>NC_054754.1:28703329-29067079 GCF_018143015.1 Lytechinus variegatus
GTATAAACTATGTTTTTGGCTGGGGGTGGGTATAAACCCTATATTTTAATGGAGAGGGGATGAAATTGGTCTATATATATTCCTGTATCGTACCTACTGGGTTTTAGGGGTATAAACTATGTTTTGGGCGGGGGGGTGGGTATAAAACCTATATTTAAATGGAGAGGGGATGAAATTGGTCTATATATATTCCTGTATCGTACCTACTGGGTTTTAGGGGTATAAACTATTTTTTGGCTTGAGGGGGGGTACTTCCAAGAACCCTACATTTGAGTGGAAAGGGGATCAAATTGGCATATATATATATACTACCGAATTGTACCTACTGGGTTTTAGGGGTATAAACTATTCTTTGGCTTAGGGGGGGGGTACTTCCAAGAACACTACATTTGATTGGAGAGAGGATCAAATTGGCATATATACTACTGAATTGTACTTACTGGGTTTTAGAGGTATAAACTATGTTTTTGGCTGGGGGTGGGTATAAAACCTATATTTAAATGGAGAGGGGATGAAATTGGTCTATATATATTCCTGTATCGTACCTACTGGGTTTTAGGGGTATAAACTATTTTTAGCTTGAGGGGGGGGGTACTTCTAAGAACCTTACATTTAATTGGAGAGGGAATAAAATTGGTCTATATATATACTACCGTATTGTACCTACTGGGTTTTAGGGGTATAAACTATTTTTTGCCTTGAGGGGGGGGGGTACTTCAAACAACCTTACATTTGATTGGAGGGGATGAAATTGGCCTATATATATTCCCGTATTGTACCTACTGGATTTTAGGGGTATAAACTATTTTTTGGCTTGATGGGGGGTACTTCCAAGAACCTTACATTTAATTGGAGAGGGAATGAAATTGGCCTATATAATATATATATACTACTGTATTGTACCTACTGGGTTTTAGGGGTATAAACTATGTTTTTGGCTGGGGGTGGGTATAAACCCTATATTTTAATGGAGAGGGGATGAAATTGGTCTATATATATTCCTGTATTAATGTACCTACTGGGTTTTAGGGGTATAAACTATTTGTTGGCTTGAGGGGGGGGGGTACTTCCAAGAACCCTACATTTGAGTGGAGAGGGGATCAAAATGGCATAATATATATACTACCGTATTGTACCTACTGGGTTTTATGGGTATAAACTATTTTTTGGCTTGAAGGGGGGGGGGGTACTTCCAAGAACCCTACATTTGATTTGGAGAGGGGATGAAATTGGCCTATATATATTCCCGTATTGTACCTACTGGGTTTTAGGGGTACAAAAACTATTTTTGACTTGAGGGGGGGTACCCCCAGGAACCCTACATTTAAATGGAGAGGGGATCAACTTGGTCCGGGGTGGGGGGGGGGGGAAATTTGTTCAACCATATTTCCCCCGATCGGTAAAGGGGTAGTTCTAATTGACACTTCTTGTTTTATTCTTGTAACCTTATAATCTCATACGCCCCATTCAAACAGTGTGAGCGCAAAAACGTGAGTAAAATATTTTAATCGCCTGATCGAAAGGGACCTGTTAAGGACTGTTTGCAGATAGCCATGAAGACGATACATATTTCAACGATGGAAAACGCGAACGAGCAGCGCAAGCTGAAAATGTTTTACATTTCGAACTAAACAAATTTATATTCTAAGCACTTTTTTAATCATAAAGCACCATTTGAAGCACTGTGTAGGGAAATTGTGAATTGGATATGGATTGCACTCTATAAATTTTTTTTTTTTTTTGCAGGATTTTCTGCATTTATTGAAATAATATACATAACAAATTAACAATGCTTGAAACATAATCATAATATAGCATAAAGTATATAACCAAGTGACAATCTTATATGTAGTGACTGAAGACATGAATACATTAAAAATATATATATATATAATGAGTAAAATGCAGAGGCAAACTATATAAGCAAATACATGCTTGAAGCATAGCAGCCAAAAAAGGGAAGGGCTACATGGAAACCTAAGAAATTAATTGTGTCTGTAAAAAAAATTAATGTCACGAATCATCAAACCAAGGGAAAAAAAAGTAGAAATTGAAAAATGAAGTGTGTGCTAGTGTGTGCTAGTGGGTGCAAGTGCAGTTGGGAGATTTATGAATATCTGGATAAAAGGTATTTTTTTAATGAAGCTTTAAAAGAAAAGACAGATGCAGTGAGTTTGATATGATTGGGTATGTTGTTCCATATATCTGGGCCGTGGTGTCTAATTGTTTTCTGTGCTAAAATTATTTTCGGGTTTGTCAAATGAAAGTCTGATGAGTGACGTGTAGGATATGAATGAATGTCCCTATTGTAAGTAAAAATGTTTTGAAAGGATGTAGGTATAGCATTGATTGAGAATTTGTACATAAAAATGGCAGATTGTAAAGTATGGATATCGTTTATTTTCAACGTTTTGAGTTTCCGAAAAATGGGATCAGAGTGAGCTAAATATTGCGAGTGGGAGCAAATACGGAGTGCCTTTTTTTGAAGGCGCAGAATTGAATCTATTTTTGTTATATTGCTGTTACCCCACAATATATTGCAATATGAAATGTGTGATAAAATAAAAGAATTGTACAACATAAATAGTGATCTTTGGGAAAGACAATATTTGAGTTTATATAATATACCAATACCTCTGGCAACTAGTGTGCTAACATTATGAATGTGGCTGTTCCAAGTTAAATTAGAATCGATTATTACCCCTAAAAATTTTGTCTCTTGTTTTTCAATGAGACTTATGTTATTAATTTTAATGGAACCACGAAATGTATGTTTAGAATTAAGGTGTTTAAAGTATATGAAATTTGTTTTGTTAATATTCAAGGAGAGTTTATTCGACTTAAACCACATAGACAATTTATCTAATTCGTGATTAAATATTGTTTCAAGCATGTCTAAGTTTTTGTGAGAATAAAATACATTAGTGTCATCAGCAAAGAGAACATAGGTAAGTACAGGTGATGCATTAATTATATCATTCATATAAATTAGAAATAATAGTGGGCCTAGGATGGAGCCCTGTGGTATCCCACACTTAACGGTACAAACTTGGGATGATTTATAATGAAAATTAACATACTGACGTCTGTTGGATAAATAATCAGTAAACCATGATAAAACAATACCTCTTATTCCGTAAGTCTTTAATTTATACAAAAGAATATGGTGATCCATAGTGTCAAATGCCTTTGATAGATCCATAAAGACCCCAACGGTGTGTTCATTTTTAGAAAGTGAATCTATTATTTTGTCATGTAGTTGTAAGATTGCATAGTCGGTTGAATGATTTTTCCTAAAGCCATATTGATTTGAGATTAACAATTTATTTGTGTCCAGAAAAGAGTATAATCGTGTATAAACAATTTTTTCAAGTATTTTGGATATGCTGGGTAATAATGAAATGGGACGGTAGTTAGAGATTTGGCAAGGGTCTTCTTTTTTGTAAATAGGAATTATTTTTGCAATTTTTAGTTGATCCGGGAAAATTCCATTTGAGAGAGATAAATTGAATATATAAGAAAGCGGAGAAGCTAAAAAATGAATTATTTCTTTAAGTAAACATACACTGATACCGTCATGGCCACTGGATTTGGTAGATTTAAAAGACCGAACAATTTCTATGATTTCATGAGTATTGGTAGGGTTAAAAAATAAAGAATGTTCGGCATGATTACTTAAATATGTCGAAAAGTCATTGAGATTAGATGCAATTTTAGATGCAAGGTTAGGACCAACATTGGTAAAAAAAGAATTAAATGCATTAGCAATTTCGGAAGGGTCTTGCGTTTTATGCCCGTTTAAAAGGAAATCAACATTGTTAAAATCACGCGTATTTTTATTTAACATTTTATTTACTGTACGCCACAATGTTTTGTTATTATCCTTATTGTTTTCAATTTTATTAGAAAAGTACGATCTTCGAGCCAAGCGGATTATTGAGGTTAATTTATTACGGTATTTCTTGTATTTGTTTTGATGTTCTTGAGTTGGTGATTTAAGCGATATCTTATATAATCGATTACGGGTGAATATTGATTGAATTATACCTTGGGTGATCCATGGTTGTTTATTCTTATTTTTATGGGGTTTGATTCTTGTCAGTGGTACATTTTTGTCATAATAGTAAAGAAGTTTATTTAAAAATATGTCATATGATTCATTGATATTGTCTTCTCTATAAACATCTGCCCAACCCTCTGCACTCAAATCAGTTTTGAGAGATTGTATGTTACGTTTAGTTTCTTTTCGTCGAGTAATTTTTTCGTTATTTTGTTGTTTTGGTAAGTGTTTGTCATCTTGACATATCGTGAATATGGGTAAATGATCTGAAATGTCATAGTAAATTATACCGTTGTTGTCTTTATCATTCAAAGTATCTACATTGGAAAAAATATTATCTAGTATTGTATGTGTTGTGCTAGTTATCCGCGTTGGTTTATTAATGAGTGATTTAAAAGAAAATGAGGAAAATAAATCAATAAACTGTTGACCAAGTGGAGTGTAAGGCTTTGAAATGTCTATATTGAAATCACCCATGAAATAAACGTCCTTGTTTTCGCGTGATATCTTTTCGAGGCATGTTTCCAGTCTGTCCAAAAATGTGTTAGTGATGTTATTTGGTGGTCTATAGATAATACCAGCTATTTTATTTTTTTTATTGTCCTCAACAATTTCTATGAATAACGATTCTATACCTTCAAGTTTAATATCATGTCTTATTTTGAAATGTAGATCATTATGAATGTAAAAAGCGACACCTCCTCCCATTCCATGTTTACGATCGTTATGTTTTAAAGTATAATTGTCAATATTGAAAATGTTTGGAGTTGTTGAATGTAACCAGGTTTCTGACATTGCGATCAAAGAAAATGGAAAAGTATTCAATATGGATAAAAACTCACTGAAAGTATCGAAGTTTTTGTGCAAGCTTCTAATATTAACGTGCATAAAGCTAAAGTTGATTGGTTTATCGATTATGGTGGTATTAAAAGCTATATTGAATTCGTTTGCAGTGTAGTATTTACACTGAGGTGTAAATAAAGCGTCGTTTAAAACGTCATCCAGGTTCATAAATGGCTGAAATTTCTGTTACCAATACGGTGTGTTGAAATTAGGGTGAAAGGTGCGTGCAGGTGGGTGTAGTGTATTTGCTTAATGTAAGGATGTGTCTGATTGGGTGCGCGTACACTAGTGTGACGAACAGACTCCGGGCTGCTGAGTGACAAATCGAGTGAAAAGGGGAGAAATAGGAGAAATAAAAGAAATCATCCGGGATTCGTTGAACCTTGCAAAGAAATTTGGTACATACAGTAAGAGAAGTTCCAATGGTCTATAAAAGCAGACTGACTCTAAATGACACGTGGGAATATGTACAATGACATAAGTACAGTGCATGCAATCGTGACCGCAAAATTCAAATTTAGACATCAGACACGTGTATTATGGAATGCAATAATCTCGATAGATACTTTACTTTCAATGAATGCATCAATCTTTAGGTTAAGACTTCTGATTTGAATACAAATTAGCTGTATGGCTAAATCTAGATGTTCACCTGTCCAGTAGACTACACATAAACATAATACATGCATAGATTACTTACAAAAGATCATTGTAAGCAAAATATTTGGTAGATTGTAGATGTGAACAGAATAAATTGAGGGGGTACAATGTATATAATTCAACATTGTAAAGGTCCGTATAGATGTATCTGTTACCCTATAAAACTGTTTAATTAAGGGTTCTGAAATAGGTATGCATTCTTTGGTAAACATCAGACTCATAAAGTATGCAGATGATTAATGTATAGACAGCAGTTATAAATCAGAAACATGCATACCATCTGAATGACTTCCAAAAAGGGCTCACATAATATGAATAATGGTGGACTGATATCAGTAAACTTTATCTGTAATCAATGATGTGTCAAATAAGACAGTAATTAAGATGGACTGAATAGAGTTTCATGGACATGGTAAAATTCTTGCATATTTAAAAGCTAAGAGCTTAACACAGAGAAGATTGCTGTATTTGTATTACAGATAGTTGAAGTGAATGCGAATGATTCTCATATTATCAGATTATAGCAATGAAACAGTAATTATTATGAAATTCAGGAAATGATTTTACATAAATTCTAGCTGAAACAGAATCCCAGTTTATATCAACCAGACTTTGTACTACAACATGACTACTGAAATAAATACACATTAACAAGAATTAAGCAATTCTCAAGATCTTAACTATAGACCGGTGTACTCGCCAGTGAACTGATCAGAAGAATATGGAAAATACTTATTGGGTATTAAAGTTAGATAAAACGAGTTAAAACAATAATTCTAAAAGTAATAACCAACAGGTTATTCAAATATGATATTCTGTCTGTATATAAAATCATCTTTAAGGGGTAATTCACACTGTATATTCATACTTTTTGCCGTGCATGGTAATTTGTTTTTCTCATAATGTAGGACAAAAAACAAGGTTTGTATCTTTATCCATGCATGATGTACAGTAGGCCCTAAATGACAAATCGTATTTAGATTTGAGCCTAATCGTTCCAGGTTCATCTACTTATGACTGTATCGAAAGATTAAAGTTCAAAATAATTATAAGAAATATAAAGCACATAATCAGGCAGGCAAAATAATGTTGAGTGCAGTTAAAGTAAATTCCGTGCGATACATCTAACATAAGATTTATCTTAAAGTGGAAATGGAAAAATCTTCGATTCATAGTGAAATTAGATTCAGAAGTTTTTGCAATGACCAGAATAGGCTATCATGTTGACACAGAAAAATGAATTGCAGTTCCCATCTGATAAAAAATAGAGAAGTGTTGGAAGACTAAGCCTGGGCGACAATGTAAGCGTATGTCAACTGGAATCACGAAATTGACTCCTATATAAAAAAATAAATTATGCATGCATTTCCCTTTCTTAGTTAGAATAGTAATCAGTGTAAAACATAAATTTTTGCATACCCAATTGAGGTCTACGGTAAAAAATGGTTCTTCATGTTAAAAAAATAAAATGATTATCAATATGCAAAGTATATCAATAAGCCACAATCAGATTCAAATTTGACCCTAGATTCTGTCCGCTATATGTATACCAGTGAGCTTTAGACAAAATGGCTAAAAACTTAGTTGAAAGTACAGAAGGAGAATTTTTTTGAAACACCAAAAAGAAGATCACAAACCATATTGGTGTGTAAAAATTGTGAACGAAATCAAGCTTTACTAGGGGAGAAATTTTATAAATTGAATGTTAGTGTCGTAAGATGATTTGACATTCACGAGCTGCCAAAGTCTATAAAATGTAAATTTCTCACTGACAAGGTGAGCTATACATAAATGCTCATCATCATCCAACGTTAATATGCAAAGTAAATTATTAAGCCATTTGTCAATCTGATACAAATTGTACTATCTCCCATCCCATTTACAACTGGTAATAATCTTAATCAGTGAACTTCAGACGAAAGTTGCAAATATAATTGATATACTTGTGGCAAAATTATCATTAATGTGAATCATGAGAATGCAGTCTTCAAAATCTTCAATAAAAGGATAAGTTAACAGACATAAAGAGAGACACTGTCATTATCGCAGAGAAAATAAATTATGAGACCCATCAAAAGGTGGGAAAAGCTTGGACAACATTTTAGGAATAAGAACATCAAGATTCTCGATTCTACCTATTATAATCACGAGGTTGACTCCTATGAAATATCAGAAAGTAACAGTTTCCTGAAATATCGAAAAAAAAGTTGTGACTGAAGTTACATGAATTTATTTAGTAGACAACTTTGATCTCAAATGGGGGAGTAGAATAAACAACTACATTTCATTTTAATTGACTAAGTTATGTTATTATCGAGCTGTCAAATTGTCACTGACAAAATGAGTCAAAATGTATAGTCATTACAAAATGGTATACCCCTGTGAAATGTGAGAAAAATATGAAAAGGGGAATATCTGATACCAAAAATACTATAGCTTACTTCTCACTGTATCAAACAAGTAAAATAATTCAAAAAATAGTAACGGAGAGTAATATGAACTCAACTGACGTAGACTTTGTTTAATTATCACAGAGACATATCGAATCAATGATCATTCAGAAAAGTTTGACTAATAAGATTTAAGAACAGGTCATTAACACTAACAAGGTAGACTCCAATGAAATGTCGACAGATAAGAAATGCTCAGGAAATAATTGGAGTAAACGAAGCGACTGGTAGATTCGACCGTAAATACAGGTATCTTTTTCTCATTCTTCAAAAGACCTTAGGGAATGAAGAAAGCCAGTTGGGAGATCTCGAAATTAATATAGGAATGACTGTGAATTTTCATCAGAGCATCACAAAGGATTTTTTTTTTCTATATAGGTTCTTCTCGATAACATTTTTTTTTCTTTTCTTTGAAAAGTGCATAAATGGACTAGAAGAAGATTATACCTTACTCATCATGAAGTTGGTAGTCATTCCAAGTAGATGCTCCTTTTTGTTTCCACTGAAGACAAACCTTGTTGTTTTTTAGCAATATTTTGGTCGACACACCATCCTTTTTCCTCATGTCGTATGCAATCTTAGCGAGATGACCACGCCTAGCCTTGAGAGCAGGGGGGAGGTCCGTGCGGATGGAGATGCGAGTTGGAGCACCAGCAGGATGTTGCACGTTGGGTCGTGGTCGTCGATCTCTATTCTCGAAGGCAGATAGAACTTTGTTTCGGTCAGTCATGTAGACAAATTTAACGATTATTGGGCTGGGAGCTGTGGGTTGAGTATGGTTGCGTGCATCTTGGGTTGCGCGTCGATGAAGACGATGAGCGTTAACGAACGCCATGTTGGCCGCTTCATCAGCGGCAATTCCGAGATCAACGATGCACTTGCGGATGACTTGGATGCGAGCGCAAAGAGCGAGCTGACATTATTTATTATTTAGACCTAGGGCCTGAACATTTTATGGACATCGCGTAACCAGGGGCGGATCCAGCTTTCGCCAATAGGGGGGGGGGGACTGGAATTTTTTCAGCCAAATTTTCCCTGATCGGCTGCTCGAAGTTAATTTTTGTTTGTTTCCTGTGAGGGGTAGTCTTAATAGTCACTAAGCTATATATACATATATATATATATATATATATATATATATATATATATATATATATATATATATATATATATATATGTATATGTATATGTGTGTGTGTGTGTGTGTATGTACATACAATTCATACATATAGCATAGTGACTTAGTGACTGTTAGGACTATATATTCATATAATATCACAAGCCTTATCAAGTGCGAGCAGAAATTTTTTATATGCGCTTTGATCTGATAAAAAAAGATTCTGTCAACGGCAGCTTCTTATCCAAGAGGACGTTACAAATTTCCACTATCAAATAATGCGAGCACGAAGCGCGAGCTGAAAATTTTGTCATTTTTACCTGGAGAATGGAAAACGATAGGTATATAACTAAATAACTGATGCAAGCGCGAAGCGCAAGTGAAAAAAAATCAAGAGTTTAATCTCAAAATTTGACACTCTATATTCATGTTTTGTAAATCATGAAAAAGGATGAGTAATTTGAATTTTTCCCCGGGGGGGGCCACTTCCATTCACAAGTGGATACCATGCGCGACCATGGGGTCTCGAAAAGCACCCTAAACACGTAATTTCCATATTCTGAAAATGCACCCCTTAACAAGTATTGGCGTGTGAAACCCTGCCCTTAACAAGTATTGGAAAAATAACGATACTCTTGGCAAATATTCCCTGAAATGAACCCCTAAACAAGTACAGGAATGTTTTATTGTTACGGGTCCTTCGGTCGTCGGCTTTGCCTTATTTGGTCTAGTATGACCCCAGCTTCTACACCTCGCGCAAATCGGACTCTAAACAGGTAGTGTTGGGGCAAAAAGGACATCCTTTATAAAACATTTAATTTTGTTTTATCATCCCCCCAAATTCGACCCTAAACACGTAATTTTCCTACCGAAATAGATACCCTTTTTTCATTATTTTTGTGTTTTTGACACCCTTATCACGTTACGTACGTATCGTGCCCTATCGTGAAAAAGACATCCTTTTTACGTGTTTTTTTGGTCGCGCATGGTATCCACTCGTCAATGTAAGTGGCCCCCCCCCCGGGAATTTTTCATATATTAATAATGCGAGTGCAAAGCGCGAGCAGATTTTTTTTCTTCTATTTTTGATATACATTCTGATCTCATATAAAATATGTTAAAGGCTGCTTATCAGCCATGAAGATGTTACGTTTTAACTATCAAACAATACAAGCGCGAAGCGCGAGCTGATAATTTCGACATTCCACCTGAAGAATGGAAATTCTAAGCACCTTTTGTAATCGTGAAACGGATAATTATATTACTAAACAATTGATGCCAGCGCGAAGCGTGAGCAGAACAATTCTGGACACTCTATTCATGTTTTGTAAATCATAAAAAGGATGAGTAATTGGAAAGTTTCCAACATTAATAATGCAAGCGCAAAGCGCGAGCAGACAGTTTTTTATATTGTGATCTGAAACTGGATAATGATTTATATAGAGAACCTGCGTATCTGAATTTCAGATTTCGACCTAGAATTTGGGTATTCTAAATACCTTTCTTATCATGAAAATCAATAGAGCAAGCAAAGTGCGAGCTAAAAATATATGATGTTCTGATCTGACAAAAGGGTCAAGTTAAACTCTGTATTTCAAGCACTTTGTAGGAAAATTGTGAGGTTCCGTGGATATGGATCACAGTTTAAAAAGAGAGCTC
This sequence comes from Lytechinus variegatus, assembly GCF_018143015.1. NCBI lineage: Eukaryota > Metazoa > Echinodermata > Echinoidea > Temnopleuroida > Toxopneustidae > Lytechinus > Lytechinus variegatus. Next base: position 28,714,119 of record NC_054754.1, read on the forward strand.
TGATATATTTCATTTTTTTTTAGTTTGGCATAGGACCGGGACATTCTACAAGGACATTATGTCATCATATGAAAATGATGACTATCTTCCTATTTCTCTTCCTAAGCATTAAAGCGCAAAATCTAATTATATTATGGCCTGAAAACTGGACATTATTTTAAAGCACTTTCGAAATTATGAATAAGATGCATGAGTTAATATCTTTCAACAATCAATGTGAGAGAAAATCACGAGCCAAATTTTTTTATAAACTGTCATCAAATTGGGATTTTTAAGTAGTTTGTTTTAAAATTAATATTGAGATATAAATTTACATAACTCCCCAATCATAATGCCAGCATGCAGCGCTAGCCGATACGTTTTGACAATCTGACTGAATAGGGATCTTACGTTTTGATAACTTTATGGAGTACATGAAAATAATAGGTACCTGAAAAATTAAATTTTGCGAGCGCATCGCAAGCAGAAAATATTAATATTCAGACCATAAAACAAGAAATTTTTACAGAGCACGTTTTAAAAATAAATTTGTGAAATTTCCGAGCTGAAATATGTTTTGTATATTGACTAAAAAATTCGATATTTTAAGCTCCATATTGCGCAAGATATGTAAATCACCTCAAAGGCAATGCAAGTGCGAAGCGCGAGCGAAAATTTTATATCCCTACATGAAAGATTTTTTTTTTATTTTCCAGGTCTTCCTCTCTTCTTATTTTATTCACTCGTCTTCCTCATCTTATGTTTCTCTTTTTTCTCCTCTCTTTCCCCTTCTCTTACTATTTTTTTTCTTTCTCCCCCCTTTTTTTGCTCCGCCAATAGGGGGGGGGCGGACCCCTCGGGCCCCCTGGATCCGCTTCTGTCTGACAAATAAAATTTTGCGAGCGCGCAGAAGACAAAACATACATTTTTGCAGAGCACTTTTTAAAAATCAAGTTGTAAATCAAACAAAATAATGAAAATTCGATTTCCGAGCTGAAATATGTTTTATATATTGACTTCAAATTTTTATACTTAGGCTCCGTATTAAGCAAGATATATAGAAATCATCTTAAAGTCAATGCGAGCGCGAAGCGCGATCGAAAATTTTATATTGTATGGTGACATGAAATATTTTTAAAATTATTTTCCAAGTCTTCCCCTCATCATTTTATTCACTCGTCTTTCTCCTCTTATGTTTCTCCTTTTTTGTCCTCTCTTTTTCCTTCTTTTTCTTTTTTTTCTTCCTTTCCCTTTTTTGTTTTGTTTTGCTCCGTCAATAGGGGGGGGGGGGGCGGGCCCCTCGCCCCTTCCTGGATCCGCCTATGCTATATGCGCAACCATGTGAAAATGATGACTGTCTTCCTATTCCTCTTTCTCAGCGCGAGATGAAACTTGTCGATTTCCAATTCTCAAAAAGGGGCAAATTTGATTATTCGGAATTCATCAAAATGTTATTATGTATTTATTAATCTAATAAGCCTAATAAGAGCAAGAAGTTTGTTGATATTAAGGTTTTTTATTTTTGTATTTTTATATTTATCATAAGAGTGCATGCGTTAATATAGTTTTAACAATTAATGCGAGTGCAAATCGCGAGCCGGATTTTTTACTGTCATGCAGGGGGGGGTAAGGGCACAGTGTCTACCACCTTTTGAAACATTGAAAAGGTGCCCTTTTTACGCAAAAACCCTTTCTCGTGTAAGTGCCTATTTTTTAAAGTGCCATATCTCTTTCATAATATTATGAAGGGATTTAATCGAATTAATGAATATCGTCGTATCGTCTGCGAACTGTGTTATTTTCATCTCTCTGGTAAGCATAAACAATATCCTGAAACATCTATACCTCTGATTTCATTACTTTCTTTAATACGAATTGCTAAAATCTCTGAAAACAAAATAAACCTCCATGCTGACAATGGACACCCTTGTCTTACACCTTCATAAATATGAAATGATTCTGATAACCAACCATATGCATTGTAGTACTCTACCTTGAGCATGCATGTTTATGTAACATCTTAGTTCAATTTATAAACGATTCCTTAAACTTTAATGTTTTAAACAGAAATGAGTGGTTCACATTGTCGAATGCTTTTAGAAAATCTAAAAAAATGAAAATGCCACAGGAAATTTTATTTATATTTATAAGAGTCAATAATATCTTGAGCAAGCATAACATTTTCGGATGCCGATTTAACATGTTTAATAAATCCACATTGATCAGTTAATAATGATGATAAAACTTTCTGTAAAGGCATCGCTAAAATTTCGAGCTGCAATTTTGTAGTCGATACTGAGTAAAGATATTGGTCGTCAATTGTCCAAAGATCATTTTTATAACAGAGTAACAACTCACTCCATACAGGGGTATGGAGTGATAATCTTTGAAGGGGTGATGTCATCGATGAAGCATCAGGAAGCCTGAGCCATCCACTTCCAAATGCTTATGCGTTGACATTTCCATGATAAAAAAGAACTCTCCATATCCTAATTGGAGAAAGGTACAGGTATGTACAGTTTATTTGCCAAAATAGAATGATATAATTTGCCATTAATACTATTTGGCATAAATATAGAATGATATTGAAATGTTTACATTAATTGATTATGACACGAATTGAAAGTGTCATGGATGGATGACCGTCAGTAACATTTTTTTAAAATCTAACTTATACCCCTTTCATAAACCCAATAAAAATGAATTAGGCGGCTAATAGCAGCATAATTTGGTCGTAAAATTGGAGGAGGACAAGAGTTATCCGCATTACTCTGATGCTGCTATTAGCCGCATAATAGCGGCATCGGGATAAGATTTTGAGTTTATGAACGCATTTCCAAATAATGCGGATAATTGCCATGGTGCGGTCACAAGGTCACCCTTTTCCAACACAACCGCATCGGAGGGGGCGTGTCCAGTTGTCATGGCGATTATCCGCCTTTTTCAGGACGGGCGCTCGTAAAAATAATGCGGCTTATTTTCGGAGTTTATGAACGCAATTTTTATTGAATTATCCGCATTACTCTTAGGCGGCTTATTTTTATTGGGTTTATGAAAAGGGTATCAATGAAGTGATTACATTTAAGCCGTCTTTTTCATTTCGTTCATTCATTTACTTATTTATTCATTTTTCCAACAAAATTTATAATGCAATATTTACAATTAATAAAACATATCAGAAAATATAAATGACATTCAGTTTTATTCATTTTTATTCCCCATTTATAATGTAGGCCCAATGGTAGGGGAGCTATATTAGTGATTGGAGATAACATTGTATGTTTTATTTGTTCTAACTAGGTATGATATAAAAAACACAACCAATGGCACACATTGATTTCATGTTCCTGCATAAATTGTGAGTGAAATCATAAAGCCTACACCTCTGTTCCAAATGAAACGGATCACTCTTTTAAGAGCCATTGATAATATTCTGTTTTTCCCCCTGAAGGATCAGTAATGTTTCATCCTATTCATTTCATTTCCCATTTATTTTTTTCATCGGACATGGATTTCTTTGGGGGAGGGGGTCTTACCCCCCCCCCCCGATCTGTATAGCAGTGGATCAAGACGTGGCCTTACACAACAGACGAGGAGACCTTTGAAGCGAGTGACTATGAAGAGGAGGAACCAATCACACAGTCAGTCACGAATGAACACGAATTTCCAATGACAATCAAAGAACACTAGTTTTGTCGAAGTTTGGAGATGAGGACCTGAATTTAAAAGAGACCAACACTTTTTCATTTCTTCAATAAACTCTGGATCCACAACGAACCTAATGAACCCAACAGCTCTTTTCAGAGCTACCTTTATGACACCGTGTGAGAAACGTCCCCGTCGTAGTGTCAGTTATGAGTTTGCAGCTAATTCTCTCATTTTGCATGAATCATAAACAATCATAGAAAAATCGTGGAATCGAGTATTCTTCTAAAAGACAAGCGTGCGATCAAAACCTCATCTTTTTATGTAATTTATTTAGTTATCAAGATTTTCATTTATTTGTATATGCACAAACAGTCGTGTGGCTGAAAAGGCTTTTGACATGAGATTCAGAATAGGATGGAAACATTTTTTTTATATATGGAACCCGTGATGTAGGAGGACTTTTGTTATTATTCACTAATACTTCACTGAATATCAGTAAAATATCATTGCCAAAATTGTATATGGATATGTTGGAAATTTGGGCCGCTATCAAAGAAGTACTTCTTGAAAAAGAAACGTCTAAAAGAAATTAGATATTTTTTAACGGCAAACTTATTGGACTGAACGGGCAAATGCTATTTGATGAAAAATTATTTCTTAAAAAATATATATAAATTGCATCATATTGTTGACAAGGAAGGAATCATCAAATCTCCTGGAAACTTTCTGAAGATGGGGTTAGATGGAAATGAAATAGATAAAGTTTACAAAGTTTTTGAAAATATTCCAGCAACACGGAAACACCTTTTGAAGAAAAACGACAACTGTGAAGACACTGGTCTAAATCTAGAATTTATATTTACTTGTAAGATTAACAGTTAACCAAACGTGACATCCAAGAAAATATACAAGGCACTTTTAAGGATTAAATTGGAAAAATCGTATGCGTTTAATAATAAAGAGAAGACATAATTTCTCTGAAAAAGATATTTGTGCTATATTTTCAAGACCCAGAAAATGTACTCTAAGCAGTAGGCTTAAAGAGTTTTTTTAATTTAAAATGCTTTATGAATTAATATACACGAAGAAATATTTACATTTATTCAAAATTTTCTCAGATAGTGAATGTTCGTTTTGTGGGAATACTGAAGAAACTAACGAGCAACTGTTTTTTTCATGTGAAAAGACGAGAGACGTATGGATAGATTGTGGTAACTTATTCACTATGTATGAAATAAACAAATGCCAGGTGGGTGGATATACACATTGGTGTTAAGCATGCTAATATAGGGAAGGAACAGATAATTATATCTGATCTTTGTTTACAGCAGGACTAAAAAAGACCACCAAGTCCCAACGAAATTAGAGAGAAGATATTAGAAAATGAACGTGAAGAGAAAACTTTAGCAGTAACGCGGGGTAAATTATCAAACCATATTAGGAAATGGGAACATTTCCTTACAAAAGAGGCGACAGAGCTCATGAGATTATGTTTGTTCATTATGCTGTTTTTTTTTTCAAACGGAACACGGGCACCGTATGCAAGGGCGTATGAAATGTGTGAGTGTTTGAGGGCGTGAAGAGTGGGGGTTTGCAGAGGGAAGGGGTGGGTTAAGAGGGGGCAGGTATAACGCATATACTTTTGTAAGTTTGTCTCTGATATTTGTTTGTTAAACTCATCTGGTAGTGGTACGATGCAGTGTCTTAGAATATTATTTCATGATGTGCACAAGGTATACGAGTTTAAGAAATTTGTTAGAATTATTATTTACAATTCTAACTTTGTAAACTGCATTGTATGAAATTTGATTTGAGAGAAAAACAATAAAACATCTTTACAAAAAGAGCAGAACCAGCTTTCGCCAACAGGACGATAAGGAACTGAAAAATGTATTTTTTAAACCAATCTTTTCCCCCTACCAGGCGAAAAGTGCTGCTTCTTCTTTGAAGGTAAAAGACAGAAATTATCAGTAGGTACAATACGGTGATATACTGTATAGGCCAATTTGATCCCCTCTCATCTAATATGTAAGGGACTGTAATCACCCCCCCCCCTTGCCCCCCCAAAAAAGAATAGTTTATACCCCTCAAACCCAGTAAGACTAATAGAGTAATATATATAGGGCAATTTCATCCCCTTTTCAATGTAGGGTTCTTGGAAATACCCCCCCCCCCTTAATCAAAAAAAAAGTTTATACCCCTAAAACCAAGTAGGTGCAATATATAGCCCAATTTGATCCCCTCTCCACTCAAATGTAGGGTTATTGGAAGTACCCCCCCCCCCCCCTCTAACCAAAAAATAGTTTATACCCCTAAAACCCAGTACAGTACATTATTGACCAATTTCACCCTCTCTCCAATTAATGTAGGGTTTATACCCCCCCCCCAGCCCAAATTATAGTTTATGCCCCTCAAACCCAGTAGGTGCAATATATATAGGCCAATTTGATCCCCTTTCCACTCAAATGTAGGGTTCTTAAAAGTACCCCCCCTCAAGCCAAAAAATAGTTTATACCCCTAAAACCCAGTAGGTACGATACAGGAATATATATAGACCAATTTCATCCCCTCTCCAATTAAATATAGGGTTTACACCCACCCCCAGCCAAAAACATAGTTTATACCCCTAAAACCCAGTAGGTAAGATACGGGAATATATATAGACCAATTTCATCCCCTCTCCATTAAATATAGGGTTTATACCCACCCCCAGCCAAAAACATAGTTTATACCCCTAAAACCCAGTAGGTACAATATGGGAATATTATATTTTCTCCAATTTCATTCCCTCTGCAATTAAATGTAGGGTTTATTGGAAGTACCCCCCTTCAAGCCAAAACATAATTTATACCCCTAAAACCCAGTAGGTACGATACGGGAATATATATAGACCAATTTCATCCCCTCTCCAATTAAATATAGGGTTTACACCCACCCCCAGCCAAAAACATAGTTTATGCCCCTAAAACCCAGTAGGTACAATATGGGAATATTATATTTTCTCCAATTTCATTCCCTATCCAATTAAATGTAGGGTTTATTGGAAGTACCCCCCCCCCCTTCAAGCCAAAACATAGTTTATACCCCTAAAACCCAGTAGGTACAATTATATAGGCCAATTTCATTCCCTCTCCAATTAAATATAGGGTTTATACCCACCCCAGCCCAAAACAGTTTATACCCCTAAAACCCAGTAGGTACAATATGGGAATATTATATAGGCCGATTTCATTCCCTTTCCACTCAAATGTAGGGTTCTTGGAGGTACCCCCCCCCTCAAGCCAAAAAATAGTTTATACCCCTAAAACCCAGTAGGTACAATTCGGTAGTATATATATATGCCAATTTGATCCCCTCTCCACTCAAATGTAGGGTTCTTGGAAGTAACCCCCCCCCCTCAAGCCAAAAAATAGTTTATACCCCTAAAACCCAGTAGGTACGATACGGGAATATATATAGACCAATTTCATCCCCTCTCCAATTAAATATAGGGTTTACACCCACCCCCAGCCAAAAACATAGTTTATACCACTAAAACCCAGTAGGTAAGATACGGGAATATATATAGACCAATTTCATCCCCTCTCCATTAAATATAGGGTTTATACCCACCCCCCGCCCAAAACATAGTTTATACCCCTAAAACCCAGTAGGTACAATTATATAGGCCAATTTCACTCCCTCTGCAATTAAATGTAGGGTTTATTGGAAGTACCCCCCCTTCAAGCCAAAACATAATTTATACCCCTAAAACCCAGTAGGTACGATACGGGAATATATGTAGACCAATTTCATCCCCTCTCCAATTAAATATAGGGTTTACACCCACCCCCAGCCAAAAACATAGTTTATGCCCCTAAAACCCAGTAGGTACAATATGGGAATATTATATTTTCTCCAATTTCATTCCCTATCCAATTAAATGTAGGGTTTATTGGAAGTACCCCCCCTCAAGCCAAAAAATAGTTTATACCCCTAAAACCCAGTAGGTACGATACAGGAATATATATAGACCAATTTCATCCCCTCTCCAATTAAATATAGGGTTTATTCCCTCCCCCAGCCCAAAACATAGTTTATACCCCTAAAACCCAGTAGGTACAATTATATAGACCAATTTCATTCCCTCTCCAATTAAATGTAGGGTTTATTGGAAGTACCCCCCCCCCAGCCAAAAAATAGTTTATACCCCTAAAACCCAGTAGGTACAATTCGGTAGTATATATATGCCAATTTGATCCCCTCTCCACTCAAATGTAGGGTTCTTGGAAGTAACCCCCCCCCCCATGCCAAAAAATAGTTTATACCCCTAAAACCCAGTAGGTACGATACGGGAATATATATAGACCAATTTCATCCCCTCTCCAATCAAATATAGGGTTTATACCCACCCGCAACCCAAAACATAGTTTATGCCCCTAAAACCCAGTAGGTACAATATGGGAATATTATATTTTCTCTAATTTCATTCCCTCTCCAATTAAATGTAGGGTTTATTGGAAGTACCCCCCCCCCTTCAAGCCAAAACATAATTTATGCCCCTCAAACCCAGTAGGTACAATTCGGTAGTATATATATGCCAATTTGATCCCCTTTCCACTCAAATGTAGGGTTCTTGGAAGTACCCCCCCCCCCTTCAAGCATGACCTTTGACCTTGTTTAGGTACCAGCAATAAGTTGATATTAAACTAAAGGTAAAACTTGATTACCCTCATTTTCAAATTTCTTGGGAAAATACAATTATTTTGTTCAAATTTTCACCCTAAATGACCTTTGAACTTGATCATGTGACCTTCAACTAGGTCATTGAAACTTGATTGCCCTAATGCCAAAGTTTCAAGAAAAAATCCAGCTATAAATATCCTGCGAGACAAAATTGATGAAAACAGCTCAATCATATTTGAATATTTGCCCTTTTAGCCGTCCATACTATGCTGGGATGCTGTGTCTGAAGTTAGAGGCCGGTAATGTATACAGATATTTTACGCCCCTAAAACCCAGGATTACCGTAGTTTGATAATAACTTGCTGAAGGGGTACGATTTTAGAACCAAATAAGCCGCTACGATCCCATTCAATCGATAGCAGCTGAGACTGAGTCATTTGTGATTTGGATGCAATAATATGTGACGCCTGCCCTTGTCCAGGCCGGTGACGACTGGCAAGTTACGCTGGGTCTGGGATTGGCACTGCGCCGATACGGCCTGAGCCGGGTCCCGGGATCTACCCACTCACCACAAAAGCTCCAGTCCATCCACAAGCTCGAATTTATCTCGTCTGCACCTTGAGTTGTCAGTGGAGCTGGAGCAAGTATCAGCCTTTCGTTACAGGTCAGTACTCCCGACAGTCACTCATTCAATGAACAAGGTTATGAATATGATTATAAATATAACCGACATAATTCCGACAGTGGGGTTTTCATCACTGAGTCAGTGTCACTACTCACACTAGTCTTGGTTTTATTTTAAAAAATTCAAATTGGGTTGACAAGACATGGTTGGGACTTAAGTTGAGCTTTTAGTTTGAGTTTGCCAGGGCAGGAAGCTCCTACATTATAAATAACACTACAGTTTCTTCTTCGGGTTAAATCTGCCTCCTTCAGGATTGAAGATTCTTGCAGATTCTTGCAGATACAGTTAGGACCTAAGACATAACGTAGAGAGTAATGTATGTTAAGATCTACTCAAACGCAACTCTTTCTGCAACGGGCCCCAGGGGCCCGTTGCAGAAAGAGTTGCATTTGAATGCAAGTCAAAAAATCAAACGCAAGTCCCAAATGCGCGCTGTTGATTGGTTGAAAATCAAGTTACGCATGATTTTTAGAGTAGCGATTGATTGCAACTCTTTCTGCAACGGGCCCTGGAGGCTTTAAGTTTTGGGCTAGACAGGAATAACCGTTGTTTCTGGGGATTTATTCAACAATTTCTGACATTTTACTGTAATCCCCATTCACCGACGGTAAAGTGTCCGTGTGGGCTCCCATTTGTTATAACACCAGCACTTTTGTCAATCCAGAGTCCAAAGTTTGGGGCTATATAACACTCTAAGGATATATAAACTACAAATTAAAAATATAGAACTATTTAACATAAGAGTAGTTTAAACGATATAGATGAAAATGCATGAAAATTATACTTTACCGATGTTTAGTTGGGAAAAGCACAGCAAAATCGATCCAAATGGCAGCCAAACTATGAAATATTTACAAACGAACGGAGAGGGCGTCAACAATTTACGAATGTGATATCGATATTGCATTCCACCAGCACACCTACAAGGCAATAATACGATACGATACACTACACGAAGACAAACGATACTAGTTATAATCGCGATATATCGAGACATTAACGATAATGACGTCATTCAAGATGGCAACTTGCAAGAAAAACCGTCAGGTCAGGAGAAAATGTCTTAGATGACAGATTTCTCAATCATCCAGTGGATTTTTTTCAATAACTCCGGTCCAAGGTATGCAATTACTTAAGTTATTTATATTTCCCTGATAATGAAACTAGAAATTTCGCTAAAAAAAACAGTTTTAAATCGCGATCTATAACGCTAGTTCACTATACGTTGTCTGTAGCCCACGGGCCCCTAACTCTTCAGTCTATGTATGGTGAGTGGAGCCAACGTAGTTCAGCGGAACAACCAAAATACAGAGACTGAAGCTTTTGGTCTAGTTTTGGGCAAGACTTCCAGTTCCATACCGGTATGTCCCCTCCACTAAAATTGAAAAGAAAAATGAAGGTTTATGTAGCCTGGAGGCTTCTGGGGAGTAAAACTAAAAGTCATCTACTCTACGCTAGGCTTACTCCCCATTGAAGCCTTGGACGCCAACGCATAGTCACGCACATACAGCCACAAAACCTGAAACTTTCGCCCCCGAGATTTATACTTTCCCTCTAAAAGATCTAGCCCTAAAAGTAACATGTACATGGGTTTCAACTTCATTTCCAACATTTCTGCGATATTGATTTCGTTTTTAAAGAAGAATTCATTAAAAAACGAGAAAAATGTTATGGAAAGGTGGGAAGGAAGAGCTTACGGCTGTGTTTACGTCGCCATCTTCACTTCTTTGTCTTCCGCTTGGCAACAGCACGCAAATTGCACGATTAAGTACAAGAGAGGCATTTACTTATGTACAGTCTGTCAATTGTTGTCGTCATCTTGCCGTCTGTTATCATAGCCAAAGATACAAGACGCGTATAGAGGGCAACAAAATCATGAGCAGTGCCAACTTAGATTTAAAAAAATACTTGGCGTCAACCGAAAAATATGAATTGTAAAAACTTGCATTGGCAGATAAATATCATGAAGTGATTTTGTAGAAAAAATGAATAGGAATCGTTCGTCACACTGCAGTCACAGCTCCACACACAGAATGAGCATTTTGCAATTGAAATTGCATGTGCATTGGAGTGGTGCTCAATGTAAATTCAAGGTGATGAACGCTGCTGTTGAAAGATGACTTAACAAGGTTTTAAAGAAAGTCACATTTCTTTTGATCCTGTCTTGATGAAAATAATATCACTGAATCATAAACGATCTAAATTTAGTAACCATTATTATTGTCTTAAATTATTGCAGGTATTTTGCTTCATTGCTTCATTCCAGAGATGATGATGGGTACAAACATTAGGATAGATGAAACATCTTGTGGTCAGGTTGTTTGCCAGCATCCTGCCTGTTGGTATTCCAATCGACGAGTGGAAAGGGGTCTTCCAAGGACTCAATACGTTGAACCAGAAGATAATGGAAATATCTCTGATGGTAAGATGTTTCTTCACCTAATGTTTTTGAAAGTTATTATTACTTTTTTATCTGTTCATTTACTTATGAATTCTCACACTTTTCTGTTGCATTGTATATTTAGTCATATTCTACATTTCACAGAATTATTCTACCAAGCTCTACACCCAAGCTTGTTTTGGGGATATAAATTTGCACTCTTATAAATAAATTCCAATTTTCTTTTAACTTGTCAGTGATAATTATATCTATCAGATTCTTGTTTTACTTTTTATTTGACAAATATTCTGGATATATTTGAACCAATGAACTAAAGAATAAATAATGTAAATCTAACTCTTATTGTATTACACTCTAAATTTCCTTATCACCATTTATACATAATTCTTATTGTATACCATTACTCCTACTGTCTAGGTCAATAGACAGTTTATCATTTGACAAGCTTGAGCTATGTCACATAATTTCTTGGGTTATGATACATTTCATAGAATTTTGTGTTGCAAAGTTGCTACATACATGAATTAAGATGATGCAATCGGGCTATCAAGGCAAAACAGCACCTTATGTCTCTCCCTTGAGATGTCGTGTATCAAGCCAACAGCAAGCTATACAACATTTTACTTGTGATGGTTATTTGCCAAGAACCTGGTTTTCTGGGTAATTAGGACAACCAATTAACATAAAAACTGGTTGAAAAAAGAAGAAGAATGCTGTTATCATAGTTTGTCATGATATGAGAGTCTAAATCAGTGCAAGGTCTGTTTTTATGAATATGATGAAATTTATATTGCATAATGTTTACTGAGGCTGTAAATCTGTATGGAGCTAAATGAGTGAATTCTATGAGTTAAGCAATGTCATTTATGTGCATCGTACAATACAAAATTATACTATGCAATTTATTATTTTTTTTTCATTATTGTAGAGGAACTTCCAACACTCAAAGTGCTGAACATGCTTGGAGAGTATGGCTATGATCCTGGCGATCGCTACCCCACCCAGCATCCGTTGCCAAGGAAAAGGCTTCCAAAACCGAGCAGCTTGGATGATGATGATGCGGGGAGAAGTCATTCTGCCCCTGTTATCCGTCAGCTTATAGATCAGTAAGTGTCCAATATAATATTGTTGAGAGCTATTGTAATGGCTTTTAGTCTGTTTAGTGATGAGGTTTAGAGCCTTACTTTACCTTCTCCAAGATGGACAATATAGAGAAAATATTGTTCTTAAAGTATACATCAGTGCGTTTGCTCTATTCATAATCGTCAAGTTTCATGCTCCAATTCGTTGTTGACTTTGTCAAAGAGGTTAGTTTCATTTATATCCATCAATTAGATACTATGACACAAATCTAAAATCTAAGTCACAGAAAATCAATTGGCAGAAAAAGCTTTCATTCTAGTTGTGCTTTTCACTGTGGATGTATAAAATTTTACCTGGCACTAGCGCTGACTCTCAATGCCAGCTGTCGTCACCAAACTTGATATCGGCCAATGTAGCCACTGTTTTGATTCTAAAATGCCAATTAGAATGCTTAATGGAATAAGAGGGCACCTGGTATGCATGATTCAATATCTAATATTTCTCTTCCTTCGACAGACCTCAGCAGAATGTTCCTAGCTTAGCAGCGAAGCACATGCCCTTCACGCCTCACCAGACGCCCATCAATCGAACACCAATCGACCAAACCCCCACCCAGTCCCAAGGTACACCTCAGAAGGCCAAATCTCCAGCCAAGCAACGTCCCACCAACAAGTCCGCTCCAGCCCGCACCGTGCCGTTTGGCTACCTGGAGTTTGTGAACGGGGTCAAGAAGGTGGACATGAGGGAATCTCTAGGGTTGGGTGGGGTCAAGCACCAGGGGGTGATACCACAGAATGGCAAGGTCTATGTGTGGTGCCCCGGTCCTAGGGGAAAAGCTGATACCTCACAAGAAAGGTGGGTGGATCTTTGATTTTGGTTGTTCATAACAGGGTAAAGTTACATGGGGGCTTGGGTGATTTCGCCCCCAAAATGATCAAAAGAGTCCTGGAAACTTAATGAAGCACCATTTATTGCAAAGTTAAAGCTTTTCCAATAATGTAGATTTGAGCAGTAAGTTGTGTAAACAGATTTATTCAGCCCGACTGCAAAGAATTCTAAGAACGGTACAATTTCATTGAATATTAGGGTTATTATCATTGGGTATTGTTGTTTTTGTATTATTATCATTACCATTATTGTTCTTTGTATGTTATGTTGTCCTTGTATTAGTTGGTATTAAATGCTTTTGAATATGTAAAATAGACTACTTTTCACAAAGCGTTTCAAATGGCATTTCTCTCTTTAGCATATTCATTATCAGTACATTGGATAAATGTAAGTTACTGTATTGAAAGTAAAAGTTTTATTGCTTACAGTAAACTTAAATGGTTTCTCACTTGCCCATGTGAGGCTAACATGGCAAGAAAATAAATACTTGCCTCTTGCTTATGATTTATAATCATTATTTCTGTTGTTCACTTGATAGTATAGGTATTCAAATATTGAGTTCTGTTGTTTCCCAGGTCTCAAGATGGTCCTACAATATTGAAGGTCAAACCTAAAGATGTGACAGAGGATATGATCCCAAGGAATCTTGCCAAAAATCAGAACAAGGAGAAGGGTCAAAAGCAGAGGAAATCGCCAAGCTTCCAGACACCGACTGGAGGTAGACCTTACACCCATCCAGCCAGATCACCTCCTCCCCTCACCAGACGTACACTGCCTCAAGATATTGATGAAGGGTAGGTTATGACGGGTGGCTCAATGAAGCATGGTATAATCTTGGCCATGTTTGGGCAGCATCCTTGTGGAAATTGGTGACATGAAAAATGTAATTTAGCATTCAGTCACATTCAGAGTTTTAAATTCAGATGTTACATACTTTTTGGGGGGTTTAATTTCCCACATCCCATTGTCACCTGTCTCTTCAAATCACTCTCCATCGTGACATTTGTCAGTTCTTTTGCGACAATTAAGACTTCCTCCCATCCCATTGTCCCCTCTGACCCCCCCCCCCTCATTCTCTCTCTTGCACTCTGACACTGTCTGTCTGCCTCCCTCTCTTTTTTCCTCTATTATCCCACCCTTCATCTTCATCTTCATGCTTGTCAGTTCCTTTGTCTATCTCTCAATCTCTATTAATAGTGTTGTCTCCTTATCTCCGTATTAATTTTTCAAGGTCCAGGTTGATGAATTGGAAGCTAATTGGATTATTCAAACAATCATTTTACTGTCCTCTCAGGAATAGACTAGTAATAGATTTGACTCTCTGATTTTTGCACTTATATGTATTACAAGACTTTCATCTCTTTTCATCCCTTTTCTAGAATTGCACAATTACTTCAGTTACCAAGAGATGTTTTACTTGAACTGGTAGAGCACACCAAAGAGAGGTGAGACATGATGGCCAGGGCCTGTTTCATAAAACTTGATACAATAACAAATGTGAAATAACAGTTAAAAGCTACAGAAATCATTAAATCTGATTGGCTGATGGTTAGTTTGTTGTAGAAATTGTGCATTTGTTATTATAACACTTCTTTATGAAACATGACCCAGGCTCCTGTTGCTTAAAGGCCACTAAAATTTTATCTTTGCCATCTGAATATAACGACTATGGAACAATGCTCAACAACCAATAAAAAAGAATGATTTCATGGAAGATGATCGTTAGAAGGCAACGTTGATATAATCGTAACTGTTATGCAACAGGGTCCAGCTATTTGCTCGTATAAAAACCACTGCTGTCTGTGCCTTAACTTTTATTCTTAAAACATAAATATGCATGTTGGGTAAGGGTTAAGACAAGGATGAAGATGTTGGCCTTGCGTCCAGTTGCAGTTGACTTAAAAGACAAAGTAAATAAGACAACTGTAAGACAAGCCATAGGCTTTGTGTATGAACAATTTGAGCTGAACATTAATTTTTTTTTATTTATAGTGAATTTGGATTAAGTCAGAAAATTGTATTCAAACACATTGGTGAAAGTACTTCAGTTTGGTTGTAAATTTAATGTCCTCTCTGTTTTTTGTCCTTTACCGTCAGGGATACGTAATTTTTTTTACAAAGCAAATTTTATAATGAGTTGATTTCAATCTTTTCCCAGCGATCTTTTTGACAAGAACAAGGTGGCAATGCTCCTAGAGAAGCTCATGCCTCACATCCACTTTGAGAAGAATGATGTTACCCAGCAGCATCCACCTCCCCTCTTGCCAGTCAATACCCAAGTCCCCTCCCAAAACGTTGCACCATCAGCACCCCTGCACTCCAGTGGAATACTCCGGCAGAAGAAGGTGACGCTATTGGACAGCCGTGATAAGAGGGTGGATCCTGTAAGGGCCCCACCCCCTACAAGGAGTATGCCATTCTTCTTGGATGAGAGCGGGATGTCGGGAATCACTTCCTCTTCCTACACAAAGCGAGAGAGGCCGGATCATCAGGTAGACGAGGATCGGGAGACAACATTGATATCACCAACAATAGCCTCAGAAGAGTTGACCAAGAGGAAAACACTTGGACCAATCAGAGGTGGTAAGTCCTTTTGATGATATGGATTACATACATATAGAATCAACTTTTGATTTGATTTCATTTGATTTTATTTCCACATTTCAGTAAGAAAAGTATATACTCTGACATTGTGAAACTTTTGAGGCAGGCCAGTTCAAACTTGTTCCACATGCTTTTGTACCAATGCAAATACAAGAAAAGGAACTTTGGATACAAATGTACATTCTAGGTGAAAAGGAAATACCTCTTTTTTACCATGGCAGTATTTCATTATTTATTTCTACCTTTTTACAAATGAAAAGAAAAATCTTTCCTTGCCATATGGAAATAAAAATTTGGATCTTGTGTTCCCTTTTCATTATTTGTATCCATACTAATGTATGTGGAACATGTTGGACATCATATATGCTGCAAAACCTCATTTTTGCTTCAAAAATAATTCCATTAAAGATTGAAGGCAACATATAAGAATAGAATAGAAATGGTTTATTTGAACAAAAAAAAATCATTCGCGGCCCAAAGGTCGAATTACAGATTTTCAGACAAATACAAAAATATACATAAAAATTACAACATAATGAAAAGCGGGAATTAGAAACAATCCAATACGTGAAAAAAAATCACATATATCCAGCTGATATCTTATCATTTCATCGGCTGAGAACATGAGAGAATTTGATTGTTTTTATGAAACATGGGCCTGTTTAGAAAAGTTCTTATTCCTCAAGAATGCAAACATCTCTGTTTATATATGAAGATGTTTCAAGAGCTTTGATGCTGGAGAATCATGTCTTTTTTCACTTTATTGCAATAAGTCATGATGATGTGTGTAAATTAAGGCATGATTCTATTTGCTTCTCTCAGCTGCACCAACCGAGATGTCCAATTACTCGCGACGTAAGATGACCTCTGTCTCTGCCAAGAGCTTGCCCCCTCTACAGCCTGGTGTGAGGTCCATCAGACCTTTCAACTACACTGCTCAGTCATTTGATCTTGCGCTCAGTAAGTTATATTTGTAATGAAATTGGATGCACAAATGTACAATTATATCTCCCTAAACTTTTGTGTATGTCATATTTCTCGTATTCACAATATTTTGTGAACAAAATATAGTGCATCGATATTTCATGTTTTAAGATGGGATGAGCATGAGTTATTTGGATGATATTTTGTGTTTTTATTCACTTGGTATAGGTATTTCAGGCAAGGAAACTTTGCATAATTGTTAAGTACCAAACTTCAGGAAAAGTTTATGCAGCATGGAATATTCTTTGTAAATGCAAGATATGTGCAGATGCTTTAATTTATCTTTATGATCCCTTATTTTACAATTTGCATGTGAAAGAAGTTTCATATGGATGTTAAGTTGATAAATAAAGTTTTTAACTTACGCCTTCAAATCCCGGGGGGGCCACTTCCATTCACGAGTGGATACCATGCGCGACCATGGGGTCTCGAAAAGCACCCTTAACACGTAATTTCCATATTCTGAAAATGCACCCTTAACAAGTATTGGCGTGTGAAACCCTACCCTTAACAAGTATTGGAAACAAAACGATACTCTTTGCAAATATTCCCTGAAATGAACCTCTAAACAAGTACAGGAATGTTTTATTGTTACTGGTCCTTTGGTTGTCGGCTTTACCTTATTTGGTTTAGTACGACCCCACCTTCTACACCTCGCGCAAATAGGACTCTAAACACGTAGTGTTGGGGCAAAAAGGAAACCCTTTATTAAAACATTTTAATTTTGTTTTATCATCCCCGCAAATTCGACCCTAAACACGTAATTTTCCTAGCGAAATAGATACCCTTTTTTCCATTATTTTTGTGTTTTTGACACCCTTTTCACGTTACGTACGTAACGTGCCCTATCGTGAAAAGGACATCCTTTTTACGTGTTTTTTTGGTCGCGCATGGTATCCACTCGTCAATGTAAGTGGCCCCCCCGGGCTTCAAATAAATGCTAGTGATTGATACATTTATGTCATAGAGCTTTTAGAATGACAAAAATGATTTGACTTTTTTTCTCTCCTAGGTCCTCTTACCACGCCCGACTACGAGCCTTCCGAGAAGTCATCTAGCCCCTACTCTGGCAGAGCATCCACTGTGTATGTCACCGTCCCCAGCCACCTGTCTGGCCACACCCCTCCCCAGACGCCATGCACAGTGTGTGAGCGCACCCCCATTCCTCCCATACCAACAAGGTTAGGGTCGGCGCACTATTCAACCATCTCCACCGTACCAAGCGACGATTTTGTGAGTATATTTGCTACTGATTATCTTTTCCTAGGGATATTTTGGAGCAAATCATCTTTACTCCATGTAATATGCAGTGACGCTGGAACATTCGCAGCAGACAAAATATTTGAGGGCTAAACAAGAGTTGCCCCATCAATTTTTGAGACTGATTTGAATGTTCCGGTACCACTGACCACATGGCACTGATAGGCCACTTGGTGATAGCCTTCAATCCTCTCATCTCACAAAGTTGCGGATCGTTAATGCATTTTGTAGGTAGATTATTTCTCAGGTATATACTCCTATTCATTATTATAGGTTTATGACTGGTTGCAAAATCAATGTGGTAGATAGTGTGTAGACATCATTTTTTTTTAATTCATAGTTTCCAATTATTTTGAAGCTCAAGTTTGTATAAGCGATCCCCATAAAATGTTTTTAATGAAATGTAAGCAAATGATCAGCTGATGTTTATTTTTAATGACAAATAAGATAAAAATCTTGCGACCTTTTTTTTGGGAGGGGGGATAAAATTTCTTCATTCATGAAAATAATTTCTTATGTGATATATAGCATCCTTTTATTTCTTTTATTTTTTTTGCTTAAACATTTTGGGAAAAAATTGTTATACCACTTTCCTACTGTAAGCTCATATATGGTATGGTCTAATAATTATTAAAGCCCTAGTTTAAAACTTTCCCTTGTTTTAAGACACCATACATTAATGTGCACAACGCTGGATGCCTTTTCACCAAATTCCTGAATGCTCTTAAGTGTACTTTTTCAGTCAAGGTAGCTGATAAAATTGTTCTTCTTCACTCTTGTCCATAAAGCAATAATATGTTTGATAAATCTATATCATATCATCAATTCCATTGGTTCATGTTTTCTTTTTATATTTGTCTCTTTCATTGCACCATAAAACCCAATAGCCGGAGTTGCATTGGGTTGACTTTGAGGTAAAGGTTCATTCCTTGTGGTATTGTTGTGTTGCACATTGTGAATAATTTCTGCTCAATGCAAATATTAGTTCAAATTCCTTTGCTTTGTGACAGAAAGAGATATACAGTATAGCCAATAATACACTTGATTGGGATTTTTAATTCATGGTCACCCATTCTTCTACAATTACAACCAATTGTATGTTTGGTTTATCTTTTATGTCACAAGGCCTATGACCGATAGTATCTGTCATCCTAAAATAGACCTTATGCATTTAGATCCTCATGCCTCCATCTAAGAGACTTAGCCATTATCTTGCATGTGTTGGAGATCTCCAACTGGCGCATCTCTGACAAATCTGAGTATGCATATTCCTATGTCCTCTGAGGGAGGGCGCTATGAGATCATTATGTCATATGCATAAGGTGTATTTGTAGTAAATAGCAATATGATTAGTGTCGGGTTATTTCCTGCATACTTACTACTTTGTCAAGAATATTTTTTTAATGAAATAGTGAAAAAAAGTATTTGCACAATAAAGGGAGCACCCGTTTGCTGTGAGATAGCACACACATATTTTTTTATTATTACAAATGAAGCGTAGTAGTGACCTACTGGATCATAATCACCATTGATTTCAAAATCTGTAAGAATATATTCTGTGATTGGATTGGGAGTCAAAGTTTTCCTGATGGATTGTTGTATTTAGAAACCCCAAAATCTCTTCAAGTTTGAAAGAGAATTATTGTAGTTACCATTGCTGAAATCTGCTTATTCTTTTAAGTGATCAAAATTTCCTCTATAGAATTCATCTTGCTTTTGATTTTTTGTTCCTAGAATAGATATTTGTTTGATTTTTCATATTCACTTCTCTTAATAGATAGTAATCAAATATATTTTCATGACAAATCAAATGAAGACAAACAAATAAACAAACATCTTTCAGGATTATATGCATGTAGATGTACATAGTATTTCTGCTAAACTTAGTCTAATCACATATGAATTTTTTATTTTACACCCAATTTTGTCACAAAGTATTTGTAGTTTGATTTATAGTTGATGTGCCATTGTGTGTTTTTGTCCTTGTACACAAGCATGATTTGTATTTATTGTGTTTGTGTAAGAAAGCAAATCATACATTGTGGCTAAATTTACAAAAGATTTTTTTAACGAGAAGGGGGTACAAACAAGGATGATTCAGTTCTTCTTATGAATACAACAGTATAGTAAGTTCATTATTTTATAATCGACCTTAATTTTATTTCTTTTATCTCTCCCAGAATGCAATTCGTGAGGGTGCTCCAACCCATGTTTTTCGAGTACCGTATGCTATGTCAGATGAAGTTAAACAAGGAAGTTATCCTGATGACTCACCATCAGTTAATAAAGTCCTGGACCAGGTGAATATAGTCAACCTACCTCCTGGCAGTACAATAGCACCTTCCTCGGTAGAACCGCATACCCCTGCAGCAGGCGACGAGGCTGAGCAACACAACGTCCCCCAAGATCGACCCGTAGGAACTGCCAGTACAGACACCAGAGGCACCTATTCTGTACAGAGCTCTGCCAAGCCACCAGAATCCAACACTCATTACGATGCTGCCACGAGTGTAATGGCACAAGCATCGGAGAAGGCCATAGGGTCACCACTGGCTCTGGATACCCCGCTGCCAACGGCACCAACGCCGGAGGTGTGGCCTGTGGTGGATGAGAGGGAGTACATGAATTCGCCTGAGCGGAAGAATGACAGGTTGTCCAACAAGAAGATTGATATGATCCTTGCCCCAGTAGCGCCCCCGCCTTCCCCAGAACCGGCTGGTATGGATGTTGACTATGACATCCAGGAAATGAGCAACAAGAGTACTGCGACACCTTCTCTGACACCTCTGGCAGAAGAGGAAGAGGAGGAGGAGGGGGAAGAGGATGAAGATGCTGGGGCTCCTAGAGCACACCAGCAGCTTGTCAATAGTCCTGTTGAACAAGTGGCTGGTCAAGCCAAGGAGGTGGAAAGCGAAGAGACTAATGTTGCAGATACTGAGAGGACAGGTACCCGTTCTGGAGATCAAGAAACTCACAAAGAATCTGTCCAAGAGGAACAAGTATCCAAAGATCAGAATCCAGAAGCAGAAGGGCAGGACAATGTTGATTCAAACCTTGGGCAGGATTCCTTAAAACCTCTAATGGAGGAAGCTGCTGAAGATGTCCCAGTTGCCTCAGATAGTAACCAAGCAGAGCAAAAACAACCTGATCAGGAGAGCACCAAACAAAATAACACAGATGCAGAGTCACATGAACAAAGCAGTAATGATCAAACTGCACCTACTTGAACAAGATGCAACTGATCAATTTCAAGAGACATTCTTAATAGTAAATGGTGAATATTTTCAAGAAGATATTTTTATGGTATTGAATATATTTTTGCAGAAATATGTGATAAATACATATGAAAACCTTAATACTAACTGTTTGACTCTTTTGAAATGCTATTACAATTGCCGTACATTAAGTTTTTTCCTATTTTTTGTATTGATTGCTCTCCATTATTGCTGAGCATATACTTACAAATAAACTGTATTAATTCATTCAGGAATTAAGAAGTAAATTCTCCATATGAAATATTTTATTACTTTTATTATTGCAGATGTGCAGCAGTATTTAATAAATTTGTATACGGTAATACCGCTATGTGAGTCTTCACACGAAATTGAGCATTGCGTACCTCAGTACCGAGATGGCAGTAGGCTTGCCTCATGGCAATCTTTCTTATTCTTTCCTGGATCTATAATCATTGTCAGTTGTCATATTAGTTCCAGTTAAAGATGTTTTAAGGTATGAAATTTCTGTTTTCATTGACTTCACACATAAAGTATGTATTCTGTAATACACTTGCCTGTTTCAATGCAAAATAGAGTAAAGATCTTTAAATGAAGTGAGCTTGTGTTGTAATGTTCACTGTACATCTAAACAGCACTAGTTGATGTAATAAGTTTATTTCATGGATATCAATTTGAACTGCCTTCTCTATTGCTTTAATTTGGTTTGTATGCTACCAGCTATATCCTTACCAGGGGGAGGGTGTTTTACAAAGAGTTAAGTATGACTTAAAGTTCACACTTAAATGTCCAGTTGCGTGCAGAATAAAAGGCATCACCGCACTGGTCCAATCATGCTAGTATGCTAATCATATTGATAAGATTGCACATGGAATATTTATGTGCGCATCAGCTCTAAGTATTAATTTAAGTCACACTTAAGTCTTTGTGAAACACCCCCCAGGTATCCATTACTACACCATGGGGGTGTTTCACAAAGATTTAAGTATGACTTACAGTCGCACTTAAATACCAAGTTGCATGCGGTAAAAAAGGCTTAAAACACATTGTTCAGATTGTGCCATGAGGACGCGCACTACTTCGTATCAATCAATAAGATTGCACGTTGCATATCACGTACGCGTCAGCGTTTAAAGGCCACCACACACCTTACGACTGTTCGCGATCTGATTTTGGAACAAATCGCATTTTGCTCATTTTCTGAAAATTTGAATGGAACATATCGTTTTATTTGAGGTTAAAATTAATTGAAAGAATACTAATATAACCATTTTGAAAGGTCGCAAGCCTTTATTTTGGAGTAAAGGCCAAATTAGTTTCAAATTGTAGCTAATTGTACGACTGCTATGACGTCATTACGACTAGATATTAAATTCGCCCTTATTCTAAGAAGGATGATATAATAGGCACAGATTTAAATATGGGTATTCGTACAATGATTTAGAAGTTTACACAGTAAGATATTCCAAGTCTCAATATTAGCATCAAATTCTACTACATTTTATTCTGAAATCGGATGGCAGACCAATCGTAAGGAGTGTGATCGCCTTATGTGCGACTCTAAGTCATACTTGAAACACCCCATGATAGAGAGAGGCAAATGTAAATAAATGTCTTGCCAATGAACATATGCAGTGGTTGATGAATCATGTACCATTTATTCCATGGAACCAAAATCTATGACACTTATATGAGTAGACCATGATGACTTTTGTTATATTTTCATATCATGGAGATTTAAATGACAATATAGGTGTATATTTGTTTGATGCTGCACTACGTGGTCAATAGATAAATGTCCTTCCATTTACAGTATTAACTGTAGAAACTGTCCAATATATTTATACTATTTGATACATTATCAAATTTCTTCCTTTTGTATTCATCCGTCCAATTTATTCCATTAAATTATGCTACTTTTTACATTGTCATTATTGTGTACAATAGGTAATTGTATTTGTATATGGGATCAATATTGGAATATTAACTAATAATTATATTAACAATTTTCAAATGAACTAAACCTGAATAGTATTGTTTTGAAACTTTTAATCTGTACTGAGTGTTTTTTTTTGTTTTAACTAATTTGTATATAATAAGTTATATCTAAATCAATTTCATGTGCTCCATATGAGAAAATATAGAGTGTATCCCAGAAAAACGTGAACCCTATTGCCAGGGATAGATAATGAAGTATATTTTTGTTTCAAAGTTGACACAGAATGACCAATAAAAACTGAGGTCTGACAAATTAAATTGACTTTGAATCTCCTTCCACTCTCATTGAGAGATTTAGTGAAAGAAACACCAAAGAACACAAAATAAATGTTGATGAGCCATCCTTTTCTCCAATGAGATCATAGTATCCTTGTTATATCTTGGCCAATATTCCTTCTGCACAATTTGACTTTGTCATTGAAATTTAAAATCCCTCAAATTGCCCATTGATGCAAAACACCCCCCCAAAACAAAACCCACGTATTAAGCTATCAAAATCAAGGAGAAAAACTGAATATTATGAACATATATCAGTCAATGGGCTATGCCATTATTAAAGTCGATAAGATCCTTGGCTTCCTGATTTTTTTCTGGGACACACTGTATAGATTCAGAACTATTTCCTTATAATATCTTGCCAGATATTTGTAGGTCACATGGTACATACCAGTGTGATGTGCAATTCTTTAGTGGACTATTTATAACCTGCCAAACAAAACTTGAAGGGTTTTACTTAAAAAGTCTTGAAAACAAGAAATGTGTATCAAATTTAAATTATATGATTATGATCCGTGACTTCATCAACACGCCGTATTGCTCATTGCCTTTCTTTCAAATCATGAGCGACATGGGGAGAAATCCTCAGACTTTCAAGTTTAAATCCACTCGTAACTAAGTTTATTGGGAATAAGTTGGAAAGAATCAAACCAGCGTAGCATTGACAAATATCATAAAAATTGGATGTTAAATTGTTTATGTTTCACAAAATGGTTATTAATATGCACAGCATGGGTGATATTCAAATCAGAGAGTTGGTGATGTCACATACTCCGAACTGATATTCTCATATTTTACCATATCAAATACAAAACTTCTGTAGATTTTATGATAAAAAAGTTGATTTCATATTAAATTACATACATGAGGATTCTACATATTCAAGGATATGCATGATCAAAAATTCGGAATCAAATGGAGCATTGTGGCCCAGTGGATTAGTTTCCAGACTTTGAAACAGAGGGTTGTGGGTTCGAATCCCAGCCATGGCGTAATTTCCTTCAAGAAATTTATCCACATTGTGCTGCACTTGACCCAGGTGAGGTGAATGGGTACCCGGTAGGAAGAAATTTCTCGAATGCCCGATCAACATAGCGGCTAAAGCAGGGGTAATAATAATAGCAGGGACCACTGGGCAAACAGTTTTCAGAACTGAAGTTGCTACCCTAGCTGGGTAAATGTACCATTATTATTAAAATATGAGTTGCATTTAAAGCTTGAAAATGAAATGTAGAACATTAAGAAAACAGTGTGTGCATCAGCTCCCTCATTTGTACTTCTGTCCAGTTTGCAAGAGCAAAAAAACTTTTTGTGTGTGAAATCATGGACCTATTGGTGATGAAATTTCTTGAAATACAATCTATAAAGTGGCTCTTGTCTTGCAATTTTCCATTACCCTTTTTCATTTCTCTTTATATTAGTTGATTTTTCTTAAAAGGGGGGGGGGTTATATTTCTAAAAAAAATAAGTGATGTGAAATGTGTGTTTTGAAGAAAGAAAGAGCTAGAAAGAGGCCGCAGAGTAAATGAATGGAGGCATGGTGAATCAGAGCAAAACTCATTAAAGGACCATGATGTGCCCCCCGGCCACCCTCTAATATTTCCCATCAGTATAGCTATAATATTGCTGTGGGAATAAAAAAAAAATGAAAGAAATTCAAGATCCCGGCCACCCCATAACATAAAAAAACCATCACAGAAATCATGTACACAAGCATATAGCACATACTTTTCATCAAAAGATGTAAAATAAGACGCAATTGCCCTCACAAAACTGTGTGCAAATCCGGGTACTGGAGAAGCACAAGTACCGTACCTATCTTTCATATTTTCGTACATGAAAAAAAAAATTATAGTGGATGATGAGAAAGGTTTTACATTTCCTGTGAATGTTCAGGCTAAGTTATTTATAAATGATCAGGAAAACAGAGGAAATATGTGATATAATAAACCATGAACACAAAAAGCTAAATTTTGTGATAGATCATAATCATATATATATTTCTACCGTTTCTTTTCTCCCCCCGCCCCCCTTTTCCTTGGTCGTGAAAATTTTGGAGAAGCACCCAATTGTGCGCCAGTCCCATTCCTCAAAATGAAGATGAAAATAATACGAATTCTAGGTATTTGCATATGGTCATAATCACCAAAATGAGCTAGCTAGCGCAACTCTTTTTTTTTTTTTTTTTTTGCGCATGCCACGATCGAGCTAGCTCCGGCGCCGCGCTCGGCCGGCCGGCCGTGGTATATACTGTGCGTTGTCGTCTGACTGGCCCGATTCGCAGAGCAGAGAAGATGGATGAAGATAACGATAACGAAATGGATGAAAATGGCTTTTTGCCGCCAAGTACTTACTACTTTGACACCCAATATACGACAGTAAGTAAAATTTTGGTCGCATCCATTAATAAGCTTGTGAAATGTGTGTTTTTAGACTTTAAACTTTGTTGTAAGTTTTATTGGTGTGTCCCACATGTTGAAAAAAATGTTGGGCCCTCGGGCCTGGCTTGGTAAAATAACTAGTTTACTATGGCAGTGAGTCCAAACTTCGCGGACGGTCATCATCTCAAAAACTAGCCAATATCCTTAAAATCTGATATCATTAACGTGAAAAGCGACCTAAAATTACCCTTTGGTGAAAGTTTCTTTAGGATGAGTTCAGTATTCGTGAAAATATTGGCAAAAGATCGGCAAATTTGTCACTGCTGGCGCCCGTTTTGAAGAAATCAACAAGCATCACGATATCACCATTTTGCAAGCAGAAATCATCAAAAATGTGAGTTAAATGTGGTACTAATCGATTCCATAGCATTTTGTCATTCTGATATAAATATTTCACTTTTTGAACTTGAGTTTTTGTTTAAATCTCCAGCATGTCCACAAAAGCTTTGGTGCGCGAAGTTAGGTCACACTTTTTCTGAACGGTTTTCCAGCACAGCTCGCATTCGCCGATCGGAATAGAATATTGAGATCGCGATACCGGCGAAACCCCTTGACCTACTTTACATTTTCGTCCATGATTTCATTGTTTATGATCGTGCCGTCAATGTGGTAACTGTTTCTTGAATTGGTTTTGTATAAATTATGAACATTTTGTGAACAAAATTAAGCTTGATGAATATTTTGGAAAAGTGCGCGAAGTTTGGACACCCCATCATACGTCTATGATATTGAATTTGAATGAATGATAAAAAAATGTGCATGCCATACGTTGCTGAATTTATAAGTTCTTATAGTAAATAAATAAGATAAAAAGGCAAAGAAAAAGAAAATGGGAAGATTGAAGGCAATTAACATGATTAACCATCAAATACAAAAAGACAAGTTGACAGCAAAATCATAAATTCAAACTAAAATTCAAAAAGAAAATACAAAATCAAAACAATGGACTATGCCATGGGCATGGTGGCAATGTGACCACGGAAAAGCAAGTACAGTAGCTATGTTACGAACAAAACATTTGAGAAATGAGGTGTTTGTTTTTAGTAATAGTAGCCTTGAGGACTGGCATAAGTGATATTTTTTTTAATATTTTGACATAATTCTTCAGATATGGATAATGGAGCTTAAACCACCGGTCATATAAGAGACACATGTACACAAAGTCAAAGATGGATTTCCCTAGGAAATCCACTCATTCAATGAACAAGGTTATAATATAACCTTGTTCTCAGTTATATCTCCATGTGTGGCAAAATAAGGGTGGCAATGTTTGGCTTATTTTCTCTTTTTCTTTGGGGCAAATGCTTGATTTTTTTACACTGACAGTTTCCATTACACCTATTATTTATACAACTTGGCTCTTATTTAAATTTGATTCTTTAAATCATTTTTTTCTTAATTAAAAATAGATATCAAAAAATGAAAATTTTCTTGCCATATTACTTTCCACCAATTGAGGGCGTACACAAATATATGCCCAGAATTCAAGTTTTTGAGCGCTCTGGTGAATGAAAAAATTATTCCCATGTTACTATTGAAAAATAAATTGCAACTGTATGGAAATTAGTAATTTTGGTCACAAAAGTGATATTTTAATGATTTTTTAAAGTGTGTGCTCTGTACAACATTGGCATACCATAGTCCTACCTCTAGATTCCCCACAGGCAGGGTGGTAGCAGTGAACAAGTGAGGAAATCCATAGATAAAGGGTGAAATCGGTTTGTAGGGGTAAATTTTATTTTTTATTTATTTATTTATTCTCGAATATTTATACAGAGTGGCCTGATCAGCATTAAAATACATACAATGCACGAAAAACATAGTAACAGGACATTATGAGATACAGAAAAAGGGAATAAATACAAGGTAAAAATACGAAAATGTGTTACGAGTTACAGATGGCAAGATACATGATAAAATATGCAAAATATTAACATTAAAAGCTGGTCTACCTCAGGGCTCTGTGATTATATATAAGCATTTAAAAAGATGAAAGATCGTTAAAACACAAGGCAATGTATTATACAGTACTAATAAATTTACTTTTGGAATTAAAAAAACAAAAAAAACCAAGCAGAAGACATATTGCATCATTTGATAATTTTATCACTTATATACATCAAGATAAAAAGATAAAAAAAAAATAAAACAAATAAAACACAACACGTTTCAATGTCTAGATAATAAGTGCTAATAACAGAAAGACAAGAAATGAGCAGCAATCGATACCAAATGTACTATAGGAACGGCACGGACAATAGAATAGTGTATGATAAGTGTATTGTATAATGATTAAAAACGAATGATATGATTTGTCTATATGTGTTTAAGTTGGAATTTAAAGGAATGAACAGATCTTGAAAATCTTATATGTTCAGGCAGTTTGTTCCAAGTGAGAGAGCCTGAAAATAGGAAAGATTTTTGGTAGAAGGTCGTACGACATTTTGGCAATCTCAAGAGCAATTTGTCAGAACTACGTGTGGTTCTAGAAGAGACATCATCGACAAATGAAAGTCTATCGTATAAAATGGCGGGCGATAATTTATTGACACACTTATACATAAGAACACATGCGGCTCTATGGGGAACTTTGTATAGAGAGGGCCAATTTAGTTCTTTAAACACGATTTCAGAACGTGTCATCCATGTGCGATTTGATATCAGATACGCTGCCCTTTTATGTAACCTGTTAAGCGTGTCATAATTTCCTTCTGATCTTCCAAACCAAACATTAGAACAATAAAGGATATGGGGAATGACATATACCCAATAAAGTTTGGAAAGTTGAGATTGATTAAAATAATGTTTATTCCTGCGAATAATTCCAAGCTTACGTTTGATAAGGTTTGAAATTGAATTGGTATGTTGCTTAAAGTCAAGGCAATTATCGATTGTTACGCCCAAACACTTCACTTCATTTTTACATTCTAGAGTACAGCCATGTATATTTATTGATATTTGCTGATTATGAGTAGTACTTAGTTTTTGTTTTGAGCCTAAAAGCATTACTTTTGTTTTATTATAGTTTAAGATCAGTTTGTTATTTCTTATCCATGAATAGGTCTCGTATAGTGCCTGGGTTAGATTGGTTTCGACCTCTGTTTTAGTCTTACCAGATACTGAAATAGTAGTGTCATCTGCGTACATATACACTGAGGCACTAGTAACATGATTCGGCAAGTCATTGATAAATAGTGAACCTTCATGCGCCTAATGCTTATAAAGGGATAAAAATGAATTCAGCATAAATGGTAAAAATGAGATGTTTCTTACCAAACCGATCTCCTGTACTGTAGATCCCTCGATCCGTTTGTCAACATAGCAAAGACAATTGGCCTGACCCTTGAACTGCTTTGTTATGACGTACATCCAGTTAGCGATCCCATTTTGAAGAACAATTTATACATAAAGATTATTTCACAAATACTAAAATGTAATACGTGATTATAAATAATTATCATATACTACTAATTATTTAAATGGGACCCATGTCTAGGGATCTTTTTAATGAAAAGGGGAAACATGTCTAAGGATCTTTCTTAAAAATTCACCCGTCCCAGGAGCACATCCCTGTATACCCAATATATGCGAGTTACCCCCTTCCCTTCCCTCCCCACAGGCCTATAGCAAGCACCATGAGTGAGAATAGATAAAACTAAACAAATATTGAGTTGATTCCAAAGTGAAGATAATCAGCAGACCTACCAGTTGATTTTGGAAAAGTTATTTGAAAATTAGTTTTTTTTCTTTCTTTTCGTGTTTTTCTTTTATACTCCA
Source organism: Lytechinus variegatus (assembly GCF_018143015.1). NCBI lineage: Eukaryota > Metazoa > Echinodermata > Echinoidea > Temnopleuroida > Toxopneustidae > Lytechinus > Lytechinus variegatus. The sequence continues at coordinate 28,744,041 of NC_054754.1, forward strand.
TGAAAAGTGGGGGGGGGTAATCTAGCCAAGAGAACTCTGTGATGGTATTTTTATAAATATTGATCAATATCATTAAAAATATTATCGCAGATAAATGTACCTCTTGTCATAGAAAGAATCAGTTTTTCATTTTGCCTGTTTTCTGCATGTTTATTATTATTAGATTTTTGTTTTGATTAAGATTTTTCTTTCTTTAAATGAATGATTATGGAAATGAGGACAGTTCTAATGCGTATTTATTTTTTTCATATTCCATTTTGATTACAGACTTTCATTTTGATGTTCATTGTGATTGCACTTCTTCTCAGTTTGGTTGCCTTTCTCATCTCTGTGATCATCAAAAAGAGAAGTAAGTTATAATAATCCCCTCTTTTTAACAAGGGATAGATCTTTATTGGAGTTGTTTCACAAAAAGTTTATTGTGTTACTTGTACTATGCTTGCACCGTAATGTTTGCATGCAATGAGCATGATGTAATGAATTTTGCGATTTGTTGGTTACCACAAGTGATGCAACTTGAAATTTCTGAGCGAATTTTTAATTCACACTTATCTACTTCTGTTTGAAACACCCACCATTAGCTCTACCATTGTTCTACTCTACTTACTATGTGGCCCAATTGCCTGTAATGTGTAGTCTATTATCAACATGGTTCATTGTCATTTTTTAAAATAACTAATTAATTTGTTGTCCATTTTAGTAGATTACATGTAGCTCAACCAACTGGAAATCAGATATTTTTTTGGTATTGAAAAAAAATCTTAATGACATTTAGACCCAATGGTTGATATATACAAGTTGTAGCATCCTTCAGAAATTACCAACAGGGTCAAAATCTCCTTTCTTTATCAAAGCATTCTCTACCAGTGATTCGCATTCAGAGAAGAAGTACATGACAATCAAAAGTATATGCGCACTGAAGGTAGTCTATTCAAGCCGATAGAGCTGACCAGTGAAGAACCAGTCGTTCTTAAAGTCGCTCTTAACTTATGAACAGCTTTATGAAACACCCACCAGAGATGCACCTGTCCATAGACCATGCTGCCACAGCTGCACTGACCCGCTCATTCCTCATCATAATCTTTGAACGAGATTTCACTTTCTTTTTCTTTGAGGTTTATATAGATCAAGGAATAGTTGTTTATATCGACCGATCAAATAACACTTAGCAAATGACACATTTGGTCTTCATGTACAAAAAAAATTCAGTCAGTGTTTCGCTGAGTGGAGTAATACATGTACAAGTTGGCTTTGAAATAACCTGTTTAAATTGGAGAGAATCGCACAAGTATATTGTATTGAAGTCAAAACATTATGCGTCAACATATTCATGGGTCGAGTTATCTTACAGACAATCTCAAACTCAACTATTGTGGTCCTGGGAGGACGATAAACTGTAACAGTACCAAGTATGAATGGTTTCTGCTTTATTATTTGGATTTCTATGTAGTTCCAAAGAATCGTCTTCAAGGTAATCTGTTCTATGTAATGTTTGATTTAGTATAATTGGAGATGGACCGCTTTCAACACAATTCATTCTTCCACCTTGCAATACTGCTTCCACTCTATAACAGGCAAGACATTCGCAAATACTGTTCCAGGTCATTAATTTATTTTTTAACGTCTCTTCAATACGTTCACTGTTTTTGAAGAGATGCTATGTTGGCAGATTCTAATTTGTCTCACCTTTCTATGATTTTCTGGTTGTTTTTTAGTATTTGAGATTGAAGCCTAGCAATTGATTTATAAATCTGTTTCTTTGATTCAGATTCAACTACAGTTTTGTAACTTTCTTTGTTACTAATTTTTTGCCATGATTTCATCAAGTTTTCTCTCCACTGCATCACTTATTATTTTGAGAAATTTTTCACTCAACATAGCAGAAACTGGCTGCAGTCTTGGCATTATTACAACAATCTTGAGATTGATTTTCGTGCTTGTCAATGATGGCAAGCAATTGCATCAATAGGTAAAATCAATATGAATTGACAAAAAGAAAAACAAATGTAATGGGACTGAAGAATATTTTGTAACCTCATGTGATTTTCATGTTGTACTTGTCTTTAAATGCAAAATGTTGACTGGCAGATTTGGGAATATACTTCAAAATTGAGAGTCAACTAATTCCCCTATTCTCCTTTAAAAAATATTGAAGTTAATCGAGACAAATTTGTTAGAATCGGTCAGATTTTCTGTTCATTTGATCTGTCAGGGCATGAATCATATCTTTGATTTTAGTAATCTCTGTTGCCTTATTGAGCCCACACGTAGCTTCCTGAGGATCGGGGCATTGGCGTATTGAGAAGATGTGGGATCACTGCTTTGCTTGGTGGCTGCCACTCCCAGACTCTCCTTTGGCATTAAATCCGTGAAATGTGTGTAGGCTTTTTTCCCAACTGATTTTTCTGTAAAAAAAGGTTGATCCAAAGAGTCATCTTCAAAGCACACAGCATACTTTCACTATATTATTATCAGCTACTAGAGAGAAGATTCATGCATTTTGTTCATATTAGGATTGTTGATTTTCATCAAGAGAACATTCATACATTTTGTGAATCTTTGAATTGCTGATTTTTCATCAAACTGTTCTTTTCTTTCAATTCAGTTCAAGCACAACCAAAGCATCGGTTCAGAAAGCGAGATAAAGTGATGTTTTATGGCAGAAAAATGCTGAGAAAGGTGAGTTATGTGTTCATTATTATTGGGATTGAATTAAGTATAGTGTAAGTTATATTAACTCATGTATTTAATACCAAAGATATTAACTTAATATGTTAGTTCTCTATTTCATTCTGTGAGTATTAAATATTTGTTTATGTAACAATATGAAATTTGTTAAAAAATATATATATATTTATGATCACCTAACAGACTATAATAAATCTATCCTATAAATCTCATCCTATAAACTGATAGGATGAGATGAAAATTAGAGTTCCCACTTTTTTTGCTCAAATCTACCTTTCAAGTGAGACATACATGTATTAGCCTATATATAAAATCACAAATTCTATTTCTATTGATATTTCTACATCAATGGAAAGCTTTGAACCCCTAGAATAGCACATGAAACTCCACAGTTAAGAGGTTTGAAATGCAATAACACACAAGGAGAATTGGTCAGTTCAGGTGAGGTCACATGTTGCAAAAACTTGATCCATGGATACCAACCAAGTGGTGAAAGAGAAAGAAAGAAAGAATAGGGGAGAAGGCGAGTAACTAGTGTATGTGTTTGTGTGAAAGAGAGAGAGTGATGGGGGGAGAGAAAGTTTTGGGGAGGAGTAGTGATGAGGAATATTCCATCTTATGGAGCTTATGCTGCCAGCAACTCTTTTGACAGTGTCAGGCCTTAAATTTGATTGATGATTATTCTACAAATATAAATCTCAAATTTCACTTTTTAAGTACATGTATTTAAACCTGATATCCATTGTATATTACCTAGACTCCTATGTACTTTTTGGTGAAAGAACATGGTTTAGACTCCTTGAAAAATATGTTTGTCATGTTGGTAAGGGAGTCTGGAATTGTCAACATCGTAGCAATATCCATGACCCCCCCCCCCTCCCGCCACTCCCCATTACATTGTTTTGAATGTCTGTATGTTGAAACAAACATGTAAATAATGACATCTCTGATTGGCTACATTTGATTTCTTTGATTATTGTGTTCAAGTATGATCATCGTAAAAAAAATCTACCCTACCATCAGTCGTGAAATATCTACCCTACGATCAATCGTAAAAATCTCCCACACTATCAATTGCGAAGCTAGTTTGTTACTGGGACTTGAAAGTCTGTCATTTATAAGGACTACCAGCATTACCGAATTGTCAATAGTAGACATTAGACATTTCTAGATAGAGGAAGCATTTCTTTGGTGGATTCAGCATGAAATATGTCTTGGGACAGAGTTGTGAGTATTTTTCCTCTAAATAAGTGTAAATATCAATATGCTTGGTTTATCATTTTTATCATCACCTTTTTTATGTGTGTATTGTTTGTTTTGTCAATATCATATCCTTTCCTGGAGTAGATGACAATGGTTTATAGTTGTCTAGTTTTTTTTTTTTTTTTTCAATTATTGCATTTTAGAATATAATGTCATCATGGTGAATGCATCCAAATTGTAAAAAAAATGTTTTCAGAGAATTCTGTAGCTAATTGGAATGCTTAATTTATAAACTTTTATTACTAGGTCAAATCAATATCAGGACCAGTGTACACAGTGCACAGAAAGATGAGGAAGAGAAAAGAATATATGGACCTTGCAAAAACTATAAGAGGGTAAGTATAAAAAAAAAGAATGCTAACTACTTTCAGTTTACTCTTGGACAATTTCATAAAATGATCAACCTCTTTGTATGTCCGAACATCATTTTTCTCAAACTTGTCTTATTTCACTTCATAAACTGACCAAGTCATGGTCCTTAACCAGAAACCAGAGACAGAAAATTTCATGAAGGTCCCACATATAGGGGGAAATATTTTATGGAATTACCCTATTATAAGTGTTACATATAATGACATACGGATTTCCAAATTAATTTCCAAATGCATTGATGATATTAAGAATGGTTGCTCCGTTGATAATGCTCATATTTATCAGACAACACTCTGTCACTCCAAAATTATGACCTCTGCTTAAAATTAGCAAAGCTGCCAGTGTGGAGCTTTGTAAAAAAAAAAATTGAATTAATTCCTGTCAGTTACCAATTTCTATCATCTGGGTCAAGTGTGGCAAAGGTCTTGCCAAAGGAGTGTTGTGGTGGGATTTGAACCCTGCGCCTCATGATCTATAGTCTGAAAAAATATCCAGTAGACCAAAACATATCTAGTAGACCACTCTTTCTCTACAAACAATGATATCAATTCAATTTTATTTCAATTTTTCAATTCAATTCAATTTTATTTCATTCCATATAAAAAGTGACATCAATGGATATAAATGTGATAATCAAAATACTGTTACAACAAAATGACATAGGTAAAATTACATAATTTAACATGGATATTGGCTGCTGTGTAAAATCCCAGTGGATTTGTCTGGACAGCCACCGTATCAACAAATCCATAGTGAAAGAATATCAGTTAAGAAGGAACTATAAATTATGATAGCTTGTTTGCATACAAAGTGTTACTTGATGTTATCTGCCTATTTCTAATACTGATCATGTATTCACTGGACTTACACCATTACTGCCATTATATTTTATCTCCTATTCTGACGGGGATGGCATTTTGTAGAAAAGACTATACATGTACTGTTATGTAAATGTTCTAATTTCTTTTAAAGTATCCTACAGAATACAGATAGTGACAGGAGACCGATGCTTCAAGTCAAGGAACCTCCTCCCGCCATCTTGGAAGCGGACTTTAGAGAGTTACAGCTCCCTCCAGAGTTTAGGATCCCAACAGAAGTCCTCTACATGCTTAAAAACATCAGGTAACCATGGCGATGCAGTATTCTTTATAATCTGCCTCTAGTCTAATATATAGTATAAAGATGAGGATTAGAAGTTGGAAAGATTGCACTTTTTGTCTCGCCTGAATAATGGTCGGCAGAGATCTAATAATCACTTTTCGGTTGGTAGGTTACAAAAATATTAAATTTTTTGTTAAACTTTCTCTCATTTCTTTATTTCTGCATCAATTGTGTTGACACTTGCTACAAATGATCTTTGGGTAATACCACATATGTGTTCACGAAGATGAAGGGATAAAAAGTCAAATGATATTTCCACAATTTAATCCTCATAAATTACTTGGCATCAATTGTATACACTGTTCTCATGGGTATTTTCACTGGTTTCATTTGCATTCAATAATTCAGTCAAATGTAGATCAATGGGATTTTTCATATTTCCAGTCAGTTTTCTTCTGGAATTCTTTTTTTTAAAACCATTTCTCAAGGGGTTATATACCATGATTCAAATATTGTTTATGATTGAAGTCACTCAATATTTTAGTATCATTGTCATATAATGCAGTTGTTCCAGCTCTTAGATTAATATAGCATAGAATGGAAAGGTCTACATGCAATCATTACATTCTTAATTTACTTGTAGTTATTGAGGAAAATGCACATATGATATCTCTCTCACTCTCTTTCTCTTTGTACATGTGAGAGGAAGTAGATGTACATGTGTATCCATTAAGAGCTTTGAATGACTTCCTGAAGAACTTCCTTAAGGTCACATTGACTTGATAGAAGAGTTATAATATCGCATTTGTGAATGTATATGTATTTTAGAAAGATGCATGTATTTGCAGCAGCTAAAATGATACTCTCTATATAGTAGGCCTATAAGCACAGTGCTTACTTAGGAAAGATATATAACCAGTGGCAGATCGAAAACATCTTACGAAAATCCCATCAGAGGTAAAGATAAAAGTAAAATAGAATATGCATTGTTAACAAAACAAAGGAAGTTTGAAACATTTTATTTCATAAATGTGTTGTTGACCAATCTTCTAGGGATTGATATGAATGTCTTGCTTTACTTCCCAATAATGGTGCAATCTGCATGCATATATTAAGAAACACATGAATTCCATATTTTGTGTTTCTTTAGAGTTTTTGGTCACTTTGAGAGACCACTATTCCTGGAGCTGAGTAGATCTGTAGAGAGTAAGTTCCTTCCAGCTGGAGCCTATCTATTTCAGAGGGGTCAACCAGATGATAGCATCTTTGTTGTGCAGTGTGGCCGTCTTCTTGTCTATATTACAGAACCCGTAAGTCAATGTAATGCAATCGGAAATTAGATTCATTCTGAAGTTAAGTTTAGCTTAGACCATGGTCTAACTCGGGTAAAATTCCAAATTTATAAAAAATTATAAATTCTAGTTTAAACTCAGTTTCAGTCGATTACAAATTTTGCAGTGGCCAATCTTAATTGTTGTTGCATTATTTACCAGATTTCAAATGACTGCCATTTCCTTAAAACAACTGGAATAAAAAAATCAAACAACGTTATCAGTTAGAAAAAATTCTAACAAATGGACTAAGATGCTTTTTCAAAATATTAGAAATTAAGTAGATATTGAAAATAAGGATTTTGCAATGTTATATCAAATTTCTGCTATATTTTGGGGATTTTGTATCACTCATCAAAATGACTGATAATTTAAAGTCTTTCCCACATTTGCTTGTAAACTCGGTATATGTTGGTACACCGATTGTCAATGTAAACGATAAACATTCATAGCCTTACTAAATTTCAACGATTCCATTGTTTTTAGGATTTTAATATTGCAGACATTTTGGAGAGTGAGCAAAGCGATGCTAACAAGCGTTGCTCACAAGATTGCTTGGCGAGAAGGCCTTTCAATGGCGCGCTCCGCTGAATTGATACAAAGCCTATGGGCGGTTAACATACGTGATCGTTAACTATTCAAAATCTTTTTTTTTTTGTATTTTCAACTAATCAACAATCTTAGTGTTACATGCCCCAGAAAATACATTAAGCAACCTTCTAGGTTCATGGGTCCTTATTCTGAAGTGTGGTTTAATTTAATATATTTTGTTGACCCCTCATTCAACATAAATTGATTTCTTTGTTGTTCTCTTATGTTATTTTTCTATAACCATGTATTTATATGTTCATAATTTTTTACTTGTATGTATTGACTTGTATATTTGCTTTTATGCAGAATGAAATAAAAATCAATTCAATTCAATTTAGGACATGGTCTAAATCTGTTCTAAAATAATGGGAAGCCCAGAAGTGTCAAAATCTTGTTAACATTTTGTATATTTCTTATGCTCAATGTGCTCTTTCATCAGGCTTTAATGGCAAAGAAAACTTATTCAGTTATCATCCCAGACAGTTAGGAATATTCTGAGTAATGGATAAATCAAACCTGTAGTGTGAAAGATTTGCACCACGAATGGCTATACATAGTTAACCACACTTTAAAACAAAGTATAAATCAAACTAGAGTTCAGAATACAGGTCAATAATTTTTTGGGGGGTATTTTCATAAGAATTTTAATAGGCAGTTAATAGGAAAATATATATTTTTTTCACATTTCATCTTTTTTTTCTTATAACAGGATGGGTCTGAGTATGAGGTCAAAGAGGTCACACAAGGTGATAGTGTACACAGTCTACTGAGTGTATTGGATGTCATCACAGTAAGTATTTACAGTCAAGCTTATATCCTCAAATTCTTTGTTATTTGTTAAGTCCACCGCACATTGCATGATCCAACTATGACACAAATTTTTAACAAATCGCATTTTGCGATGCACATGACAGTTTGAAGAAGTAAATTATTTCATTTGAAGTTGGGCATAAAGTTAAGAATACTAAAAACAGACTTCTGCTTTTTGGTTGGAGGAAATTCCAAATCAGTTTAAAGTCACAACCAATGATGATATTACAGTTTTGAATTGAATATGCTTCTAATCCCACTGGAAGCTTGAAAATAGACTTGAATTTCGATTTTAATATTCATACCACTTTTTGGAACTTTGATTGTTAAGATTGTGTATGTTGGAATGTTAAAACCTGATGCTGTTACAATTTTGTATAGTGCACCCACAACTAATCATTCGCTAGGTTCCACTCTATTATCATCTTGTGCGAAATATTATGGAACGTACCATGAATGTGTAATACATGGATTTTATATTGATTGCTCTTCTTATGTTATTGATAGGGCTATTCTGCACCATACAAGACTGTGTCATGCAAAGCGGCCGAGGATACCACCGTGTTGAGACTACCCGCTGTGGCATTCCAGGCGGTGTTTGAGCAGTATCCCGAGTCTATGGTTAGAGTTGTACAGGTATGGAAAGACTTTCTTGGGATCTTAATGACACATTGATCTTATGGAAATCTACATTTCAAGGAATCAGTATTAATAAGCTTATTTGGTTCAATATTTGAATAAGGCTTGTAAAGATGCTGAGTTAAACAACCTGCTGTGGCATTCTAGGCTGTGTTTGAGGATTATTCCGAGTCTATGGTCAGAGTTGTTGAGGTATGGAAAGACTTTCTTGAGATCTTATTGGTGCATGCTGTAGATCTACATGACAAGGATCTATGATGGATATTCGGTACCATATATGACTCTGAGATTCTGAGCATACAACCTACAGTGGCATTCCAGTCTGTGTTTGAGCAGTATCCTGATTCTTTAGTTAAAGTTGTACATGTATGGAAAGACTTTGTAACATTAATTTGAAAGGTGTAATGTAGATCAATGTTAATAAGGCTATTCTGTACCATATACACTGTATGACTAAAGTCCGCTGCACACTACACGATCTGATGCAGCATAATTTTTTAACAGATCAAATTTGGTGTTAAATGTGAGAGTTTCCAAGAATCTCAATGCTAGGATCAAAATTCTGCTTTGCTACAAGGCTTGTGGTTGGAGCAAAGTGTGACTTGGTTTCAAGTTGCGTGCCGATAATCAGTATGATAACTTCACTGAAGCATTCACTATATTTTTATGTTCAGATGATGATGATCCGTCTTCAGCGAGTGACCTTCCTCACCCTTCAAAACCTGTTAGGTTTAGATGCTGAGCTCATCAACCCAGTAAGTAGCTTACTTTAAAAAAATTGTCTTTTTATTAATGAAAAAAGGAAACAATGATAACAATAAGGCCAGGTTACATGTTCTAAATGAACATAATACAGGGGAACATAAAATGATTAACAGTACAGTAATATACAGAAACAAACATAAAATGAGATAAACACTCCCCAATATATGACTCTCCTATCATTAGTAATTGTCTGGGAAGACTGAATAAGATAGTTGTCTTCACCATTATATTATTGGGGAAAGAGCACAGTAAACATAAGAAACATACAAAGTAAACAAAATTGTGACATTTACAGTTCCCCATGAATTTTGGCACAGAGTTTAGGTCTAATTTAAAGCTTGCTTCAGAGTATGTGCCAACATGTGTGAATTACTTCATCATGCCATTTTTGTATTGGTCCTAATTTCATTCTAGGACAACATAAGCAGCAAGTCTTTAGCCATCCATGCACTGAATAGCAAAGCAAGCAGTCCAACCAAGAGACAGACATCGGTCATGACTGCGGGTACAGCAGCAGCAGTAGCAGGAGCATCCAGTTCAGTTCATTCAACCAGCAGTGTTGAGACAGTCATGAGAGTCAGTATCGCGGAAGAGTCTACCGACGTCTTCAAGTCAGGTGAGATTGATTGTCATGTCACTGTTCAAATAGGTCTGCATTTGAGTTTTTCACAGTGAGCAACAGGTTGTTTCTCTCAAATTTTTTAGACCTTTTGTTGTCGTTTTGTAGCCTGTCTGAAAAACAGCTAGAATACTGAATTTTGTCCATTAAGGTTTTTTTGGTAGACTTTCATACTGGTATTATCGGTATCTGACATTTCTTTGCGAAATGCTAGACCAGAGGTTTTTTTAAGGAACCACAAGGAAAAATGCACTGGGGGTTGTGCTGTCATCTTAGCTATTGTCCTGGAAAGCAATCGTGCATTCAATGGGCTGATTGCTCAGCGAGGCAATGGGAAACCATATGATATTTCAATTATCTTGCCGAGTGATCCAGCCATCGACATTTCACTGGTAAGTTCTACAAGAGTTAGTGCTTCGATCGCAGTCAAATGAATATATTTACCAGTAACATATTCTACGAGTATATCCATGAGTCAGGTTTAAGATCAGGCAGTCAGCAGCCGAGATCTGAAGGGGGGGGGGGTCAAATAGACCCCCACCCCCAGTATATTTTGGTCTGAAATAGCCCAGTTAAATTAGGGTTAAGAAATTGACCTTTTCCTGTATATAGAGGCTGATGGGTTAAACCTATATTTAAGAAATCTTATATTTTGATGATAATGCTTTCTCTCTTTTTTTTCTATTTGTTTTTATATTTTAGCTGAAGAAAGTGATGGAGATCCCACTCAGAGGGGGAGGTCAGGATCCATTAATGGACCTTCAGGTGAGGGTTATGGAAAGATATTTGCATTTGAAGAAAGAAGGGAGAGGTGGAAGAAGAGGAGGAGGAGGGAGAGGTGGAAGAAGAGGAGGAAGGAGGAGGATGAAGAGGAGGGGGGTTGGTGGAGGAGCAGGAGGAGGAGAAGGGGAAGGGAGCTGTGGAAAAAGAGGAGGAGAGAATGAAGAGGAGGGGGTTGTTGGAGGAGCAGGAGGAGGAGAAGGGGAAGGGAGAGGTGGAAGAAAAGGAGGAGGAAGGATGAAGAGGAGGAGGGGGATGGTGGAGGAGCAGGAGGGGGGAGGAGGAAGGAGGAGTAGATGATTATGAAGAGGGGCGAGGCAGGGGAGGAGGAGGAGGAAGAAGAAGATAAAGGTAGTATAAGAATGCAGGAATAACTGATTGAATCAAATGACAAATAAATCTGTAAGTGCTAGATATGTATGATATGTCTTAAGCTCATCATGAATAACAAGTTTATTATTATTGTTACTATTATAATCAAGAAGGAAGAAGAAAGAAAGGAGGTGAGGGGAGCAGAGAATAAAAAAGTAGTCATAATTTTAGGAGAAAGAAGAGAATAAAGAAAATTTAAAGCAGGAAGCAGAGAAGAATTCATGTATAAGATCAGAAATTTACGCGAAGTGCTTAATTAATACAATCATTGTCAATAATAACAGGTCGTGTGTTGGGTCCCATCAGCAATTATCGAAGAGCGACCTCACTTGACGTAGATGATACAGGTCGTCTTAGCATGAGTACATCTGACTTTGAAGCTGCAGCTGGAAGGGCGAGGGTCACTGGATTAGATGAAACAAAACCACTGAGACAGGTCAGTTACCCAAGTCAACCATATCTTTAAGGGGGGGGTGGTAAACTGATAATCTTTGTGTGTGGTCGCTCATTGCCTCTGGGTTTTAATTAGCTAGTATTAACCTAACACTAACAATTAGAATCCTAGGGAGGAGTACTGGAAAATATAGATCAATTACATTGTCTTTGCGCTTCAAATGTTTTCATATTTTATGATAATGGTAATAACAATTGGCTTTTATATTGCGCTTTATCAGTCTACGACTGCTAAAAGGGCTTCATAATTATCATAACCCGGTCACTGAATTCATTGCTTTGGCAGCCTGTTAGGCGCACTCTTGTTAAACCAACCACAATGATGGTTGTTTCCTACCGGTACCCAATTAGCACCTGGGTGAGAGTGGCAAAGTTTGGATTGATGCCTTGCCAAAGGACACAAGGCCATGGTTGGATTTGAACACAACCCTCTGATAATAAGGCGAGAGCCAGAACTGCTACACCACGGTGCTTCCACATTACCGGTATATTGTCTTTGTTTAATACCAATGTTAGATTTCCTTGGAGAATGCCGCTACTGCTTCTGCTGGTGGATCACTCACCAAACCAGGAGGACGGAGGAGAGATCTGAGCCTTGATGGAGTCAGTGAGAAACCGTCTGAAGAAAAGAAAGAATACACCGAAGATGAAATCTTGGAGATGGCCAAGAGAGATCTCATGACCCTCTTTGGACTTCCGGTAAGATTACCCAGCATTCTATTGGGGACAGACAAAATAATTATTACTACATTTCTAATGCACTCTTATCCAATCCAAGGATTGCTCAAGGTGGCAAACAATTCAACATGAACTCAACATAATAAATAGTGATATAGAAAAAAATATGAAATCATGCATGAATAAAACTCATACTTATTTTACATCTGATTTTGATTAAATTTTCGGCATTATACTTGTTGGATTTTTCTCTTTTTATTCAAATCAACTTTTTGTTGGAGTGGACTTGTCCTTTAATGTTTAAGAGTTGATATTATATAGTTATTAACACTTACTTTATCCATGAACGTATAAGAGATGAACATTCAACGTTATCGTTTCTTTGATCAAATGAGATCCGCTGCCTAGTGATTATGTGCATCTTAAAGCGAACATAAGGTGTTCGGACAATAGCAACTACCAAGGTGTATTTGATTTACAAAGGCACAGTTTTCCTGATTTTGGTTTTGTTGGCTGATGCCCTGTGTGAGAAAATGCTTTTCAACCAACATGCCTTAGATTTGAAGCAGAAAAATTAAGAAGCAGGCAATTTTGTGACATAAAATATGTTATTATTTGATCCACACACTTCCCATCGCACAAAGTGACCACAATAACATTAAGAGATAACGCTCTCTACATGATATGAGCCATGTATCTCTGGAATATTAGGAGGAAAAATGGGATTATAGGTACATGTAATAGGCAATCAATCACAATATTTCTTCTATCTTAAAGTATACATACATTTTCCCAAATAAAAGACATGGAGCTAAGATTGACAAAGGTAAACCAGAACTGCACATCAATTTTCCAGGATTTAAGTGATTTATCATCTTCTACGCAAACAGGTTGTGCAATATTAATGTCTAATCACAAACTGCTTCTTTCAACTTATAGACTAATTGACGGCGGAACACAGTAGAATGAAAGTAGAACAAATGTGAAGAGAATGTTATTCAGAGCACAATGATGGTCACACATTAGTGAATTCATTAACTATTCAATGAGTGTCCATCTCTAATAGGTCCATGTTTTATCAGAAGTCTCTAAACACTCAACGATAACGATTTATCCTTATGATTGTTTTTTTTTTATGATATGATTATATATTTTTTTAGCTTCTTTCTCTTTTGCTCTTTCTTTCTTAGGATACCTCCTTACTTGACCATCAGATAGCATTATCTCACATCCCAGGGGGCAGTGTAGTGGTCAGAGAAGGTGACCAGGTAAGAATCTGTAGTTATTAGTTATGGTCGAGAAAAAAAAGATAAGCCAATGTTTTATTAAACCATGATTTGTAAAACACGATGATGAGTCTATATGCACGATTTACTTATATGTTAACCTCTATGTTAAATTTCACTGTTTGAATGATATTTTTGTGTGGAATTCAGTTAAAATGGAAGAGCTGTGGTGTAGTGGTTCTGACTCTCGCCTTGTAATCAGAGGATTGTGTGTTAGAATTCCACTGCGTCCTAGCATCTTTTGGCAAGGCGTTAATCTACACTTTGCCACTCTCCATCCAAGTGCTAAATGGGTACTTGGTAGGATGTGAAAGTCCTTGTAGCTTGTCAGGGATTAAGTATGCCTCAATGATGTTATACTGAAGTTACCCGCAGGGAATGGAGAATGTGTATACATTTTGTACGGGAGTGGCTTATTGAATCCGATGAACAGGATTATAAGTGCTGTATAGATATATATAATGCATGTTTTAAGCGCATTATAAATAACCAGATTATATTTATTATGAAACTTGATTCGATTTTTTTTTGTTTTTGTCTGAACAGGAAACCAACCTAATGTTTTTATTGAAAGGGACATTCCTGATGCTACAGACAGATGAGATAACTGAGAAAGAACGGACAGTGTTTGTGGTCAGTCCTGGTGAGATGATCGGTGAGTTGGCCGTACTGACCGGAGAACCGGCTTTGTTCACCGTCAAAGCAAGGCAGGACTGCTGTGTGATTGCGATCAGCAAGACAAGATTCTACAGGTAAGGTTTGGTTGTTTGGAGGAAACAGTAGAAAGAGGAAGATAGAATGGAAGATAAAAAATGAAAGAAGAAAGAGTAGTGATAGAAATAGAAGAGAAAGGGATAGCTTTCAGTAATATGAGATTCCATTGGTAAGGTTTGGTTGCTTTGGAGGAAATTGGAGAAAGAGACAAGAGAGAGATAAAGAATGAAAGATAGAGAAAAGAAGGTAGAACTAGAAGTGTGATAGAAGTAAAGGAGGAAGCAGTGCAGCTTGATGTGTAAGTGCAATCAGGATTATGAGATTCTATTGGTAAGGCTTGGTTGCTTTGGAGGAAATTGGAGAAAGATAAAAGAGATGGAGAGAGACAGAAAAAATGATATAAAAAAATGAAAGAAGATAAAAACATGATAGAAATTAAAGATACCCAAGGTAGGGCTCCTGTGTAATTGCAATTAGCAAAATAAGAGTCTATTAGCAATGTGGGTGTAACAAGAGAGAGAGGGGAAGAGAAAAAGAGAGAGGTAGAGAAAGACAACTACAAAAAGGGGGTGGGTGAAAGGGGATAATATATTGTCCAGTGATACAACATTTGCTTGTGCAGCATCTACTCTTGTCTCAATATCCCAGAGGGCATAGTGTTGGAGTTAGGATTGTAAAAGGGTTTTGGGTTCAGAATAATGTAAATATAATGATTAGGGTTTACTTAGTTTTGGAGGTTAGATTTTACGTTTTGCCAAACGTGCAGATTTTCAATTGGAGCAATTGTTGCCAGAGCAAATGTCATGGAACTGTATCAACCACAATCCAACTTTAAATCCATCCCTATATCTATTTTTTGTTTGTTTTTAGTATTATGAGAGAATATCCCCAGGTTGTACTGAAAGTTGGCCATCAGGTCGTCAAGAAACTGTCATCCTTTGTGAGACAAACTGACTTTGCATTAGATTGGATGCAGCTTGAAGCCGGTAAAGCAGTGTATCGGTAAGTACATTTCATGAAACAATTTTATGCGACAAGTCCTGTTTTATCCGACAGTTACCATAGTAACAGTACCTCTCAGCCAATCAGAATCAGGGAAAGTTGTCAGGTCTGACAACTTGTCGGACAAAAATGTTGATGAAACGCTCCCCTGATCATACATTTATAAAGAGTTACAGCTGATTCAAGTCAAATTCAGCTAGGGATGGCAAGCAACATCATTGTCATCTGTCATCTAAAAGTGCTATAGATTGAATGTAGTGTCTGGGCTTCAGATTGAATGTAGTGTTGTGTAATCTGTAAGTATGTGAGCCCTCTCCGTTTGATGGTGGACAACTATAGAGTACAAATAATGACTTACAGCAACGCTTTTCACACAGTGGGCCGCGAAGCTTTCCTCTGGAAAATGTGCCCCCCTCCCTTTTAGAAAATCCTGGATCCGTCCCTGATACACAGTATAACAAAACTAGGTATGTTAATATGGATACTTCCCAAGCTAGAAATAAGTATTACAGGTCTGGAACAAGAGAGTCCATAACTTCTGTCATTCAGAGTTAGCAAACTTGTAAAGTGCATACTGTGTATAGGCATGCCAGGATCCAATGACCGGTGTGATACTGATTACAATTTAAATTGCTCAGAAACAAAGTATTAAGCACCTGTAAATGGAATGTATTATTATTTAAATGATAAAAATTGAAATACTAAAATATGTCCTAGCTTCTCGAATTGACAAAATTCATAATGACAACTTGTCAATACTGACTACTTTCATTAAACGGTCCCCAGTTTATTCTTCATTTTATGAAAAACTTTGCCATCCAGGCAAGGTGACCAATCACAGTGCACGTACATCGTCTTGAACGGCCGTCTGAGGTCAGTGGTTCAGCTTCCGTCCGGTAAGAAGGAACTGATGGGTGAGTTCGGTCGCGGTGAGATCGTAGGGATTGTAGAAGTGTTAACGCTGAAGGAGAGAGTCACGACGGTCCATGCCATCAGGTAAAGGGAAATTCCTTCATGTTTTGACTCATTGTTCAACTCAAAGAAATCTTTGTGTATTGATGATAATAATAATTATAATAATGATAAAGGGCATTGCTGAATGGTCTTTCACAATGCATTGGTATAACATACAAATCTAGTTGGTTCGGTGTTCAAGGCACTCCTATATTACCCCAGCTAAGCTAGGCTATTGATTCCAGTGCTCACAACTACTTGAGAAATTATCTCCTGGTACCCATTTACCTCTCCTGGGCTGAGTGCAGCACATTGTGCATCAATTTCTCACTGAAGAAATGTATGCTATGGCTGGGATGCAAACCTGTGACCCCCTCTTATCACCCAGTCTTAAAAAATGTGATAGGAAACACTTATTTTCTTCTTTTAAGAATAAACAAATATATTTATTCAGATTATGCATGCTTCCGATAAGTACTGAACCTCACTGTTAAATACTTTTGACATATCTTTAATACAATTCAATTAAATTGGTAGTGATTAGTTTTTTGTTGTTAACCAAAGAAAGTATGAATGCTAAAAATCGAGCTACGGAGGGGCCAAAGGCTTAAGGTCCTCTCCGAAGGATAAATTAATTACCAAAGGGCACTAGTGCATCTAGTGGTATTCAAACTCGATCCCTGGAATCCAAAATGCTAATTGTTTATCAAGCCTCCCCACCTCTTCTAATGCGTTCTTCATCGCCATTTTATTCTCTGAATTCTTTGGTCATTTCAGAGACACCGAGTTAGCCAAGCTACCCACGGGGATGCTGAACCTCATCAAGAGGAAATACCCTCACACTGTGACCCGACTGATCGAGATCCTAGGTCAAAGGTTATTAGGTCAGGTTGAAGAAAAGATGGGCGCTACCAAGATAGCAGGTAAATGGGCCTATCAGTTACAAGCATCGATAGTTAACAACTTGTTGCATATAGTACTGTGTTTGCTGAACGCATGCAGGATGGTGATTCACAATGCATGTTGGAAAGTTCATGTCGTATGATGTCACCTCAGGGCACCTTCTTACAAAGAGTTGCAATTGATCCGATTAACCACAACTAAGGAAAGCCATCTATTCCAACATCTAAAATGCATGTTTGTTCATAATGTTTTCTAGATATGATTGTATACTCTTGTATTCACTGTTGTCTGGATATTTCAGTGTGCATCCTCTTTTTTTCCAAAGGACATTGTGCAAATTTCCCGTAAGAAATATTTTGACAATGATGGATTTCCATATAGTTGTGGTGGATTGGATCAGTCATAACTCTTTGTAAGACTGATCCCAGGCTTAGTAGTAGTATAGACATGTCTGCTGATGTTCCACAGAAAATCTGACGTTACAAATGCCTGGAACATGTTCTTAGGTGCTGATTCAGATTCTCGTCATTTTGTCTTCCATTTTGCTGAAGTTGAAATATGATCATTGGAGATAAAGATTTTTTTAAATAAAATTAGTATTTCTATGCAAAAACTGTTAAAGTTGATGAGGGCAACGGGAAATTCAGTCCCAATATTCAAAATATATGGGAAAATTTTGGGTATCCCATTTTTAGCACACTGCATATTTACAATACGGTACTAGTAATGCTTTGTGTTCTTTCTCTTGTGTGGCAGAAGAGAGAAGTAATACGCTAGAGAACCTGTCCGATATAGTTAATAAATGTTTTGTATTCTTTCTGTTGTATAGCGGAAAAGAGAAGTAATACGGTAGAGAACCTGTCTGATATAGTTGATAAATATTTTTTATTCTTTCTGATGTATAGCGGAAGAGAGAGGTAATGTGGTAGAGAACCTGTCCGATGTAGGTAATAAATGTTTTGTATTCTTTCTGTTGTATAGCGGAAGAGAGAAGGAATACAGTGGAGAACCTTTCCACCGTGGCTCTGATTCCTGGATCTGATGATGTACCCCTGGCCAGGTTTGCTCTGGAGTTGACACATTCACTCAGTGCAGTAGGTAAGGTTGGTGGTAATATAGTCTTTCAGTCTAAGGGTCATGAGTTCAAATCCCCAGCCGTGGCAATTACTTCCTTTACAGCAATTCAGTGGATTCACAATACGGTGCGCCATCTATCGGTTGCAGCGAACCGGCCAAATTTCTAACTTCGGGGTCGACATCGCGCGCAGACGCAGGCAGCGCACAGTGCTAGTATACTGCAATGAGACTGTGATGCTTCAAAAATGAAAACCATATGGCATGAAATACACCATTAACGGTCTAAATTTCGCAATTAAATATGCGGGCAGATTTCTCTCCCACTACCTGGACCTTATTAAACAGCATGTCCGGTCGAGCCGTGTTGGCCAGTGCTGAATGATCGCATGCATGCATACACTTTAGTAGTAGCGTGCTCAACAGATGTCGACTTTTTCCCATGATGCATCGCAGATTTCGGCCCATCCGCTGCAACCGATTGCACACCATATCACTGAATTCCATGAATGGTGCCCTGAGCACTATTCAGGGTATGTACACACACTTCAAGAACTGCATTTTCACTACTACAGTCAAACCTGTGTAGAAAGATGGCCAAGACGACCAAGAGAGGCAAGTGAAACAATCTTCATGAGCAGGTGGCCTTTCTGGACTGTTTCCTTTAATAGGAAAAACAAACTTAGATTTTTGTAGCCCCCCCCCTCCTTGATCCAGAAGGTCAGAGTTCAAATCCCAATACACTTATCTCTATTTCAAATTCAAGAGTAGCACTTATATGACTCTCCATATCTGTGAAATAAATATTTGTTAATTGAGAATGAATGTACAGTGTATTGAAAAAACGGAGGATGAGTGTAAAATAATCATGACAAATAGAAATGAGATAAAAAGAGTGAGCATTTCATTTTATCCCACATTTCATAGGTTCTGTTTTGAGGTTAACCAAGGAGCACATTCTTCAAACATTAGGAGGTTCTGCACTTGACAGGTAAAACCACATATTGTGATCTATCTTTCTATTCTTACAAAAATGTCATTTGTCTCTGTGTGTAGTCAGTTAAAAATTTTAATTTGTATTTTGTGTGGAATAAGTAAAGGAAGAAAAAATAAAAATAAAGTAAGATTAAAAGCTATCAATTGTATCTTCTAAGATCTCTCTTGAAAACATCTGCAGTATTAAAAGCACAATTTCTTTGTGGATATATTATTAAGCCTACTACACGCTACACTATCTGATGCTTCCTGGGGGATCTTTCATAGAACAAATAGTGATTTCATTGACACTTTGTTATAAGCTACTGAAACCCTTGCATCTGATTGGCCAAGAGCAAATTTGTCAGTAAAAAATCAATAAGGTGCTTCATGAAGCATTTCTCTGTATTTTTTTTTTTTTTACAAGAGCGAAGTGGGCTCAGTTGGTAAAGTGTCTGCCTGTCGATCCAAAGATTGTGGGGTCGAGTCCACCCCGGACGGAGGACTGAAGCCAGTGTGCTGTGTGTAAATGTCTCTCACATGTTCCATAGATGCAGGCTATGTTACAGTTGAAAACACTCTTTCCCTCTGATCCAATACAAAGGACTCTGGTGGAGACTTTGGTATGAACGTATATACAGGTTTATTATACAGGCCAGCTAGGCAGGTCAATCAACAGGCATGGTATCCATGTTGCGGGAGGTGTATGGAGTGCTTAGATATCCATACTGATATCGTAACACCCTCGGGTAGGACATTAAATGGAGGCCCCGTGTAGAAGAGAGTCACCTCCTTTGCACGTTAAGAACCCATTGCACTATTCGTATAATAGTAGGGGGAAACCCCGGCATAGTTGTCTACCTGCACTCCCCCAATCAGTTATATCGGGAGGAGAGACCTGCAGGTCATAGTGATTCAGTTTGTTTTTCGCCTCCAAGGCATAGGTGACGCCAAACCAATAATTATAATAACAAATCATTTTTTCATTGCATATGAAAATTCAAACAAGTAAAAATGCTCTTATTTGACGTTCTGAGTAATGCTAGGAGTACTAGATTAATAGGTTTTTTTTTTCAATTTCCTTTCTTGAATAGTGTCCATGAGTATCGTTTGACCAGTTGGCTTGGTCAGCAGGAGGACCTTCATAGGATTGTTATCTATCAGGCGGACAAGAGAATGACCACATGGACACAGAGATGCATCAGACAGGTATGCTTACTCGTCGGTTGGGGGCAGTCATCACAGATTGTTATAATGACATGGCTATAGTACTAGTAAAGGGATATTCCAGGCTGAAAATAATCAGATTTTAAGAGATAGGGTAGTATCAGACAAACACTGACATTTTCGTCAAATTTGGACAAGGAATAACAAAATGGTGTCATTCAAACTTTCTCATTCAGCTTTTTCCACAAATATAGTTAATGTTTCAAGTTTTTGTTTTGTTTTTTTTATCAGATTTCAGTGTGATTTTCAGCATTTTGCACATATGATTTTACTATTATTTTCTGCATGTATCATTATTTTCGGACTGGTATACCCCTTAAAGTTTCTATGTGATATGATTAGGAATTGTTTGTCCTGAAAATATGGCTATGGGACCTTTCTTAACCTTCCTTTTGATTTGAGAAGGAAAATTTCACTCACCCTTGTATTATTATTATTTTTTCTTTATATCAAATGCCTTGGCTGTCATTCAAGTACAATTTCTTGCCTCTTCAAAATTTACTTTAGCAAACGAGGCATTAAAGCTCTGTTGGTCTAGCAGTGATTTTGTAATCCAAATGAGATGAGCTGAATGTGGCTTGAGTAGCGATGGTTTGAGTAGTTGCAGGATGAAGTGAAGATAGGTTACCTGACGTTTCGGGCAGGTTGACTGTCCGTGTCTGAAGACTGTATTCCTTCCCTTTTTCACATTACACATGGTGAACCGTAAACCTTCTCCACGTTAGATTTAGATTTGTAATCATATACTTGGGAATTTGACCCAATATTCAGCTAATGGGTGATTCCATGCTAGAAAAACCAGCCATTTTCACGACACTTTACAACCTGCTTTCCAAATAAACAAGGAACTGCAATTTGTTTTCTGGTAATACTGAAGTACTATTGGGTAGTCATGTAAAAAAATGACAACCAACAAAAATATGTTTTCCATTGATGAATTAGGGGATGAGAATGTTGCGTGTCGTACGGGACATTTCTGATTCCCGTACAACACACAACATTTTCACCTTTAATTCACCCGTACTCAAACATTTTTTGTTGGTTATCAGTTTTTCACATCACCACCCACTTTAACTTTATCACTGACCAAAAAGAAAGTACTATTGCTAAAGCATTTAGCTAAGAGACCGTAAATTGTCAAATTGTCCTGTAAGACACGTATGGAATCACCCTATTCCTTCATCCCCTGAATTTATTATTCTCCATTCCAGGCTGATTGTATATTGATTGTAGCTCTTGCTGATAGAGACCCAAACAATGTAAGTGAGATGGAAACACAACTAGAAGCTCTAGCTGTCAGAGCACAGAAGGAACTCATCCTGCTACACAGAGAAAAGGATGGGGTATATAAGTAAGTTTGGTCACTTCAGTCTACCCTTGTCTATTAGTCCACATTCTTATCTCTTATACACTTCAAGATAAATACCACTTTTAATGATCTCAAAACAATTCTGAACAGAATCCGATGAAATTACCACCCAAGTGTTTGTATGCATAAACAAAAAATATGGGGCAATTGGCTCTGGAAAAAAAATGTGTAAATGTTGAGAAATGAGCAAAATAAGCACAGAATTCCATAAAATGTTAGGTATTTTGCTATAAGATATTAATACACTGTCCCACATCTGCCTTTTTGTGTTAGTGATCATCAGGATTTTTGGTTTTCAGCTAAGATTTCATAAAGAGATAAAGTTATTTCAATGTACCAAAACTAGATGTAGGATAATATGGTGGCACTTAAGCTTGATTTTAAAAGCTTTCTCATGAAATGATTGTTTGCTGCAATTACTTTCTTTTACCTTAAATTGAACATCACATATATATTTCTCATAGGGATGTAGTCAAGGTCAGTAGTTCTGATCCTGGAGAGCACTTGAGAAAACATTCTCCCACATACTTTGTTATTTGGCTCCAGCCAAGGCCGGCAAAATGTGGCCTCGAGACTGGCCTTGACTATATCCCTGATTATTACCTGTATCAGACATCTGAGCTGGTACTCTACAAAACCGTATTGCCTTACATTTTGTGATAATCGGGAAGGGATAGGTATATTGTATATTGTTTCCTCGGTCTCAATGCATGTATTGACTTTGCATGCAGAGACAACGCAAAATATACCTGGTCTCACATCCTGGCATATAAAGAAATACGTTTCATAATGATCCGCGCACCAACAATAAGGACAAGTATGTCGTAATTGTATAAATCGCAGAGCCTAGACCCTGATAATAACATGACACAATAGAAATATATTCTTTAAAAGAAATATCACCATTATGGTTTTTGCTCTAGATATCTGATTTGGATAATAATAAAAATAGTGACTGGCTCTTCTTTCGGGGAACATCAAATATATTGCCCTTGAAAGACCCATATTGCCTTCATAGAAAGAATTAGGCCAATATGATTCTTTTGCTGGCAATATATTTGATGTTCCCCTCAAGGCCAGTCAATATTATATAATTATACACTTTAAAATGATTGATGAAATTAGAAATATTTCAAAAACTTTCTGTCCCGTACAGGCCACCTAGTGGAACAGCTGAGTGGCTCAACGCCCGCGGATGGTGTGTATCTCACCATCACATCCGATGCCCGAAGAGAATGTTCAGTAAGCGTTCTCCTGCCAGGGTTCGGGAGACCTACGACCGTCTATTTGACACCAAGGCTGATAGCAGGTCTGACTTCTCTCGGCTAGCTCGCTTCTTGACGGGTACTTCGATTGGTTTGGTCCTTGGAGGTGGCGGAGCAAGGTAGGAATGTGTGCAATGAAAGGACACATCTTTTGTCCTCTTTCAGGATATGGTTTAGTTTAGGGCTAACAAAGACAAAACCATTTTTTTTTTTTTTCTTGATCAAAAAGGATAAGTTTTCAGTAGGATTTTTTTTAGCGAAGTACTTTGGCAGGATCGTTCAAACACTTCATGTGTAACTTTTCAATGAAAATGTGATTGATCTAAAAAGTTATGCATAAGTAAATTATAATAATTTTCATTACATTCAAAGCCATTTGTTTAGCGTCGTCTATTTTGAAATAATGTTTTCCATTGTACATTATAATTTGCCCTAAAGGCCAAATATTATTGGCCACAAATGATTGCCATACTATTCTGCTGTGTTGTATTGCATTAAATTTTCATAATTTCTATGGACAAAACATGTTGAAATTGATATTAACCTGACCTGAGCCTGAGCTGTTGCTTCTAGCAATCATATATACAAGATCATACTGAGAACTTATTGAATGAAACCAGACAAAATATGATGAAAATTTAATAAGACGAAATGCAGAAATGTCAGTCTTAATATTAGCTCTCAGGAGACTTCCCTTTGAAGGCTTTATTTCATATAGTATATATGTATTAAAACTGATGTAGCTTATTTTCAGACCCAATGAGTAAATGAGTCTTTTGCGTTGGAATCCCACAAGCAACCTTTCATTATCAATTATCACACTTCATCATGGACAAAGCAATAGGGAAAGACAGAATGTTGCTATGAAATACGCATAGTGCCTTATATTATAGCAGGATTCCTGCTGAAAGATTCAACAAAGGCTTTTGAAAAGGTATCTTACTTGAAGTTGGATTAGACCTAATAGCAGTTCTCACTAAGGATAAATACAGACTTATAACACCCTTTTTTTTCTTTAAAGGGGCATATCCCAGCTGGGGATCATCAAGGCAATGGAGGAATATGGCATCCCTATCGACATTGTGGGCGGGGTCAGCATCGGCGCCCTCAACTCCGCACTCTACGCCGAAGATGTCAACAGCACCATCATGGAGAAGAGACTGACGGCATTCTGCAAGGATTTCGGGTCTCTGTGGAAAAGGGTCATCGACCTCACCTACCCGGCCACTGCCATGTTCACAGGTCAGTGCACTTTTGGAAGGTCAATGACCTTTGAGACTTGTCATTGACCTCATGTTTTCACTTTGTTTTTGTACTGTTTTTCATTGAGAAGAAGTTGACAGGATTGATCATAGGGCTGATGTCTGTGGTTCATTGATTGATTAGTGTGTGTTATCAATCATAAGAGTCAGTTCAATGATTCGATTGCTAAACTTTTAAAACCACCAGTTGAACCCATGGTTTATGCAGAATTTCTGTATAAGTTGCGCTTATTTACCAAGTATATTAAAAATGTCCAATGCAGATGCGTGCTTTTGTCAAAGTGTGCCAAATTGACGCCTGTTGCCATGGATATCCACGCTATTTTATTTATGAGTCCACTCCTCAAACAGTGGATTCATGAATAAAATAGAGTATTTAACCATGGTAACAGGTGCCAATTTAGCGCACTGTGGCAAAAGCACGCATCAGCATTGGACTTTTTTTAATATATGCAGTAAATTAGCGTAAATATAAACAGGACACGTGCATTAACCATGGGTTCAACCGATGGTTTTAAAAATCATCTTTGTGAATTAGGGTCATAATTTTAGTACTTGAGAAGAAGTTGACAGGATTAATTAAGCCAGCCTACACCCCATGTGATAAAGCTTAGTAATTGATCATGAGGCTGATATCTATGATTGATTGCATTGACTATTGTGTATGATCAATCGCTAAACAGGACCCAGATGCGGTTTTAAGCACATTTTGCTGCCTTCTTTATTTCTTTGGTGAGATGAAATTTAAAGATAAATTCCAGTTGTGGTAACGATTTCAAAATGAGTTCGTACAGAATCCAATGAAATGACCACCAAAGTGTCTGTTTGTATAAATAAAAAATATGTAACAAAGGACTCTGGAAGAAATTGTGTAATTGCTGAGACATTAGCAAATAAGCATGGGATTAGGGTCAAGCGTCGGGCCGACATTCAAAGCAATAATAATACACTGTCCCACTTGCGCTTATCTGTGTTGGTGATCTTCAGTGTGAACATTTTTCAGCGTAGATATCAAGATCTCACAAAGTTCAGTTTATGTAACTGTACCAGATCTAGATCCTCGATGGTATAGTGACAAGTAAGCTTGGTGTCACACACTTTCTTGTGAAATCAGTGTTTACTGCAACTACTGGCATTTATCTTTAAAGGATTGGAAATAAAGGCCAAGTCTTAAAAAGAAATGAGATTGATTTACATCAAGCACACTCTTGGCATGAATACAAAACAGGAGATAAAATCAATCTTGAATTAGAATTTGATCTAAATATATCACAACTATGTTAAACATGAAGTCCTTGAAACTGTTTCATAAAACAAATAGTGATTTTTCACTACCTAGTTTTTGTTCTGAGCCAATCAGATGCATGGATTTCACTAGCTTATAACAGTTTTCAGTGAAAATTACCATTTGTTGAATGAAATGCTCCATGATACAGTTTTGAGAAATATTGGCTGATACCCAATAAAATATTCCTGTTATAAGGGAATGTATGTTTAACCATAACAATAATCTTACAAGGAATCTTTATCAGATAAATCACATTAATGGTAAAAAAGGTAACAAGTTAAGATTCCTTTGTTTTTTGTTAAAAAATTGATACAGGTCACAACTTTAACAAGAGCATAAGTGACCTGTTTGGGGATAAACAGATTGAGGACCTATGGCTGCCATACTTTACCATCTCAACGGATATCACCAAATATGCACTCAGAATACACACCAGTGGTAAGAACATTTGCAGTGGTTGTTGTTTTGTTGAAGTAGTAGTAGTAGTAGTAGTAGTAGTAGTAGTAGTAGTAGTAGTAGTAGTAGTAGTAGTAGTAGTAGTAGCAGTAGTAGCAGTAGTAGCAGTAGTAGCAGTAGTAGCAGTAGTAGCAGTAGTAGCAGTAGTAGCAGCAGTAGTAGCAGTAGTAGCAGTAGTAGCAGTAGTAGCAGTAGTAGCAGTAGTAGCAGTAGTAGCAGTAGTAGCAGTAGTAGCAGTAGTAGCAGTAGTAGCAGTAGTAGTAGTAGTAGTAGTAGCAGCAGCAGCAGCAGCAGCAGTTGTTAGTGGTTATGATGATGATGGAAGCAGTGGTGATGGTGGTTGTTTTGGGATAAATTGCAATGATAAGGAGGATGATGTGGTGCAGGTAGTGATTATGGTGGCAAATAATGTGGCATTAACTTACTGAATATGATTTTATTTCTCATACAGTACACATTTTCCAGAGACCCCAGCCCGAGTTATCTCAGGCATCGGGTGCAATTGGTTAATATGGTTGATGATGATGATTTTTTTTAATGAGGGGTTGGTTGAAATGGTGATGGGGGTACAGGTGATGATGGTGATGATGGTGATAATGATGAAGATGATGATGGTGATGATGATGGTGATATTGATGATGGTGATGATGATGAATGTGATGATGGTGATGATGGTGGTGTTGATTGTGATATTGATGATGATGATGCTGATGATGATGATGATATTGATGATGTTGATGTTGGTGATGATGATGATGCTGATGATGATGATGGTGATATTGATGATGGTGATGATGAATGTGATGATGGTGATGATGATGATGGTGTTGATGAAGATGATGATGCTGATGATGCTGATGATGATGATATTGATGATGTTGATGATGATGGTGATGATGATGAGGATGATGATGATGATGATGGTGATGGTGTTGATGATGATGGTGATGATGATGAAATAACTGCTACATGTATCTTGATTATATCATCCAGGTTCTCTGTGGCGCTATGTCAGGGCAAGCATGTCCCTGTCAGGGTACTTACCTCCTCTGTGTGACCCCAAAGATGGTCATCTCTTACTGGACGGTGGCTACGTCAACAACCTTCCTGGTAAGGATGAACTTTAATTTGCAAAAATTAATTTGAAATAAGAGGTTTAAGAAGAACAGAACAGTCATTTCCCGTAGCCTAAATTTATCCTTTTGCTAACTCTTGTCAGTTTTCTGCAGTACAAATTATTCACAATTCATAATACTGCTTAAACCAGTGGAAAACAAATCCCTTTGTTGTGATATGCCCTTTGTGTCATGCTAAGCATGAAACTTAATAGCTCTTAATGGTCCACCAATATTTCAAGTAACTTAAGAATGGGGTTTGGTACACTAGCAGTAGAGTATGACCATATTTTTTATGATTTAAAAAAATCCCTCTCCCTATGAACTGCTGTATAATTGTTATGTTTTGTTCATGTGTGATTTCATATTTTTTTTTACTTGTTATTATGTTGAATTGTTAGATGCCTTCAGCATTTCTTGGAGTGGATATGTGTGCATTAGAAGTGTGATTATAATTATTATTATTATCTAGAATTTCTCTTTTTGATATGCTTGCCAAATGATTGCAAGATATGTTTGTTATGTATTCTGTAAAGTGTGAGATTTGCCTCATCATTGATATTTCTTACGGTTAATGAGGAGACCTTTTAGATTCTCAAAACGCATTCTTTATTTTTCTTAGCTGACATTATGCGAGCAATGGGGTACCTTCTATCTTAGCCATTGATGTATGAAGTGAAGATACCTCTAGCATTGCCAACTATGTTGATAATTAACAGATAGTATTTTGTTTGATGTGCTCCTTAGCTGACATGCGAGCTATGGGTGTACTTACTTTCTTTGGAAGCAAAGATACCTCTAACATTACTAACTGTTATGAAAGTTAACATTTTGTTTGATATGTTTCTTAGCTGACATCATGCGAGCTATGGGGGTACCTACTATCTTAGCCATTGATGTAGGAAGTGAAGATACCTCGAGCATTACTAACTATGTTGATAATTAACAGATATTTTATTTGATGTGTTCCTTAGCTGACATGCAAGCTATGGGTGTACATACCTCTAACATTACTAACATTACTAACTATTGTGAAAGTTAACATTTTGTTTAATATGTTTCTTAGCCGACATCATGCGAGCTATGGGAGTACCTACTATCTTAGCCATTGACGTAGGAAGCGAGGATACCTCTAGCATCACAAACTATGGTGATGAGCTCTCGGGTTGGTGGCTCCTTTGGAAGAGATGGAACCCATGGGCCGAACCAGTCAGGGTGAGTCTTTCAAATCTCCATTATCATTGGAATTGATGTTACATGGACATCCATAAAAGTGGGAGAGATCTGGCCAACACTCGGTGTGGTGGTCTGTCATTGGCTAGTTTAAACCCTTTGAGAAAACGGGAGGCGCGATAGCTCAGTCGGTAGAGTGGAGGTTTCGGATTCCGATGACCGGGTTCTATTCTCACTTGGTGTGCTAGCGCCCTTTGGTAAGGCATTAATCCTCATCACCAGGTCCCTCGGAGAGGACCTTAAGCCGTTGTTCCTCTGGTTGCTTGCTTATAAGCATTCATGCTTTCTTAGCAATCAGGTAAAAAAAATCACCACCTTTTTTCATGCAGAGGATAAATTCACCTATAATTTTACTTGTATAGAGGAACTGAAATTATTTCAGAGGAAAATTACATGTTTTGCTACTTGGTGGCATACTTATTGTGGTATGAGTGTGTTTAGTATTGAATTGGCGTATCATCATTCAGTTGGACCTGTATTTCAACACTACACTGTTTTATCATCTCAGGTGCCAAGTCTTGATGAGATCCAGTCCCGCCTAGCCTATGTGTCCTCTATGAAGATGCTGGAAGAGGTCAAGGATAGCTCGTACTGTGAATATATCAGACCACCAATCAATAAGTAAGATTTAAACCTCATGTTTTTATGTCAGGATGTTTTCAAAGGTTGTGTTATCATGCCTATTAAGATTAGAGTTGGGGGGGAGGTGTTGAAGAAGTTGAGGATAGTAGTTGCTACCGTTAATGCATCTGACAACCAATCAGGGAGTGAGATTTTAGCACTTTGGTTTTCTGTATGATGTCAGAATGATTTATAAAGGTATGCTATCTTTACTAACTTTATAGAAGTGAAAATTTCAGAAAAGAATTCAGAAAAATTGCTATAAAGGTCATTCTTTAATTATTTTTCCTTCGTCATCTGTGAACCAGCTTTGCTACATTAGCCTTCCACCGTCATCGTGAGATCTTAGAGGTTGGTTACCATCACGGCGTTACTGTGTTCAGTGGATGGAAGAAGTCTGGTTACCTCCAAGCATTCCTCTCAGAGAAGTCATCTACCCATCACAAAAGAGGAAAGGTTAGAATACTCAATATTTCAAAATTTAGTGCTCCATTCTTTTAGAAAATTTTGTTTTATCTGTGTAATTGTATGATTTATTTAGTACTGCATTCATTATATTACAGTATACTTATCTTAGAACTTCATTATCAAAATATTCCCTCATAGAAGTAACAATGTAAATGATGATTCTTGTAATTTCTACAGTCATTCATCTACTACTATGTCATTGTTAATGGATTTTGAAATTGATTTGTTGAGATTTACATTATTTTATCTCTCAGAGTTAGAACTACCTAGTAATCTTGTCCATCCATTCTATTTATATTTATTAAAACATTGATATTTGTCATGTTCTTTGCTTCTTTTCCATCACAAGCATAGTTTTTTTGAACATTAACCCTAATCTGAAGGCACAGACCTTGATTGAAACTTTGATTAACAAGTTGGTCTCCAAAGAAGACTGTTTTTTATCTCTTTGCCTCTTCCTTGGGGATTTATTGTTTAAAAAAATTACATATATACATATTTACATAGGTATAACTTTTTTTAAAGAGTCGAATGATAAGATATTTACAAAAGGAATTACAATATATCAATAATTTTCTTGACCTATAATACACAAAATTTTTATATCCGTAATGATTTAAATAAAACTTCAAATGTGAAACAAATTCTGTGATCATCTCTTATTGCTATGATTTAGATTTTGAAGGTTGCATTTTACATAACGATTATAAACTGTGCAAAATTGATCTTCAAATTAATAATATCAAATTTTGGGTTGTATATTTTGTATCCAATTAACAATGTTTCCATAGGTATCACCATATCTTCTTTAAAAATAAAATAAATCAACCTCGATATAATTTCCCAATAAACTTTAATCTTCTTGCAAAAAACAGAAAATGACCAATGGTCTCAATTTCATTGCAGATTTTGCATTGATTTGTATTAACAACTTTCCACTTGTACAAATTGTCTCTAGAAGGTAATATTTTATGTAACAGTCTGAAATTGAATTGCTTCATTCTTTTATCTTTTTGAATTTAAAATGAAGGATATCTTTTCAAACTAGAAGACTGGCAGATATAAAA
Organism: Lytechinus variegatus; assembly: GCF_018143015.1. Classification (NCBI taxonomy): domain Eukaryota; kingdom Metazoa; phylum Echinodermata; class Echinoidea; order Temnopleuroida; family Toxopneustidae; genus Lytechinus; species Lytechinus variegatus. The sequence continues at coordinate 28,774,782 of NC_054754.1, forward strand.
CTTACTGTTTCAACTGAGGGCCTTCTGTGCACAAATCAGGGTTCCCAGGGAAATCAGGGAAAATTATTTTACTTTTTTGCAGTCAGGGAAAAATTTGGGAATTTGATTAAAAAAAAAAATCAAATCAGGGAAATATGCCTCAAATGAGGGAAAAAATCATGGAATTTGGATTGGCCTGAATGAAGAAAGCACGGTAGTCAGTCAGACTTTGTTTTTATGCCAGTCTTCTGTGGGCGCACCGTGGTCTAGTTGTTCAGACTATTGCCTTTCAAACAGGGTTGTGGGTTCAAATCCTAACCATGGTGTGTTTTCCTTTAGCAAGAAATGTATCCACACTGTGCTGCACTCGACCCAGGTGAGGTGAATGGGTACCCGGCAGGATTAATTCCTTGCATGCACTGAGTGCCGGTGATGGTAGCTCAAGCTAAATCCGGGGCAATAATAGCAGTGCTTTGTATCCTCAGGCAAAAAGCGCTTTATAAATCCAGCTATTATTATTATTATTTTGTTGCATATCAGAACAACATCCATTGAATGACTGGTTACGGTAGTTATGGGGTATGGTGGATGGCTGTATGGGGAGAAGGGAGGCAATTACATGCCTGTGTAATAGTACTAATTAGTTTTACATAATTTTTTTTATGCTGGAAATATATATAATTCACTGCAACAACTTAGAAAACATGCGAAACTGGAAATGGGTTTAAATAATTATCAGGGAATTTTTAAACTTCATCAGGGAAAAAATCAGGGAATTTTGTTTTCTTGAAAAGCTGGGAACCCTATTAATGGTTTGTACAACAGACTATTTAAGTTTAACCATGCACAATATTTTGTTATTTCTGAAATTCTAGCCTGGTACACCCAATGTGCATCCTCGTTTCACTGACCTAGCAGCACTGGTCACTCGGATGGAACCTCAGAAACAAGCCATTCCAGATCCAGGTTAGTCACGATCAGTGATGTAGTCCCACATGCCAAGATCCATGTCTGTTTACTGGGGGGGGGGGGTACATGTAGATCATTGCTGACACCAGACTTCACAAAATCATTTGAAATACCTGTAATAGATATTTGGGGGTAAAGTAAACTCAATGTACCATTTTAAAAGAAATCAAAATATCAACTTGAGATAGAATGCACTATGAACATGCAACAAAATAAGTCAGAGTATATTTTTATGGATGAAGGTGCATCAAGCTTATTTACAATATTTGAATTATATACATGGATGATACTATCTGCAATGTATTACATTTATTTTATGTTTGATTATATGCTTTGTGGAGAAATAATGACTCAAGAGTTTATTAAAAAAAAAAATCTTTGGCCACAGCTTGCATAGCCTTGGGCATCTGTCAGTCCAGGGTAAGTGAGGTAATGTGTTTCCCATAAGGTAGTGGGTGGAATTTCCAGTGGCATTAAATAATGTCTGCTGTGCATATATCTCATTCCACTCTGCGTGATTCACATCAGGGCCCCGTCTTACAAAGAGTTACAATTGATCTGATCCACCACAACTATGGAAAGCCAACAATGTCAACAACTATAAAGCATGTTTGCTTAGAATAATTTCTAGATATGATGTATACTTCAGGGCTTGAATTAATTTACGGCCATCGATGGCTATGGCCATGGATTCCTCTTTGCTTGGCCGTTACGCCCTCCAGAAAAGTTATTCTGTCACGGCCATATATTTACCTGCCCTTTTCCAATGGCCGTCATGCCCCTTTGGTCAAAGAAATGCCTTTTTTCTTTTGGCTGCCATGCCCATTTTTCTCTCAATAATTTGATATAGATGATGAATTTCTCATTTTATGATATGAAATAATGTTAAAAAAATGTCTTTACCAATCAGTGATGAGTGAAACCGTATTTTGCCACCGTTTTGTAGAAATAATGGAACAATCAAATAATGAAAAAGAATTCTCATAGAAGTTAAAATCAGTCAATAAATGGCATTCTTATGTTAAGCTCTTTTTTTCTAAAAAAAGAAGGATACCGGTATGCATTATATGAGCTGTCTGGAAATATAAGGCAGCTTATATTTGTGATGCAATGTCTGCAACACAGTTATTTGGCAAAAATATTGTAAAGCCTTAGGCACAACAGGTAAATCCTTGTTTTAAACCTATAAGGCACAAGAAATTTAACCTTCTTCCGTGTGAACGGGATCGGAATGGGTATTAATAAGAGTTGAAAATAGGCCCTGTTGGTTCCATTCAGAACCCTATTAAGAAAGTGAGGTGAAAAGAGTGCCGAGTTTCACTGTCTTCCCTCACATAATGGGTGAGCCAGATAAAAATGACACAGGAGTTCCACCACAAATTTAAAGCAGGCTAATCAATCTTCTTTATCAACATTCATTACATACACAGATGAAGTTGATTATGCCAGAGTGGAAGGCACAGGTGATACTGATGTCGGCATGGAAACAGACGGCATCGGGACGGAATCTGCTTCGGAGATGAACCCCTCATCGGAACTTAACACTGCCACGAACAGCGAGACTGTGACGCGGTCCGCCTCAGCTCCGAGTACGGTCATCGGGAGCGCTGATATCTCCAGTGATGATGATGTTGAGATTGAAGTCGATGCCTCAGGGTCGACCCATAGTTCAATTAGGAAGAAAGTGGAAGGACTCCGGCTACGCAGACATCGCAGTGAGAGCTCCCCTTCAGAGTAGAATGGAAATGTTCTGAATATTATCCATGTTAGACTGCCCTGATGTTTCTGAAGGAATGTGAACACTCACAGTGGTACTTACTATGAGGGGATGCAACACTTTCCATGGAGGAATGTCAACACCCACAGTAGAGGAATGTGAACACCCATCATAAGAGAAAGTGAACACTCCCTCACAAAGAATGTGAGCACTCCCTGTAGAGGAAGGTGAACACTGCCTTTGGAGGAATTTGAACACTCCCATGCTGTGTAACTTGGTGTCCCAGAGGCAAAACTTCCCTCAGAGCAGAATTGAATGTGTGCCGTTTGATCTCTGTACAGGCGCTTCGATTCCAATATAAGAAACATTAATGAGAAAATGTTAATTCTATAGAATTTGCTGTATGTTGAAGAGTAATATATCCTTTGAGTTCTAAAGTGGACATTTTCATGTGACTAGTGAATGATTCATGTAATGTCATACAGATATGATGTGTGCTTATTATAATCACTCTAAAAGTATATCTGTTACATTAAAGTTCTATGTCTCCCTTCCTACATGCAATAATTCTTTATTTCCTTAACAATAATGATAATGGCCAGTTGTATAGCGCTCACATCCGTCATGTTTGGATGCTCACGACACTTTGACATTAATATTTTGTAACATAAAGCAATGTCGAACTATTTGGTTTTGTATTTTGTAGAACAGATTTGTGTAGTCCCATCCACTTTGAAACACGTAGCTTAACGAACATCATTGCAATGCCGTCAAGGCTCAGCTAAATTGAGATTTGATCAAGTGCAGTGACCTGAGTTCGCAAAGATGTTTGTGACCACGATACTTTGAATATAAGTATGTATAAATGACATGCCCAAATAGTTCCTTAGGAAGCTAGGTAGTTATTATTAAGAAGTTTATTTCTTTCGAGATGAAGGCATGTCTAGAAGTCAACAGTGCCTAGGTTGAAAATATTACAAAAATACTTTGTTACAAGATGGATGGGAAATTGAGATTATGTTTATAATGAACTTTTTAACAACATTCACCCCCCCCCCCCTGCAATCCCCAAGAAAAAGGATGAATTTTCCTTAAAACATTTTTACTGTTCGCTACACGTGCATACAGATTTTTTTAATTCTTGATTAAGGGTTACAAAGAGTCATTGCTTACTTTGGTGCTACTACACATGTCTGTGTATTTGAGTTTTCTGGCATTCTTTTCAGGTGTGTGAAGTTTCCTGTTTAAAAATGTCTGTATATTTGTACACTGATATTGTAAAGACACGTTTTGCCTTTATAAAGTGCATTGCTAATTTAAGCACTGAATCCATAGGATCTGTAGTGTACCGTCAGATACCATGATTGCAAAGATGAAATTGCATTGTGAAGGTATTATTACCTGGTAAGTGTGTCATAAAGCTGTTTGTAGGTCGCAAATGACTTTACTGGTGATTCTTTCTTGTACAAAATAATATATCCCTATGTAGCTGACTTAGCTTCTACAGGTAAGAACATGTTCAAGTTTTGTGTAAAGTCGTGTGTAACTTTGCAACACAGTTTCATGGGATACCATCGGTATCATCTATAAAATTCTTGTGTCAATTGAAATCTGTTGTTTCAGGTTCAGAACCTGCTTGTAGCCACAACTAACTACCTTCAAAGACACTACAAGGGATGACCAGACACTTCAGCGATATTTTAAATCGCTCGATTTCGCCTATGGGGAAGGGCGCCCAACAGCATTGAGTATTAAAAGTAAAACATCACACTTCGGCAGGTGGCTGTGTATGGGGAAAATGAGTGAGGGGGTTTGGCAGAGGGCACAAGGGCAGTGCATGTGAATAATTCCATGTTTTCTTTCCCAGAAACCTCTAATATATATTCATCTCTAATTTCAGAAAAAAAAACCTGAAATTTTTTTTTTAAATGTAAAATTTGTCTATTCCTTCACCCCTCCAAACATATCCCTCTTATGGTTTGTACACTACCTGAGAAAAGTGATACGCGAAGGTCAAATTAGTAATATATCTCTCTGGCGAAGGTCTACGTACTCAAAGCTCTAGGGCGCTCTTCCCGAGCGTGTCATTATCCACTCATTAACTGTCCAGTCTTCCTTATGTTGTGTCTTTGCTACCTTGTCTCTACAATGATAATCAATAAGTTCATCTTAAGCCCTGGAATCCTGGATTAAAATTGGATTTATACTACTGCCTTCATAGGGGTGTTCTGTCCGAAAGCAACAGAGGAAGAAGACAAGGAAGGAAAGTACAAACAATTGTCGGTACAACTGCAAAGAAGATGCAACATTTGCTCTTTTTTACACACGCATTTAGCTGAAATATATGAATATTAAATAGGGTATGATGGACCACCCTATAGTATCCTTCAAGTATATGCATTTTGTGTGGGATATTTGTGTTACATTATTTTCAATAATGTTTTATTTTGGGGCTTTTCATGGAGATTATATATTTGTCTAGATTTATTGGTTTGATTTGAATATTTTGAACTGAAATTGAAATGCTGTGATTTTTTTTGCTGTAAAGAATAGCAAAATGTATAAACTTGCCCTTCTACTTATTTGGATAAAGAAAGGTGTGATACTTGTATTATACTCTGGGATGTATAGAAATCTGACTTGTTTGATGTCATGCAAATTTGGTCCTTGGCACTCTTTCAATAATACCACTTTCATACTAACAGCCGAAGTGGAGTTACTCCGGAGTCCAGAAGGAGTGACTCCACTTTGGAGGGCATTATGAAAATTCTAAGATTATTTCGATCCTTATTCAAGGAAGAGTACTCAACCCACTTTGAGAACAGGGTTACAAACAGAGTTAAAGTCCGCATCGGAAGTGCGGTATTGTCTATCTCCTCTTTCCGCATGGGGGAGATTCCGCATGCCACACGTATGGCGTGAACTCGCTTGGTAACCATGGAAATGACTGCGGATACACCGCTGCGGAACTTGCCAGTTTGAAAGTGGTGCAATGTCGGTCCGCAGTACAAGCTTAATTAACCCAATCCGGAATTACTCCAGATTAATTCCACTTCGCCTTCAGTATGAAAACACACTAAGAGAATCACTGGTCATTTTCCAGAGATGTAAACTTTCTCCCTTTCTACAATATTTTGTACTGTTGTCGGTTTTGCCTAAATGTTTGTTGAGTTGACAAACAATATTTTATCAAATTGATTCTATATATTGTAGAAAATAATTACTGTTATAAGCAGCAACATAAATGCAAAAATTTATCATCAATTCAGCATAGCTTACTTTAATAAGTGAAAGTCTGGTTTTCAGTAATTTGTAACCTTTGGGGCTTGTTGCAGAGAGAGGTACAATCAAAGACAACTCAAAAAATCATTCACAACTTGATTTACAACCAATTGAAAGCATGTATTATGGACTTGTGATTGATATTTTTTAGTTGAATTAAACACCACTCTTTCTGCAACAGGATCCTGGGCTAATCTTACAGAGTTGCAATGGATTTAAATCAAACTCAAAGTGAGATTGATCACTATTCATATCTCAGAATAATGCAAATTAGGATTAATCTCATTTCGATTCAAATTTTTCACAACTCGTTCAAATACCAGTCACAGGTGAAGAAATATAATATTTGCTATGGTTACTTTATTATCGATGCACATAAGCCGTTTTATAAAACTAAAGATTGATAACATACTGGATTCCGCAGGAGTGGTTTTTCGGTCAACTTTGATTAGTCCTTGGACTAAGAAAAGTGGATAGAGGTAGAAGTGAATCGGAGAGTCGAGAAAGTGGAAGGTTTTACTCTTTTTGAAAAAGAATTAAGAAATTCCATGACAAATTTGCTGTCCAATGAGGCAATTACATGGCATTATTTGTGAACTTTATGACAGTTCCAACATCTTTCCAAGTTTTAAGAAACTGGTCCTAACTACAAAGAGTCCAATAGCCCAAAGGTTTGCAAATTAATGGTTAATTATTAATCATGTAATAACAATGGCCAAGTGAAATTATTAAAAAATGTTAATGCTTATTCAGACCACCTACTTTTCGCTAATCAGATTCATTGTTTTATTTATCTGTTGCAAATATTCTTTGTAAACTTTTGTCAGATGATTCAGGAGGATTTTTTTATGATCTTTTTTATAATCCTTGCCATTAATTTTTCGATCATTTTCTGTTGAAATTATACTTATATATAATTAATAGATTCTGTATAATTTATTTGTATATCCTTTAAAATAGTCTAAAAGATTACTTTCTTACCTATAATTGTATATTTTTCTCTATCCACTTTCTTGTCTTATTTATGTTGTCATCTACTCAATGAAATGTCTTCTCTTCTCTCTTCCGATGTTATAATATTTGAGAGCATATCACAAATATTTATTTCGTCAATGTTCGTGTAATAATTTGCAATTGAAGTACAAGTGTCTGTGTATTGTAATGTGATGTGCTGAGCTTCCTGTTTCATGTATATCTGATGCAAATAATCTGAAAGAATAAATGTTCTTAAAATCTTCATCTTGAGTACAAGTTTATTATTTTCAAACATATAGTGCATTCATACCGTTAAATATAAATTACTATAATACAAATCATTTGTTTGGTCTGAATATGAGCATTTCTAAACACACTAATATTTTAAGATGTACATGTATAGACTTACTAAAGCCCCTTTTACACCTTCACGGATGCAACACGGATCATCACGGATCTCAGTCCGTGATGATCCGGGGTGCCAAATTTGTATTTTCCTAGCATTCCCGGAGTGAGTAGGGACTTAACTGGTTATTAACACGGATATGTACGGAAAAGTACGGAGTCTACAAGGATAGGCAAGGTAGCTATAGGGATCCTGTTTGATATGCTCCCGGAGCCAACACGGAATACCCGGATGATCACGGATGTTACTGGGTCTTTACACGGACCTTCACGGTTGCTCACATTCTGTACTGGCTAGAATGAAGTTTCGTCCCTTTTTTGCAGCATCTGGAGCATGCTCGTGCTTGGTTATGAATACGGACTATTGTTCATGTACGCAAACAATACAAACATTTGACCCCGGATAAAGCCGGTATCAACAAGGATCACCCGGTTCTTACAAGGAGCCTCCCGGATGCATTCGGTAGCTACACGGATGTACAAGGAGGCTACATGGATGAACACGGATGATTATCAGTCCGTGTACTCCGGGATGAAAAATTAAACATGTTCAATTTTTCTCCCGGACATGCCGGTACATCAAGGATGGCGCCGGATGAGTAGCCGGAGTGTACATGGTAGTCCCGGACTGTACACGGATGACCCCGGATTGACAATCCGTGATGATCCGTGTTGCATCCGTGAAGGTGTAAAAGGGGCTTTAGCCCGAGGCCCGTTTCATGAATTGTTTCAACTCTGGTAACTGCCGTCATTATGGTGAACAGAGCTCGTCGGCCAATTACAATCACTTTTTCTGTAGTAATTACCACTATAGCAGATAGCAGTCTTTATGAAAGAAGGCCCTCTGTTCTCAAAATTTATTTTATTCAGTAATGAATAACAAATGAAAAATCATGGAATCCTAAGGCCAAATCACTCTCTGTATGTAAAATAATATTGGATTCCTTTCCTGGTATATTGTATTTATTACCATAAATATTCCACTCGTCTTTAACTCCTGCAGTATTCATACTGATGAATATAATATACCGGTATCTGATTAAACCACTCGAGGGCATCCAATGATAAAGGTACGGAGACAAACATTTTATATTGATTCTTATCTTCATTTAACCCATCTTGAGACATATCCTGGGTCCCTTAACACAGAGCTTTAATTGTTATTGATCGTACGACTGATTATTTTATGATTCATTGCATTGATCATCATGTGCAATTGAGCGTTGTGGCCCATGTGGATTAAAAGTCTCCATACTCAGAAACAGAAGGTTGTGGGTTCCAATCTCAGCAAGTTGGCATACAAGTAATTTCCTTCAGAAAGAAATTGATCTGCAATGTGCTACACTCAACCAAGGTAAGCGGTACTGGCCAGAAATAATTCCTCAAATATCTGTGAGCACTTAAATCAGTAGACTAGCTTAGCTGGTGTATTATAGGAGCGCTATACAAATGACCAATATCATTATGATCATTTCTACAAAATGAATCTGTATGATCAATTGCTAAGCTTTGTGTAACGGGGCTCAGGTAAAATCTTCAAGAGGAAACCAGTAAAACAGTTCAACTACAAATAAACCAACGCTTCAAATTCCTTTTTGGTATGGACGGATTTCAGTCTTTATTTTGTCTATCCTCATGATAGTAGGTAGTCTATAATCTACATGTAGGCAGGGCCCTGCTGCAGGCCTTTGCCTTTCAGAGTCTGATGCTGTAACAGAACATCAGCAATACGTCTGATATGGAAGGTGACAAATGTCTACTGGCAGTTTGTGTTGCGAAAAACCTGCACCAAATCCTGTTCCATTGAAAAATATAAGACCAGAGTGTATAGGCCGGAAATGCCTTTTCCATGGTTCGCAATCTTCCGCATGATACGTATTAATAATGTTTCGCGTAACAGCTCCAGAGTCATAAAGGCAAACACTAAAGCTGCAGCCTCCACCTATATGACAGGCTAAATAGTTGGTTGATATCAATAAAGCTCCAGAAAGTATAATATAATGAAAATGTGTACACTGAAAAAAAAAGACTTGTACAATATTTCATTTTCTATATACATTGAAACAAAATCCATAGATAGTACAAAGTATGCTTGGTTACAGTAAGACTGATATGTAATAATCATATTGACCTTTACTACAGGTACTAATAGATAAGACATTTATTCCTTGAAATGCAGCTCGAGTGCTACAAGCCAGGATCTTTATGCTGCACTATTGTAGAGCACTTAACGTCTTCTGATAAAGTAAAGTGATAAGCAATGGATACATGTGCAGTATATAAGCAAATATAATTACTATTGTTCCTACATAGATCTTGTAGCCTTTAGAATGGGATATAAACCACAAATTGATTTTGGAATAGATCAAGAGGGGAAAATGGTTCTGTAGCTGTTTACTTCCATACATTGAATTACAAACTTAAATACTCGACAATAAACTGCATTATCAGATTCTATCAAAATTTATATAAACTTTGCATACATTTAGTTTCAATGACCAAATGGAATTTGAATAAGAAAACATTTTTAAAAATCTATTTACAATATAGATATACAAAAAAGTTTTAAATATTTACATGAATATATACAGTACATGTATATTCATACTGGAATATTTTCCAGAGAAATTGACAATGACAATTTGGACAATTGACAATTTGGAGTATGACCGGGGGTCCACCCCCGTCCCCCCCAAAAAAAAAATTGTATCTGATAGCTGTTTGTGCTGCATCAGGCAATTTTTTTTTCAAAACCACATAAAAAAACAATTTACGGATGAAACTATTAGTCATCCAAAGTGATTCATAAAAGCAATAAGCATGTGTCTATATGCAATTCAGTTGTAAATTGCTATAAGTCTTGTGAAAGGAGGACTGGGATATATCAAGATGACAAAAAACACAGCATATAATGTCAAATGGGCAAAACCCATTTGGTCTAATAGCTGTTTAAGATCTAATTTCCACTTCATTTACTAATTAAAAAAAAATCATATATACACTCCATCTAAGTATATAGCCCAAGTACAACAGTGCTATTCCAAGTGGGTGTAAGATGAAATGTTTGTAGCCTATGTGGAAGATTAACAAATTGGTATTAAAATTGGCTAAATGGCAATTACATCAAATGGTTATTTTGTTAGAAGAAAAGCTGGTTGTGACAAACTAGGATTATACCATCCGGAATGAGACCAATGCGGGTGTGGATATCAACTGTAACATAAAGCATCCCTCTGTTAATATTTTAACGGAGCTCTAATCCTGCAGTGTGATATCCTTTGTTGGTTTGTCATCAAGTGGGCAGTTTCATCGTCTGTGAGGCTTCTCTGGTGCTAGAGAAATTAAAAATTGAAAAGAAAATTTGGATATTAACATTGACTCAAGTTCTTGTTACATTGGAAAGTTGCTTATTTGATTTGACTTTATTTTACATATTTCACAAGTACAAACAACAATATGAAAACAATATCAGAAAACTCATGAGAATACAAATCAGACAAGGCATAACAATTATTGCCAATAGGATAATAATAATTCCTTACTTAAATGCACTGAATTGTTTTTAAAGGCTGCAGAGGCTACAGCCAAGATAATAATCAAAGTCTTTTGGAAGATGATCACCTAAGAACAGTATATTATCATTATAAATTATAGCTAAAATAATATGAAGATGTTTTTAATAGCTTTTCTTATTACCATGTCAAATCACAATTAGCCAAAGATAGAAATTCTGACATCATTACCATCTGTTAACTCTTTATCAGATGTTGAACAGAAAGAAAGTCATCCAATGACAAAATTTATCTAGATTGATACAATTTCTAATCCAAAAATATAATTGAATTGAATATGGTCACTTGGTGGCCTATAAATAATAAAGAAATTCTTACGCGGTTCTGATAACTTTATGAGAATGGCTTCCAAAGAGGTCCTCAGATCTTCCTCTTGTTTATGAAAATCTTCAATCGAAGCATTCGGGTTCGAATCCAACCATTCTTGCTTGTCACCACAAACATTCAACCCAGTCATCTGAAAAAAAAGGTATCCAAAATTGAAAATTCATTAAATACAAGTTGTATCTTAAAATTCAATTGTCTCAGCACAAGTACAAACGGAAAAGTTTGAGGTCTATTCAAATTTAGCAAAATGTAAAAGTTTTGAATAATATAGGAACATGCTACAAAATTTAGATTAATTTCCAGTCAGGTAAAATGACAATTTAGTTTGATAATTATTTTCATGACTTTTATCGTAATATGTCTGTCAAAGTTAACATTACTGTTCTGTGAATACTCCTTTTTTTAAGTCATGTCAACTCTGGTTATGTAGGATTCTCACTTACTTTTTCATCTTTGGTCAATCTTCCCTGGAGTTTCTGAGGGTCTTCAATTGTTTCCTTTGTTTCTTGCAGAATGGAGACCAGGCCACGTCTTGCTTCTGCAGAAATGATTTTTTTTTAACTGCAAATAAATGCCACTAACACCAATTGCCAAATTCATTAGGGTATGATGAATAAAGGAATGGATGTAAGATTTGATATGAACCACTTTATTCTATCTTTGAAAAGATACCTTGTCTTGTGAATACTGCACTTGAACGCCTCAAAGAGGCTATAGACGTGCAGGCCATTCATGCAATCGCTGCCACTATATATTTCTTTTAGTTAATCAAATGAAGGATTATATCTTTCTATATCAATATTTCACAAGCTTTGTTTAATAGAAAGCAGGAGAACGACAAATCATGGCGTTCTGTTAATGTTCTATACGCACCTAACCCTGTATGATTAAGCGCATCAAGCAAACTTGATTTTCTGTGGTCTCTAGGAACCCCAAAATAGCATAGGGATCAGTTAAGAGAAAAAGTATTTCGGCATCTAAATATTTTATCATTTGAGTTTGAAAAATAATCTTTCTCTGACCATTAACCCTAAATAGACTGGGCTATTTCGACGCCTAAGAAGACTGGGGGGGGGGGCTGATTCATCCCCCTTATGATCTCGGCCGTTGATCGCGCGATCGCGACGCAAATTGGCACATGCGTTACCCATGGCATTAGCTACAAAACTATTACATCAAATTCTGCAAAAATCTCATGTCTCATTAATTATGCTAATTTATGCATAAAATTATAAATTTACTCTAATTAATAGAATAATGCCCCTGAAATGCTAATTTTTGTTTCACATACACTAGATAGGCATCTAATCAAATTTATTCAAAAAAAATTTCAACATCACATTTATTTTCTTATGTATTCTATTGTTTTCTAAATTTCTTATGTATTTTTTGTTTTTCGACTTTTTGTTTTTTATTGTTTTTTCAATGGAAATTGTCAGGGCCTTTATTTTGACCATAAAAAAGATAAAATTAATTGTTTTAAGCAGTAAAAGGAAAAATAATAATACATTTATGAATTTTGGCTAAAAACACTATTTGCATTGGATTTGTACACAAATTCACGTTTTTGAGTAATTTTGGGTCTGCATGCACTTACGAAATGTTGCATAATTTCGGAACCTCGTACCCGGGGGTCACAATCTTGGTCTCAAAAGTTGTGCGAGACTTGAAAGTAAAAAGTCAGCGAGCGACGCGGTCAAAAAAATTTGCACGGCGGATTAATCGCGAAAAAATGTCGAAGGGGGGGGGGTTGAATCAACCCCCCCAGTCTTAATTCACCTTGTTCAATTTAAAGCCAATATACTGTGTATATTGTGGAGGTACCGTGGCTGAGTGGTCTAAGGCTCCTGACTATACATTGACAGTCCGGGGTTCAATTCCCGGCCGCGGCACCTACGCCTGTGAGGAAGGCATTTAATCAACAATGCTCTTTTATCCTGCATTTAAATAAATGGAAATGCTACATGCATTATTGGTAACTAGGTGTGCTTATAGAGATTTGTGTCACATTTGTCTATTAATAATTTAACCCCAACTTGAGTCAAAATATCAATTAAACCTGACTTCAGACTATTGGCCTATGTAGGTTTTTTTTCTTCTTGTCCTTACTGGGCTATTACATATCATCATATCATTGAAAAAAAAAAAAATCTTGTACAAAAAATGGCCTACCCACCTGACCAGTCCAAGTAAAAGGAGCAATCATCATGTTTGTATCTCAGGGCGGTATCCCTGGCCCTTTCTCCATGTTTAGTCTTGATAGATAAACTAGCTCCATGCTTGACTAGAATCTTCAGACAATCCATCCTACCCCAGGCTGCTGCATGGTGAATAGCAGTATAACCTATTGAGAAAAAAATATATATTTATTGGATTAAATCATGAAATCTATCTTCTACATTCCCATTAACCCTGGGAGCCTGGGGGCTTACCATGTATTTGACCATACTCACGGGACTAGCGTGATTTATGGTCTAAATATTTCTCCAAATGAATTGTGAAAACAGAAATTATGCATGTACCACGATTATGTGGATGAAGGTACGATTCATAACAAAAATGGCTGATTGAGACGGGGGTAGAAGGAGAGAACTTTTCGTTTTTTGAGGTTCCAGTCTGTGCCCAGATGTCAAGAAAACTGCCACTCGTTAGACCTTCATCCATATAATCGTGGTAAGTGCATAATTTCTGTTTTCACAATTCATTTGGAGAACTATTTAGACCATAAATCACGCTAGTCCCGTGAGTATGGTCAAATACACGGTAAGCCCCTGGACTCCCTGGGTTACATTCCCATGAATGTAGATCTACTTTCTGAAATCTAGGTAAAATCTGTCTGTTTGGAGGAGTTAATAACAATTTTTCACTTTCTGTTTTTTTTTTACTATGACACATGGAGGCTGATGTAGTCAAGCAACACGTAGTCCAGTGGAACAACAAATGTAATAGAGACTGAAGCTTTTGATCATCAAAGCCTGAACATTAACTTCAATGAATGGCAATGTAATGCAGTTGTCACTACTAGCCCCCCCCCCCGAAAGAATCTGTGTACCATAAGGCAAAACCAACAACAGACAGACCCTGGTTGAAACCTGCTATCATTCCTTATTCAAATTTGACCCTTAAATTTGCTGAAGGAGGAGAGTAGGAAGGTTGGTTTGAGGATGGATGATGCACTTAATAAGGCCTGCTTAATTTTCTATTTCTTAATGAATTTGAATTACTTTGTGATGAAATCAATGCTGACAATTGAACATGCTGCATCAAAAAGAAAATAAACTGTAGAAGTTAATCTGTCAGACCTAACTTAGTAGTTTTAAAATCCAAATAAAGAGACTGAAGCTTTTGGTTCCTAAGACTAAGTCAATCTACCGTAGGCCTAGGTCTAGCCTCGTTTTGTCGCATTGTCAACTTCTGCTCCTCTTTCCAACAATTCTTTCAGTGCTTCTTTCCTTCCAAGAATACAAGCCATATCAAGTGGGGTCCTTGCTGACATTGTGTTCCTTGTGTCCATACTGGACCCCTTTTCTTGCAACAGTTTTAACATTTCTAATTGATTTTCTGTGACGGCTACTTCGATCGGCGATCGCCCCTCCTCATCAACGGAGTTCAGCTGGCTTTCTACGCGGTCGTGGTAGGGGTCGTCTTCATTGGCAAAGCACTCAAGCAGCCGACTAGTATCCCCAATTGCGGCACATTGGATGACGATATTTAGTCGTTTAGCTGATCTTTTTCCACTCTGATTAGATGCAACAGATTCTGATCTTTCTCCTTCAACTGTCATTTTGATGATTATTTATGAAAATCCACCTGATTCAAGTTATAACTAAAAACATACCACAGTAATTATCTCTAAAATGTTCGGCGAAAGCGTCAATGGTTTCTAGGTGTCAGGCTCGTTCGAAAAAAAGGTTTTTAAGGAGAGCTAAAATAAGGTCAAAATAACTTTTTTTTAATTAAAACAAACATTTATACTTTTATTATATTTTTTTATTTCAGGATGAATAATATACATTTATATTATATAAATCAATAAAATAATATACAGTACATTAGTATATTGATAATCAAGGTACAAGGGTCTCGGGGGGGGGGGGGGATTTAGGGGGGAGGGGGGTCGATCAAGGGATATGGTCTGGGTCTTCTTTTATCTATTTTTTTTTCTGTATTATATTTTTTAATTCTATCCATGAATTAAAAAAAGTGAATGCATCAGTTGAATTTACCGGTATAGATATGTTTATAAATTACTTACTTTAATTATAGGCCATAATTACTTGATGTATCATTTATGAAATTATGAAATTTATGAAGCAATGAAATAATACCTTAAAACAACAACAACAACAAAAAACCTTGTGTAAGGCAGATGGATGGACGGATGAAAAGATAGGTAGATAGTAATTTCAGACTCTTGAATATTTCTCAACAAGACCTGCAAATTAATGCCACAATGTTGCATTGTCTGTGACTGTCTAAATATCTATCTCCATCTATCTATCTCTATCTATCTATCTATCTCTATCTATCTATCTCTCTCTCTCTATCTATCTTTCTATCTATCTCTCTCTCTCTCTCTCTATCTATCTATCTTTTTTTCTATATCTCTCTATCTTTCTATCTATCTATCTATCTACCCTCCTATCTCTCTAGCATTTTGTATTATTGCTTGTAAATTCATACACTGAAAGAGTGAATAAAGTCCATATAAAGAAATTTTTGAAAATCTCTTTATAAAATTAGATGCTAAGAAAAAATATCTTTATATTTTTTTTGGGTTCTTTCCCCGTCTCAGTCTCCCTACATCGAGCTCCTTCACATTGTCCCTAGCTCCACCCCACCTCATCGCTACTTCCTTCTTTTCCCCTTCTTCCTCTCTTTCAGATTGCCACTTAGAATTTTTTTTCTTAAAAGTCTGAAAATCATCTAGAATGAGCAATTTTCTACAAAAGAAAATATATTAGTTGCAATCCTGTACCGAATCCCTATTTTGATAAAAGTTTATGGAATAAAACACACACACTTAAGAATAGACAGAATTTAAAAAATTTGTCACTTGTCTCAATGTATCTTTTTATTTGTTATTATTTCACAGAATCATTTTAATAACCATTCAATAATAAATGTATTTCATACACACATAAATCGCTCACTATACACTTTTTGAATCCACAAATGTTAAACTTGGAGTGGAGGGGTGGCTGGGCTGACGGGTGCAAGATAAAGAAAATAATTAAAATATTCTTCTACACCCAATCAATATATTACATCTAAACCGCCACTACTCTTTGCCATATATAAAAATGAACATCCACAAAGAGACAACTTCAATTAGGATTAGCTATTAACGAACACATTTGCATCATATTCAATAATGGTGTTGCTATAAAATACAAAATACATAATGGGAGTTTTACATGTTTCAATTTCTTTACTTTCCATTACAAATAAAACCAGTTCAAATATATTAATCCACAAAATATAAACCAACAAATGAGTATGCTGTCGTAGGTATTCTATAATGAATACCCCATGAACACAAGAGATATAAAGTGTACTAATAAAGGATCTTACTGGGCTTACTACAATAGCATGATATATCAACAAATAAATTAGATATGAGAGTAGTGAAAGAAGACAAACTTTTAGAGTCATGTCTCATGTTTGTTATGCCATGGTCACATTTGTTCTACGGCGGCCGTACGGCGAGTCGAAAACAGCCGTTTTAATATTTTTGTCCAACTACATATAGGTGGTTTGAATCAAAATGAATAAAACGGCTGTTTTCGACTAGCCGTACGGCCGCCGTAGAACAAATGTGACCATGGTATTACATCTAAGAAAACATTTTTAAGATGTTTAAAGTGTTTACATTAAAGTATTCAAGTTATTTCCAGCATGATATGAAATTGAGATTTGATAAGTTGTTTTTGGAATGTAACCTTAAACCATAATTGGTTTTAAAGAGTGAAATTAAGTAATCCCATAATCATTTTATTTAACCCAGATTGCCAACAAGTTTGAACAAACATCATAAATGTATGCATTCATACATAGCTTGTACTGCTAATCATTTTAAACACAATGCTGATTCAAACAAAAATAAAAAGTGTTTCTCCAGTGTTGACCATAGGGTCTCCAGGTACACATAACTACATATATCAGGAAATTGAAGAGAGTGTTGAAGTAACATCTAATATTTTTACAGTTTAAAAGAAACCCAAAACAAAGGGGTGGATTGGATCAACCAGTAGTGAATGTTCAAGCAAATCCACTCTGACAAAGACAAATTCATTAATTTTTGAAGTTGCTATAAATCTGAGGCAATTGCGTTTCATCGCAGATTGACCAATGTGATTAATCCGACTCCAAGATTTTGTATGAAGTAAATGGCATATTTTCCTAATTATCTTTCTGCATCTTGTTAGACCATGATGAGCTTCTCTTTGGGAGAGACACTCGCAGCCAGAACCAAATAAACTCTAACCTACATACTTGATCAAATGAGGTAGCCTTTTATTCACATAAAATGTGAAATGTTTCTTTGCTAATCAGCTTTCCTTCATACAAGAATGCATTAATCCAATGCAATAGAAAAGTATTTGACATCGGTAGTTCTGAGTCTTAAGGCTGCTGTAAAAAAAACTTCTCCCAAGGGTATATGTGGTTTCAGGCCGGCCTTGACTACATCCCTGCAATGAACAATATTCAAAGCAGCGTCGGAAATACAGGGGCGATGGGGGATTTCGCCCCGATAACAGTCCAGGGCCCAGTCTTACAAAAGAATTACGATTGACAAAATCAATTGTAACTCTATGGAAAGCCATCAGTGTCATAATTTCTCTACAGGCAATGTGCACAATGTCCTTTGTAAATAAAAAGAGAAGTACAGCGAATTTTCAAGACAATGATGAATGCATGAATGTACATCATAGCTAGAAAATATTTTGAACATGTATAATAGATGTTGACATGGCATCCATAGTTGCGATTGATCAGATCAATCGCAACTCTTAGATGGGGCCCAGATCCCCCCCTAAAATTCTAAAACCTAATGCTGATATACATTATGAAAACTTCCATTTTCAATGACATGCATACAAGTAGGGTCATTTCAATTCTTATTTCACTAAAAATAAGAGAATAATCGAATGTTTAAATAACCCAGATGATGACTTCATGATACATTGCTGGACTTATTCATTTCACCTAGAATTTTGACAAATAGTGTTATTACTAAAGTAAACATTAAGAATTCCAAAGAACAAGGCATCATACCACTACATACATGGGCCAGAACAATTAACCCCAGTTGAACTTGATTATAACTAAAATATATGCTTTAAAATTGGGTTTGTTGGTTGAGCAGTCTGTTATATGAAGGTATTACTCATGTGAATACACAATCCATTAATGTCGAGTTTAATATAATGCAAACTCTGGGTAGGACAAGATAAAATAAACAGGCAAGCTTATTACATAGACGGTAGAAGAAACGGGGAGGGTGGGAAATATAGAACGGGGCTGAGAAAGGAAAGATAATAATAATACTAGTAATAATAATATGGTCCATTTATATATAGTACAGCTATATATTCTACTGTGCCATTCACCACACCTGGGCCGAGTATAGCACAATGTGGGTCAATTTCTTGCAGAAGGAAAACACGCCATTGCTGGGAATCGAACCCACGTCCCTCTGATTGAAAGACAACGAGTGATAACCGCTAGACCATGACGCCCCCACATATACATTGTATACTGTATTTTTATTTTCCTCCATATTTTTTTTTTACAGTACTTTTAAGAAAATGTGTAAGAGACTGCCAAATCATGAGATGTATGTTTGTAGTAATGTTACTCCAACTAATATCAATGCATAAAAAATCAAATGAATTTTCTCTCACAAAAAACATTTCAGTCTAGATCAATATGATGTGATCGCTAAGAATGGCCAATAAGAACTTCTACTTCATTTGATTTTATGCATCCACAGTTTGAAAAGGATGGTACCAATTTCAGAGGGAACAAATCATTTAAAGAATTTGTAATATTTTAAACAGTCGTTCAAGTTGTTAAAAAAATTATCACTGTGAATATGATCGGTTTTCTCAGCTCCATTTTGAACTTAATTATTCTAAAGATAAAAAGGCAATTCATTCTCTGGAGCAAATACTCAATGTTACCAGTACATGGTCAATTTAAAGTAATTGTCTGGGGTTTTTTTAATGACAGAAATATGACTGCAACAAAATACTAATTTTAAAACAAGAAACAGTTATATTACTTGTGCCCATTCAATTCTGACATAATTAAACTTTGGAATGTCATTTTGTATAAATTCATGCAACACCAATAAAACACATACCTCATGTGCATACTTTACAAATGCAATTAAATAAGTGATGTTAGTAAAGGATATATTAATGTATTATACAGCCAAAATTTCAGACAGGCAAGGTAATTAAATAGAATAAAAGATAGTGAGAACATCACAATAGTAATAAGGAATAACAGCCTGTAAAATGTGAA
Organism: Lytechinus variegatus; assembly: GCF_018143015.1. NCBI lineage: Eukaryota > Metazoa > Echinodermata > Echinoidea > Temnopleuroida > Toxopneustidae > Lytechinus > Lytechinus variegatus. Next base: position 28,794,540 of record NC_054754.1, read on the forward strand.
ATCTATTTCATGATAAATACTCAAGAAATTACTTAAATATTAGGAAATTTGAGGAAACTTATTTTGAAATATACTTTGAAGTGCATTCTTTATCATTGTTGGGCTTCTGAAAATCTATGTACAGATAAACTGGATTAAAATCTTACCTGTTATGTTTCAAATGCCTTGAGAATTAATATGTTGTTCGACAACTTGAACATATCTTGAAATATATATATATAATCCATCTCTAAGCTAATAAAATACAAAATGTTTGGTAATTTACTTCTCATTTAAGTGTACAAAAAAAGACAGCACATTTTTCTACAGATTGGCAAAGCCATGATTTACACATTTTACACATCCCTTTGAAGCTGTTCCCACGGCCATCACATTTGTTGCGTACCACTTATTGAGGCCGGACAAATCTATTCTCTGGACTGCACGAACACAGTGACAGAGGTTATGGATGCAGACGAATACACAACTCAAAAAAAAAATACATACTTGGCAATGTGCATCTTCCTCACAAAGAGCTGCCCAACAAATGAGATCGTGCCAATGGGAACGCAGTTCATTGCTACAAGTACCATTTATATAATATATATAAGTATTTACATAATACAATAGGTTTCTCATTATAATAAGCTCTGCGTTGAATGTACAGTCTATGAAGTGCCAATCGGCTAAGAGCAATCTTCTTATATTAATCAATATCATAAGACAATGCTAAGGAATTTAGCACATCACGCAATTGTCATCTGAACATCCATACATGCTACTTATCTAACCGAAAAATAACAGAATCAAACAATATGAAAATACCAATCTAAGAGATCTAAACCTCTTTTGTTCACTCCACTTGTGTGACCTTCATTCCGCAGTACAGAATTATTCTAGTCATTTGGGCGAGTACACATGGGATAACTAAAAAGGGAACTACACAAGATAACACATTTCAATAAATCATAAGATTAAGTCATGTACACATATTGCATTTGAATGAAAAAAAAACAACAGAATATCGATCAGTCTGTCCCGCATGTTGAGCGAAGTCAACAAAAGAGGTATCCTTTTTGTCTCTTTCCATACTACCATCTGTGAAACAGAATAGAATCACAATCATCATGGTTGGGATACTATTTTTTCTGTGAAGTCGATCATGTTCAATGCTCCCAGGTCCTTGGTTCTAACTTGACTTAAGCCAGAGTGGAGACTAGCAACTTTATGGAATATATGTGAATTACATTTTGTCAACTGGCAACTTTGTCATTATAAATCAATAATGCAATAAAATGAATTTGTATAGCACAGCCACCTCATGAACATACTTTACTGTGTTTGTAAGCATTGCAAGAACTCAATTATCTTTATCCATCACAACTCAGTGTTTTCTCCTATTGTCAAAGTGATGTAAAGCCAACCAGAAATCTATCACTTTCATAAGGACCGTGAATGATTTGATTGAAGTAGCACAGAAAACCTTTTGACAGCATGCACATCATTTTGAATTTTGTAGTATATGTTTTATCAATAATAAGTATTTCTAATGTGCACTTTTTAATGAATCATTACTCCTGTTTTTTACGTTTTATCCACGTTACAATGGAAAAACACATATAGTACATTGAGTCTTAAATAATTGAATCCCAACATTACTAGATTACGAATGATCTTTTAGAATATCATCTACTCCTCTCATTGCACAAAGAGTGAAACCAGGAAAGGACATGTGTCAGTCACACAGAGTGTACATTGATTAAACAATTCAAATAGAATTTGAATCTTTAGTGAAATCATTCAAGACGAAGTAACTTGCTTGTAATCCAATGAGAGATGAAATTTTCTTCATTTTATTTTGAGGTACCACTAAATCAATTTTGGAAGAACAATATATGTGATGCTTTCATGTTTTTTGTATCAATCAAGATACTTGTACATTCCACAAACAAAACCTGTCACAAACTTCAAAATAGCTGCAACAGTATCCTAGTACTATGACCGACGCATGAAACAGAAATTAAAAACAAAATCAACTATCGTCTGCACATCATGCATATGCACTACGAACTTAAAATAGCTAAAGATAATGATTCAAGAATATAACCCAGAGGGTTAAGGGCACTTCCATTGCTCTTAAATTACAATGAATAAAAGCCCTTTCCATTCAGAGGGCGCCCCCTTGAGGTGGACCTCCACTGTACCATGGACCTGTGAGCACCGACGATCATCACCTTCCACAGATTAGATGGAGAAGAGAGAAAAGAAAGAAAGAGGCGGCGGAAGCTACGATGAGGAGATGATGTTAGCACGCACAGCCGTCTTTGCCAGGCTGTTGGTCAGTGTTCAGTTGATTGCTGCGGGGAGCGGCGGGTTTATGTTGGACTCCTGATTCAGCGGCATTCAGATCGAGACTGGATAAACACAAAAACAAACAATAGGTTTTGTTCAAATTCAACACATTGACTCAAGCATTTCATTATAGATTGATCTTTTCAAAGGAGTAGACTATGATAAGTGTTAACACCAGCAGGGGCCCGTAACACAAACCTTTACAATGATCGTAGAACACTTTCTTACGATTGATTGCATTGCCTACAATGTACAATCAATCGTCAAAATCAAGTGTACGATTAATCCCTAACCTTTGTCTTACGGGACCCAGGATTGTAGTGGAGGCTAGCCTCGAGGCCATATTTGGACAACCTTGGCCTTGAGTCACCTGTACAAAGTTTATAGGAGGTTTTCTCCAGCTGCTTTGTGACTCGGATGTAACAGCCTGGACTACATCCCTGGTTCAAACTAAATGATTCATTTAGGAAAGTACTATAAATAAATTCATATAAAGATGAAAAGATGAGGGCAATATCATCAATTTAAACAAATGTAAATAATGTTTTCATTAGTTCTGGGACAATATACACAGGAGAAAAACATTCCTCAGACTGGGGATATTTGGGAAAGTGTTTTTTTTTTGCATTTAAGGTCATGCCTACTCTAACAAGAATTAAGTGTAATTAAAATAATGAAACAAGCAAAACGTTTTTAAAAAATCATAAAAATCAAATATAAAATTCATGGCATTTTAAATATTTTACTTATTTTTCCCCCCAGAAAAGAATTTCTCACTTTCCTTTACCACATCCAATTTTAATGAAATTTTCAGTGCTATGCCCTATAACCTTTTTCTGTATTATTGAAAGAAACATGATGGGGGGGGGGGTGTCTTTCAGAAACTCACCTTCCATCTTGGATGTTTTGGTAGATCTTTTTGGCAGTATCCAGGAATGCTTCTTCTACATGGTCACCACTATAATAAGACAAAATCAAGCACATATATACCAGCATAATTACAAAATGGCATGTAAACAGTAATAATCTAGCCTTACTTGCAGTTAAACCACACCCTCATGAAAAGAAATATGTGCCGATAAAGCAACATTTAGGCCTGAGTGATGAGGTTTATTATGACAAATGTTACTGTTAATGGGTAATGTTGGTTAACCAGAGGGGGGGGGGCAGACAAAACTACCAAAAATTGCTAAAATTTAATATTTCACATCTTAACATCCATGAAATCCTAATCTATTGTCCGTATTTTCTTGAAAATATTTTCAATAGTTGTAAACTACTGAGAAAATAAGGAATATTCCCATCTTTCTTGAATCTGTAAGATCGATTCTCATCTAGTTACATGAAATACTACTTTACATCTGGCAAAAGCAGAGTAATGTAGTAAACTTATACATCTGTAAGTCTTTCTTTTGCCAATTAATACACAATTACACTGTGTATAGTTGGTTTCAATATCCATAAAATTTGCTATTTAACTAGACAGATTATGACAAAAGTGGTTAACTTTGCACGACACAGAGCCTTAAATATATATATTTCTTACGTCTTTGCACTAGCTTCTAAGAAAAGTAGACCATTTTCTTCTGCGAATTGCTTGGCTTCTTCATACGTGACATCTCGTTGAGCTTCTAAATCACTCTTGTTGCCAATAAGAAATATTACCTGGAAAATGACAAAGGTTAAATATTCACATTTAATGTAAACTCACAGCATACATGTACCTTCTTTCTTCTGCTTACAAATAAAATAATAACAATAATTTCATTCAGTTCTTAGAGACTCTTCATACGATATAAATAGTCTCTATGAGTGTGGAAGATATGTTTTCTTTTCTTCTTTTTGTAGGGCTAATATAAGTTCTTCTTAAAGATACATGTTGCAAGAAAATATTTGTAATCAATTGCAAATTTACATTTGATAGAACAATTTTAACTAGAGCACACCAATTAACACTTACTGATACAAGAAACAAATTGCATATTTTCAATCAAAGCTGGGCTTAAGATTGATTTTGAGACCTGAAATAGACTTGCAATCAATTTCAAGTTTCTTTCAACAACCCATAAGTCTGTTAATGATCTGATGAGGTAGATTAAATCGCTCAACAATGTTGGTGCCACTTCCCAAACATATACACATATACACACAACTACAAAAAAGGCAAATAAACCTAAAATTTGAAATAGCAGATACATACACTAAAAAGTTTACATTCTATTACATCTTCTTTGTGTATAAAAAGTTTTATGCAAAAGATGTCTGCAAAGTAAAACATGATTTTAGGGAAAATATTTTTGTTATCAGGCATGAGACAGGAAATGGATGCTTGTGAGGGAGTGTAGCGACTCAACCTCATGATGGTGGTTTCCGTTCCCAGAGAAAAGTTAGCAATATTTTTTTTATATAATATTCATGTTTTGATGCATTTGACTCATTTTAGAATAGCATCTTTTCTGGGGACTTCTAGATTTTTTTTATTTTTTATTACTTTTTTTTTATTCTTTAAAAATTTCAGACATTTTCATACCATCCCCATTACAAACTGTAGTTAGTTATTGCAAGCACCATAGAGATAGCCGAATGTACAAAAAGAATGGCCAATAATCAACATTTTCAATATTTTGCTTGGTCTAAATCAGACCCTGGAAATATGAAGGGATACCGCCATGCTGCTTCAAGGGGGGGATGGAGGGGGGATGAAATGGCAGTTTCCAACATCCACAAAAGTAATCATGCCTGTTCTATGTGTTATCAGCTTATAGCCCCCCCCCCCCCTTATAACTTCACTCACTGTATTTGGATTGGTAAGATTTCTGGCATCTGTAAGCCAACTACTGAGATGATTGTAAGTGCTTCGTCTTGTGATGTCATAAACCATTAATGCTCCAGCGGCTCCTCTGTAATAACTCCTAGTTACTGCCCTAAAAAGATGAAACACAAACATTTACAAAACATACAGTTTTAGATTGAATTAATACATTCCTGAATCCTGATAACATTTTCTGTTAGGAGGCTTGTTTTGCTATATGGACTGCTGCATGTTGATTTCAAATTACATTTTATGTCAAACCCATCTCCAGAGTCCCATCATACAAATAATAAATGTTCTTTTCATTCATTGGATGCAATGAATGGATCATTTATTGCATCTTTCACCGAATAAAGTATTCTGTCCATTGCATGAATAAAAAGAACATTCATTATTTGGTTTATATGATACCTAAAAATAGATTCTTTTTTTCATATGAAATTTGTGAATTTTGATGCAAAATATGCTCATGCAGTGAGAGCTCGGTCTATTGATTATCGCATGAATACAACATGCGCGCTGCAAACAGAAGTGGTTTTACATGAGGTGCCTGCAATCTGCATGCGTGAATGCAATGGACAAAATCAAATACATGGATCCAAAATTGCATGAAGAATGGATAAAAAATTGCACGGTTGATGACGTCATTGCAAAATGTGATGAATGATCGATATCAAACAACCAATCAAATGACAAGGATCTATCTAGGTGTCATATAAAACACAACAGTAACTGATTGTACACTCCATTTTTATGATCGAAAGTGCATTGTTGTCAATGCATTGTCAATGCATGCAATCAATTATAATATTATCCATGATCAATTGATAAGACTTGTGAAACACAGTACCACTTTACAAAGAAATGTGATAGATCCAAATCATTCTCATATTCAAGAGAGAGGAATTCTTAGATCAATCATTATTTGAGTTTGATTTCAACCTTAGTAAACTCATTGTTTACTAAAGTTACTCAAGACTCTGACTGTGTGAAAGGTTTTTTTTCCAATTTACAAGAGCTACATGTACTTTGAACAATTTGTGAGAGACAAACTTGTATGCACTTAGTATTTTTGTACTGTTGTTATAACTAAATGGTTGGAAAAATAATGGATATACATGGATAGCTGACACTGCAGAAGCCTCAACACATGACATCTAGCACTAATACACATACACAGAATGTTTTAATCCCAAGGTACACAAAGCTTTGGGATTGTTGAAAGGGGTTGTTCTTCAAGTTTAAATGAGTACTATGGCACTGCATTTCAATACTTACACAGAAAAATACTCTGAGTTCACTAGATCTGTGTTTCCATTCTCAAGATAAATTTCTTTTAACCAATCATACTGTTCCAATTCAATAGCTCATGACTTCTAAGCTAAATGTATTAATGTGGGGGTTTCCGAATGGCATTTATAATGCATTTAGGAAATTCAACCGAATACATTGTAAATGGAATACTGTTAAAAATTGTTTAAGATAAATGAAAGTAGTTGCAGTAAACACTGATTTCACGAGAAAGTGTGTGACACCAAGCTTAATTGTCACTATATCATCAAGGATCTAGATCTGGTACAGTTACATAAACTGAACTTTGTGAAAGCTTGAAATCTACCCCGAAATATGTTCACAATGAAGATCACCAACATAGATATGCGCACGTGGGATAGTGTATTATTATTGCTTTGAATGTCGGCCCGACGCTTGACCCGAATCCCGTGCTAATTTGCTAATTTCTCAGCAATTACACAATTTCTTCCAGAATCCTTTGGCACAATTTTGTATTTATACAAACAGACACTTTGGTGGTCATTTTTTATTGAATTCTGTATGAACTCATTTTTAAATCGTTACCACAACTGGCATTTATCTTGAAGTTCCTCTCAAAGTTACCTGAATCTCTCCTGACCTGCTGTGTCCCATATTTGTAATTTGATTTTCTGACCAGAGACTTCTATTATTCTTGTTCCAAACTCAACTCCAATTGTGTGAGGACAATCCGCCATAACTGAAAAAGACAAAAACAAAAACATGTTCAGATACCAAAGAAACACTGACAATAAAAGCAAGGTACAATAAAGCAAGTCTTTAAACAATCTGACTATACATGTACAACAGACTGCAGAGGTTTTGAAAAATATGACAAAGATCATCCACCGTTTTGTCTTTTGTTTACTGTCCCATGTATATGATAATAGTCTTAGTCAATACTTGATTTATCGTACAATACACTCTAATCTACAGTTTCCTCCAAATAACTCATCTACTTTACAAAAATAGAAAGAACATGTTAACATAAGGAACACCAAAAATATTTTAAATTCTTGAATCTAGGCTTATATTTGCAGCTTAGTATGTAAACAAAATTACATCCAAGTATTGTAAAAAAAAAATAATAATAATTTCCTTTAATATCATTACTACATTGTAATTAAATCCAATTATACTTCAAGGACTTGTTTCACATCGAGTGAAGTTGCACCATGGTAGCCTATTAGATACACTTTATGCTAGTTGCAGTGGTATGAATATCCTGCATCATCACATTCATTGGGCCATATTAATGGGCAAAATCTACCAATAGGATTATAATACAAAAAATTCTCTGTGCACAGTATCTGACTTGTGAAACATACCCAAGCTACATGTATGTTTACTACTTTACTTACACTTTTTCTCTGTGAACTGATGTAAGAGACATGATTTTCCGACCCCCATGTCTCCTATAATGATATACTTGAAGATATAAGAGTAGTTATATGGCCCTGCCGCCATGATGAGATGCACCTACAGATAAAAAGTAAAAGACATAGAACACTGGTTAATAATTGGTTTCTTTAAAAGCTATCCACTTGTAAATGTGTACCTCTACCAATCGCTTTCTATGCTAGATTATGTTTACATGTACTGTATACGGAAATGTACAGAATGAAACTAGGAATTTCAACAATATTGGAGTACAAGATAGAGCAGTTGATATTCAAAGTAATTCAGACTTTAATCAAAATACATATACTTAGTAAATTATTCATGTAGGTTAAATTACTGATTTTAATAAACAGATCAAGCCAGTTTTCCCCCTTTAAATGATACAATTTATGGAAAGTACAACGCAAACCTGAATGGTATACAAATGATGCATGCAGGAGCTCATTATGCTATCTATTCTCACTCGAGTTGAGACTCTGTTCAATTCATTCATTGCACTCAGCCTACTGGCTTCACGCAATATGTTGAACACAGCCTCAACGAGAGTGGATAGGTCGCATAATCGACAAATGAAAACATGCATCATAACAACTTTTCTAGATTGTTTTATTTGACAAAAAAGAAGGAAAACAAAAACAAAAGAAAATGAAATTAAAATATATTTGCCTTTGTCCAGCAACTAATTTTCTCTGATATACATGATTATTTTTCCCATGTATAAAAAGCAGTTAATTGTTTTCAATCTTTTGTGTCGTGCTTTGATTCGTGTTTCAAGTGCGCACTGTCAGCCTTGTTGATCCGCTTACACTGTACTGCGATGAGCATAAACACACACAAACACATACATACAAAATGTACATATACGCATGCTTAGTGGTACATGTACACACTGGGGAGATCAACCGTAGAACTGTACCATGCAATGGAAAAAAAAAATGCACGGCCACCGTACAATGGAAAATAAAATTTGCATGCAGTACAAAATGGATCAAATATTGAATGGCTTTCGACCAATCAAATGACAGGAATCTTTGTATGATAACCACTTTCCAGGAAAACAAGGGAAATCCCCATTTCTTACGGTAGTCAAAATATATGTTGTGGGCATGCATACATGCAAGGCCTCTGCTAATGATATACCGTACAAACTATTTCAAAATGTGAGAGACAGTGAGATAAAACATGTCCATGTTAACGAGGAAGGAGAAAGGTGATTACCGGTACAACTTATAGAGTGTCAACTAGTATACATGCCATTACTGACCACAGTGGAGGTCTGTGCATGATATGAATAATTCATTGAATCTGAAGTGTGGTCATGTCCCTATTGTAGAAATAAGGACAAAATGCCACTAATGCATTGAATTCAGAACACTACATGTACATGTATATCCCCAGGGACCTCTCTCTCTGTACTCAAAATACTCAAAATTTCAACATGCAGCATATACCTGACTGACATGCTTGAAGAGTGAAGGACTTATCATTGTTTCATGAATATACAATTTACATGTAGGGGAGAGTGGGGTAATTGAGGCCCCCATCTTCTTTTTTTTAGCTCACTGCTCAAGTTTAATACATTATCTCAAGCAATGCTGAATGTGAGCATGATAAATCTGCCATAAATTTCTGGTAAGGGCAAGCGCCAGAAGCCTGAATGGAGCACATCAGCTGACTCAACATACAAGGCCATGAAACTCTCTTGGAGGAAATGGAAGCTAGGTAGCAAAAATAGTTCACAAGCAAACCCTTTGTGGATAAGATATAGATCGGTCAAGGGAGCTTTTCGTAAGCAGCTCAGGAAACAAAGGCATAACCTAGAGAGCAGCCGGCTTCTACAAATTGAGAGAGCCAAGAAAGGGGACAACAGGCCATTTTTTTAAGTTGATCAAGGAAAGAAGAAGATCTTGTGCAGATGCCTCTCCTGTGGACACACTCATAGTCAACGGTAAGAGCTACACAGGCAAGGCTACCATTCAAGGTTTTGAAGAGTAGTACTTCAAGATGCTATCCGTGCCCAACCCTGGTAATAATTATCAATCAACTATTACTGATACAGTGGAGAAACTGGCTGATGTAATCAGTACATGTACTCCAAACCAAAGACCTTTCACCAGAATGGACTTAGATAAAGCCATAAGACCGCTGAAGAAGTACAAGGCTGCTGGTGCTGACCAGATATCAGCTGAGCGTGGTCTTTGGTGGTGAAAAGGCAAGATATCTTCACTTAGTCATTATAAACGCCTTTGTTGCTCACAGCTTCATTCCAGATGCCTTTAAATATGGAATTATTCTACCACTACACAAGGGGAATGGTAAACCTCTCACTGATCCCTCTTGCCACAGGGGAATAACCCTGTCATCTACTTTCTGCAAAGTATTGGAGTTGCTTATAAAACCCAAACTTCTAGAACAGTTTCATCAGAGGGATCCCTGATGAGCTAAAAAGAGTGGTTTCAAAGAAGAGCAATCCTGTTCCTTAACAGCAGCCTCTCTCAACCTCATCATCGAAGCTAATACTAAACATGGTAGAACAACGTATGCATCATTCCTCGACGCTGCTAAGGCATTTGATACTGTGTGGCGCAATGGTCTTCTTTACAAGCTCTATCATGATGGGGTGACAGGTTATCTATGGAACATCCTTTTTCAGCTGTATCAAGGCCTTCCTGGAGCTGTTGCATGGAAGGATAGACAGAGCAGGACAGACAGAGCAACTTCTTCTTCTTCTTTCCTTGGTTGGCAACCAGTCAGGATTGACTATTTTTGCCACAGCTTTTGTTTATTTTCAGTAGCTTATTATATATTTTTGTTCCATTCCTTTTATCCTTCTCTCTCTTTTAATTCTTATTTTCTTTTTTTTTTTCCTTTTCTTTTCTGTTATTTTCTTTGTCTTTTTTTCTTCTTCTTTTTCTTTTTCATGTTATCTTTTCCTTTTCTTTTTTTCTTCTCTTTTCTTTTTTTTTCTTTTTTTACTTTCTTTTCTTTTTTTTCTTTTGTTTTCTTTGCTTTTCTTCTTTTTTTTCTCTTTTTAAAAATTCTTTTTCTTTTTTTTTTCTTTTCTCTCTTTTTCCTTTTTATTTCTTTTTCTTTCCCTTCCTTTTTTTATAATTATTTTATTTTTCTTTTGTATGCGTTCCGATTTCTTGCAGCACATTTGATTTTCTTCTGCTACAGTAAGCTGCAACAGAAAAAGCAAAAGTAAACTGGATTTGTGGCCTGATAAAACTCCAAGTTTCGGGAAACCAAAACCAAAGTATGGGATGAAAGTGCAAAAAACTGGTTTCCTATCCAACAAGGTGTATGTCAAGGGGGAATCCTCTCTCCCCTTTGTTATTTGATCTACTTCGATGGATTCATACAGAAGCTGAGAAAGAGTGGCATAGGCTGTAACGTACTTTCCAGATTCACAGGAACTCTCGTGCTTGCTGATGACAGAGTACTTCTCACCAACCTCCCTGAAGATCTACAGTGTATGCTTGATATTGTCTTGGAGTACACCAAACAATGCCACTACACTATCAAACCCTCCAAAAGTGCTGTAGTGATTTTCAACCCAGGACGTAACTCTGCAGCTTTCCAATGGCACTTTGGTTCAGACATCATTCCTGTTCAGGCCTGCCATCCTCACCTTGGTGTCTTGCGCTCCTCTAATAAACTGAATCGCACCTATGAGATCTTTCAAAAGGATAATAAGGCCCTGTACAGCTTGACAGGTACTGGTGCTTACCGGAGTGGTTTGTCCCGTCATTGTCTCCTCACTGTGGAAAACATTCTGTGCCCCCAGAATGTTGTACGGAATTGAGGCTCTTAACCTACCCAATAGAGATAAGAGGGCCTTAGATGTGATGCTACTTGGTCTTCCAAGGACAACTGCACATGGGGCTGTTCCTCTGCTTACAGATTCTACTTCTATCTGACTCAATTAATCTCTTACATCTGCATCTTCTGGGAAAGATTATCTCTCTTCCTCAGGACAGAACTGAGCACAGGATCATTTTAAGTGTTGTCTGCCAGGAGCCTACTATTCCTACCATTGAAGTCCTCAAGGTTCTTCTAGAGAAGTACAACCTTCTCTACTAGATCTCCTTCAGCAGGGTTGCTCATATCTGACATGGGAGAAGAGAGTAACAAAGGCAGTGGATAGGCCCTTGCATCCCTCTCCGAAGAAACCTCCCTAAAGTCGTTTCTTCTTCTGTTCCATGATATTGACTTGGTGCTTACCTATCATGTATTCCCGTCCGTCATTCACCCTGCACATCTCCAGATAGCCATCAACATGAAAGCTCAACTCCATAACAGTACCTATCTCACCCAAAGTAGACTGTGCAAGATCTCCAGACTAGTTTCTGACCCAAGTTGTCCTGCTTGCCATGCACCTGTGTAAACTGTCTTTCACTTTGTTAATGAATGCATAGCCTATACCCATCATAGAAATAATCTTCTGAAATATTTTCCAGAGGATGCCATTAAGTGCTCTCAAGCTTTCCAAATACAGACTCCTATCTTCAAGTTGCAAGAACCAGACTTATCCTCCTTGGTGTCATTGACAATGTCTCGTATCAGTTTCCTGACTTTCATCCTGTTACTCTTCAATTTGTGGTTGATATACATTTCTCAAGACAGCGCCTTGTTGATCAAGCTTCTGCAGCTGCAAACAGTGACTAATAGCTCATTATTTTACCATGCTGTACTGCAACTAAAGGCTTGCAGTTCTCCGGTGAATGGAGGAATTCAACACAGAAGAAGCTTCATCTCATGTTAAAATTCTTAAATTGTTAGGTGCACAAACATACCCCCCCCCCATCTAAGAAGTTAGATCTAGACCCTCATTCATTTTACAAAAAAATCAAAACAAGCATCACACACACACATGCCATAATCTACCTCGGGCAAAGTTTGTGCAGGCTCCACTCCACTTCACTACCGCTACACTACGCTCCAAATACCCGAACTTCGGGACCGTGAGCTTGTTCGGATACTCCGAGAGGCAAAGGTGGGATAAAAAGGTTATTTAATGTAAAAATTAAAGAAACAAAATATAACGAGAAAGAAAAATAGCTTAATTTCTTACTCTACACCCTTATTTCACTCCGTGTCCATCCTAAAATTACCCTCAAAAGTGGTGATTTTGGGCCAGTATCTAATTCCTCACACGTATTACCAGAGTGACCAGATGTCCCGTATTTCCTGGGATCGTCCCGTATTTTTTTCCTTTGTCCTGGTGTCCCGACAAACCCTTCCCGGGACGTCTATTTGTCCCGTATTTTAGAATATTGAACAAATATAATTAGACCATAGAAAAGTGAAGAATTTTCATCAAACAACCAACAGATGACGAAGCAGAGAGAACAATAAAATAAACTTTTGCAAGTTCTGCTGTGTGTGTGTGTGTGGCAGGTTAGTACTAGCTAGCCGTGTAGGATCGGAGTAGATTCTCAATGGTGCAAACAATCTCACATGATAAACAGTTTTTCACTAAAACTGAATCACAAAATATGACTAGAAATTTCATAATTATATTATGGATTCTAGATTACTAATTTGATGATGTAATCGGAGGAGCAAGTTGTTGAGTTTTCATAATTTAGATCTAGTTGTTTCAGCTTTCGTTTTGAGTCTTGTTGTGATCGGTTCGAAGGTACTTGTAATGGGATGAGAGATGCTTGTGTGTGATGCCGAGATGTTAAGTTTGGCAATGTTTTACTTTTTAAGTTTTATTAATTTCTACAACATTCTAATATTTTTATCTTTAAAATATATCAATGGATTTTTTTCTTTCAGTTTGCTTGAAGTTTGATTTTGTCCCCTCTTTTTTATATCCTTCTTTCTTCATCCTTCTATCCTGCCTGCTTGCCTTTTTTTGTTCAATTTATCTTTATTTCAAATTTGTGTGATGCCAAGATGTTAATTTCAATTTTAGTATTTAAAATATATTTTTAATATCTTTAGATGATTGGATTTTGGGGGGTTTGCTTAAAGTTTGATTTTTTCCCTCTTTTCTTTATTTTTCTATCCTTCTATCCTTCCTGCTTGCCTCTTTTGTTCCATCTATCTTTATTTTCAATCTTTCCTAGCTTTCTTTCCTTTCTCTGTTCATTTTTCTTTCTTTCCTTCTTTTTTAAATTTCCTTTTTTTTTCATTTTTCCTTAATCTTTTCTTTCCTTCCTTCTCCCTTCCTCTCCTTTTTCTTTTCGTTCTTTCTCTCCTTCCATTATTTTCATTTTTTTATTCTCTTCCACTTCATTCTATCCTCCCTCTCTCATCTTTTCTTTCATTCTTTATTATCTTTTTCCCTTCTATTCTTTCCCTTTCTTCCTCCCTTCCTGTTTTCTTCTTTCTTTTTTTCTTTCTTTATTTCTTTCAGAGAATGAGGGAAACATTTTCTTTCCTTCATTCTTTCTTTCTTCCTCCTTTTTTCCTTTGTCTCCTTTATTTTTCTTTCACACATGTATTCATCTTCCCTTCCTTCTTCTTTCTTTCTTTATTCATTCATTCCAAAGAATACAGACATCTTTTTCCCTTTTTATTACTTCTTTTATCCTTCTTTTATTCTAACTTCATCATTTTTTTTTCATTTTGCCCCTCATATTTTTCTTTCTTTCCTCTCAATTCATCTCTTTTCTCATCTTTTCTTTCTCCCCTACATTCTTTTGTTCACCTTCCTTTTCTTTATACCATATATATTTTTTTACAAGTCTAACATTACTCATTAGCTAGCCTTCTTTATTGGCTCGGTAGATCTGCTCGTGCTCCTTGCATCCTATTTCGATTGTCCCGTATTTCATTTTGTGAAATCAGGTCATCTGCGCATTATTCACGGCCAATTTCAAAACATCATATGTGATCGGTCGCAGGTCAAACAGCATCTGAGCATAAATATTTAGATGGCTCAGAAAATACAGAAATATTCTAAGTCTAAGAGTTTGGGAAAATATTCCACTGATTCGTAGAATATTTTTTCCTGCATGAGCCTGCGCGAACTTCGCACAAGGTAGCCATAATCATGATAATACTGATACACAACTGACACAATTTATGTAGACCCTATTCAATTAAGATGATCAACAACAATGTAGAAAAAAGAATCTCGCTGCACAGCCACAACTCTCCGTACAAATGCCATACAAATACAATTCACTGTACCGGTAATTGCCGGGTTTTCACTACGACAGTCTGAAACAGTCAGTGGTCCGCACTGATCATGCACAATAATAATGATGTTCAGGATCAAAATAACTTACAATTCGCTAATCTGGAGATAATTTCTGGCTTCTTTAGCAGAAGAATATGTTAAACAACGGTAAATCAGTCCGTTCCGTCGTCTACATCAACTCCTAGATGAACTGATCACATTTAAAGGTAGTAAAACAGATGTCGTTTTACAAGGAAGAGGCGTTCATCACACGATAGTCATTGGCCAATCGTTCAATATGGCGGCTGTATCAAGTCTATGGATCCTCCTCTCATGGTATGACGTCACGAGCCAGCTGCTCTATCTTGTGGGTGGGGTGATGTGATGAAGTCATTCATAACATTACTGAATCATCATGTAATCTAGTTAATCAAGCATAAAATTAAAACAATAGGCCGAGGGGAAGGAGTAGCGGGAATTCGAAAATATTAACCATATCAATCATCCCCCTTTGAAAAAAGTAGATCCATCCATCGGGCCATCCATCAACAATCTATACCGTACATGAAACTCCAGTCGAAGCGGGATGCATAATGGAAAGATGCCTCCATTCGAATTATAGCTTACAAAGTAATGTTTGGCCCATTCTGAGAGGAGTACTTTCCTCTTTTCTTCTTCTTCTTCTTCTTCTTCTTCTTCTTCTTCTTCTCCTTCTCTTTTTTCTTTTGGTGTTGGGGGGTTACTTTGTTTTGCAAACAATAACAGAGGTAATCCAATCAAGTACCTGCAAGGATCAGGTTCAATGGATGGGGTAACTGCATGTCACAAAAGATATGTTATGCATGGAAAATATAACTCAGAAACCTCAAATTAATTTGCAATTTTCTGAAATGCCATATCCATGTTCTTCACATCAATTCAGTGTGTTTCGATGGCATGTTTAAACAAAACATAAAGCAGTCTAGATAGATCGGATAAAAGTATATGTCATCCATGCAGATGGGGCTTGGCGACTGCGCTAAAGTTTGATAGGGAGATCTTCACTCTTGGTAGTTTTATCTGGATCTTCATTTCATTTGTAAAATTTGTAAAAACACGAATTTATAGGCCTATTCATAAAAAAATTGTCAAACCAAACTGACTCAATGATTAAAGATACTTATGATTGCAACTTATCTCCGTATACGGAGACATAGCATGTACACATATTCGAAAATATGAAATAAAACTATTTCAAGGTATAACATATAAGAAAAGAGGAAGTGGGGCATGGCATTAAGAGTTCACATAACTGCCTAACTAATGAATAGTCATGACGGCATATGCATATGATTTCACAATATTAATGATTTATAAAATATAACTTTGCCATCAGATTTTGATGACACTGGCATATAGACGGGTGGTTTGGGGGCTCTTGCCCTACCCCCCCCCAAAAAAAAAAAATCACGACCAAGACAGGAGAAAGGTAAACTTAAGGAAAGGTGGAAGGGTGAAATGTGATATTACTTCCTGAATATTATGTTAAAATATATCACAATATTTCAAATTTGTAAGAAAAATCTCATTTTTATGCTTGCTCGCTTCGCGCTCCCCAACATTTTTTTAAGTGATGCACCATATCGAGCCCCTAAAATTTTTGGCTCATCACACCACTGTTGAAAATTATGTAGGAAATTCAGACCTGAAGAGGGGCATTCTAAGGCTTGTTTGTAGAAATTCACTAAGACCCTACGTATTTCACTAACCAAGTAAAGCGAGCGCGAAGCGCGAGCTGAACATTTTTGATATTCAGATCAGAAAAATTGACGTTTTAAGGACTTATTTAAATTAATGAAGAACAGAAATCTCACCAATCTACTTATGCGAACGTTAGCACTGACAGAAAATGTTTTATATCAAGACCTTAAAATAGGGCATTCACTTTAAGTAGTCATGAAAACAAAGAATATGTCACTACATAAAACAATAATAACTCGAATTGCGAGGAAATATATTTGTTCTATATTGATTTGAAAACGGGAGGTTTTAGTACAACGGGATTATATATATAGTTAAACAGTCTATGCGAACACCAGGAACAACATGAAAAATGAAGACACAATGAAGCAAATAATGTTTTATAAAGCTATGAAAAAAAGCTTCTTATTCAACATAACATATAACATAATATAACATTATAATGAACAATAATTTCTTCTTTCCCCACTACGTTTCTCTTCCCTTTTCCCTCTTTTTCTCCTTTTCCCCGTTTTTTTTTTGGCCAGCCGATTGGGGGGGGGGGCACGTGCCCCCCATGCCCCCCCGTAGTTACGCCACTGGTTACAAATATATCAACCCATGACTACAAAGTGCTTAAAATATTCAGTTTTCGGACCTCGATGTCAACAAATTTCACGCACTCATTAGGCTTATTAGATATTTTTTTAAGGGCTAACTGCAAAACGTCTTTAACATGTCCCTTTTTGACAAGGCCAGAACACATATTAAATTTTCTGCTCGCGCTTCGCGCTCGCAGTTATTAGGCCTATTTAGTTACATACGCATCTTCTCCACGTTCACAGACATTGCCCAGAATGTTAAATTTTCAGGACAACATACATGAAATTTTATTCTTATTTTAGCTCGCACTTCGCGCTCACACTATTTGAATAGGGCTTATGATATTATTACATATTTATGTTGTTTATGAATGAAGCTAAGAAATGACTGTTAGGAAATGGGCGTTTTGCCCCCCCCCAAAAAAAAAAAAAAAAAAAAATCACGTCCAAGAACAAACAAAAAGAGAAAAGGAAAGGGATATAAGGGTGAAATATAATATTATTTTCCAAATATTGTGTCAAAATATATCACAAACTTGGATTTTTGAAATAAATATGTCAAAATTTGATCGGTCCCAACTTCTTATTCATTTCACGCAATACACCATATCGAGCCCCCAAAATATTGTTGGCTCATTACGCCACTGGGACAACCCCTTCAAAGATACAAACAAAAATCAACTTTGAGTGGCTGATCGGGAAAATATGGGTGACAAAAAATGTCGCCCCCCCTATTGGCGGAAGCTGGATCCGCCCCTGACAGTGGTTCAACTCTATCCATAGGCCCAGAAGTTTTTCACCATTGACTGTTTTTAATTGTATATAGTTGTAGTGTTTGTTATCCAAGGCCCCATGGAAGATCAACTTTTGTTGAATGAGCTACCCTGGTGAAATATGAATAAATAACAATAAAAAAAATAAAAAATAAGCCAACCCTTCAGTCACGCCAAGAACTGCCATTTTTAGAGCCCAAACTACACTGCTCCGTGATCAAAACATGCAGCTTTGGATACCAGGAAATTTAGTAAGAGTCGAAACATCCGATAAAACAGTTTGGTGTCCTATTGGCAAAAATATGCATGATTCTTTCAAATTTGTGATTTTGGTTTAATAAAGAAATGCATATAATTCTTTAATTTTTACAATTTGAACGGGGACGATCCCATTCGCAGACAAAATGGAGAGGGGGACACTTCCCCCTTCACCCATGACGCCACCAAGCTATAGGCTATATAAAAAGAAGGGAGAACGCACAGAAAAGATTTTACTTTGAAATTCGCCGCACTTGTCGATGCGATCAAAGTAAGTATTACTGTAAATGACAAATGAAATGGAAATCCACTTTAAATGATAAAAACTTAATGAAAAAATGCTGGATATAAACTTTTGTTCAGATTCAGTTTTGTCCTCAGATCCAGCTGTCACAAAAAGGGTAAAGGTTGTGCTTACCAAGTGTTGAAATTTAAAATTGGGTGGCAAAAATGCAGGGGCGGATCCATGCAGCCTTCGCCAATAGGGGGGGCGGATTTTTTCCAGCGGTATTTCCCCGATCGGCAGCGCGAATATGATTTTTGCCAGGATGTTTGGCTTCTTTGAACTGGTAGTCCTAATAGTCACTTCTTAGCTTTATTCTTATAAACATAAATATATAATACCATAATCCTTATTTGAATAATGCGAGCGCGAAGCGTGAGCTATTTTTTTTTTTTTTGGGGGGGGGGTAATCTTTTATATTTTTTACTAAAATTTTGAACATTCTCGGCTGTTATCCTGAAAAAGATGTGTATGCAAGTGAATAATTACTACGAACGTGAAGCGCGAGCAGAAATGAAGAGATGGAAAAGATACTGTTAAAGACCTGCTTGCAGTTAGCTATGAAGGCGTTACATATTTTTAAAAATCAAATAATGCGAGCGCGAACTGAATTTTTTGACATTTTTACCTAAGGAATGGAAATTCTAAGCACTTTTTGTAACTTAACAGAATAGGTGAATAACTAAACAATTGATGAGAGAGCGAAGCGTGAGCAAAAAAATTTGAAATTTAGACCTACTGAACGAGACCCGGGAACGAGACACTCTATTCAAGTTTTTTTAATCATAAAAAGGATGAGTAAGTGGGGATCTTTCTTACATTAATAATACAAGCGCAAAGAGCGAGCAGAAACATTTTATATATGTTTTGAACTGATCGAAAACGTACCTGTTACGGACTGCTAGCACTTAGCCATGAAGACGGTACATATTTCATCATTCAAATATTGCGAGCGCGGAGCGCGAGCTGAAATGTTGACATTTCTACATAAAAGAATGTAAAATCTTAATCATTTTTTATAATCGTGAACAGGATAGGTATATAACTAAACAATTGATGTGAGCGCTAAGCGAGAGCGGGAAAAAAATCGAGATTTAGACCTAAAATGGGGCATTCTATTATGTTTTGGAAATCATGAAAACACTGAGTAATAGGGGATAGATGATATTATGGCCTGAAAACTGGACAATTCAGGCACTTTTTTTTATAAATAGGATGCATCAAGTTAATTATTTTAACCATTAATGCGTGCGCAGATCGCGAGCCAATTTTTTGATAAACTGTCATGAAAAGGGGATTTTAAGTAGTTGGAGACAGTTTGAGACATACATAACTTGCCAATCAAAATGCGAGCGTGCAGCGCTATAGCTGATACGTTTTGACAATCAGATCTGAAAGGGATATTTTGGAACTTTATGGAATACACGAAAATAATAGGTACCTGATATATCAAAATTTGCGAGCAGAAATAATGTTAATATTCAGACCATAAAACTGACATTTTTTGAAAAGTCAATTTCTAAATCACACACAAAATAATTAAAGTTCGATTTTTTTAGGTGAAATATTTTTTTGTATATTGACTTCCAAACTTGATATTTAAACTCCATAATGAACAATATATTAAAATCATCTAACAGGCAATGCGAGCACGAAGCACGAGCGAAAATTTTGTATAGTGACATGAAAGATTATTTTAATTTTCCAAGTCTTTCCCCTCATCTTGTCTTATTCACTCGTCTTCCTCCTCTTTTTCTCTCCTCTCTTTTCCCTCTTCTTCCCCCCTTTTTTCTTTCTCTCCTTTTTTTTTAGCTCCGCCAAGAGGGGGGGGGGGCGGGCCTCTCAGCCCCCCTGGATCCGCCTATGAAAAATGTTACAAAATGCTTGAAAATATCCGATTTATTTCAACTGACTAAAAGTGCAAGGGAAATGTTGTATGAGAAATGTTTCGCAGGGTAGGATTGATTTCGCCCTTTCCCCTTGACACAGCGTCATATAGCATTTCTGCGAGCTTTGCAAAAATGGACAGTGCTCACTTAAGTCAAGTGTAACATTCTGTCAAAACTTTTACTTTCATTGGATAGATGAGACCCAAACCCAAGAATCTATGTGAAAAAAAATACCCACATATGTTGTATATTTTTTTAATTCCTAGGGCTTTTTCTAAGTGTAAACTTTTTTTTTGATACGCACTGTATAAAATTGCGGTCGTTATCAAACAAACAACTAAATGAATGAGCCATATTATGTGGGGCAGGGGTCGATCGAAGGAATTACATGAATTAAGAGGGGAGGAACTATCTCTATAGCCAATGAGAGGGGTAAATATTTTCATCCATATTTTTCCGATTAGCTGATTATTCATTTATTTATTTATTTATTCATTTATTTATTTATTTGTTTATTTATTTATTCATTATTATTATTTTTGGCGGATGGGTTAGGGTGTCTGTAGTCCCAAGACTGCACTTTTAAGTACATCTTAGCTTTAGTCTTACAAGAAAGATAATATCTCACAAGGCGACTATAAAGCAATCGAGCAAGCATGGCGCGAGCTGAATATTTTTGCCATTGCGACATGAAAACTGGATATTATAGCCGCGAAAGAACAATATATGTATCTAAAAACTTGACAATCAGACGTTTTAATAAAGATGTATATGAGTCCGACCTTGTTTATCATTTTGATGGAGATATGAACAAGTTGCGCATCTAAGATTCTAACTAAAAACAAAACAAAACAAAACTATCCTATTTTCAAATGAATAGGCTCCCTATATTAATTTGGAAACGGCATGTTTTTTTATCCCCTTTCAATTCACTTAAACGGGCAATCGAGTGAGCGGGAGCAATTTTTAAAGAAAATTTGTTTTATACCCAATCTTTTCCCCTTTTCTTTCTTCTTTTTCATTTTCCCCCTCTTTTACTCTGCCAAAATAAGAAATTCATATAAAATTTCAATTTTCAAAGACATAACAAACAAATGCCAGGAATGATATTTCGATAAGGGGCAAGACGAAATAGTTGACTTTCATTTTCTTCTTCTTCTCATTCTTGTGATTGGGGTATTATCCGGTTTTATAGAGCACTGGAAGATCCAGGGGGGGGGGCGACCAGCCCATGCCCCTAGAAAGTGATGACCATTGTCAAATTTTCATCGGAAAACTGTACCCCTCTTTTGGAAAATCCTGGATCCGCCTCTGCAAGACATAGACGCCGCCTATTCTATTCTACTTTCTTTGTCCTTTTTTTCATACTCTGGATTTTATCTCACTTTTTTTTGGAAAAAAAATCATACGGGGCCTGTGGCCTTTGCAATATTCTAAGGCTCAAATAAAACAACTTTCGAATTATAAAACAATACTTTAGATTTATTTATTTCCGTTCAACAATTTTTTCAAAAAATAATCAAAGTAACAATACATATTCAATATAATAGATAATACAGACAAATCAATGAAATTTCGTAACAAATGTTTACGGGAAGAGAAAATAGCCAGTAGACACTATTTACATTTCAAATGGCACTGGCGTTAAAACAGTCGATTGAAAAAAAAATGCTTAAAGGATGCTCAACGGAATGGCTAAGGAACACTGGAACAATATGATATAGATCTACTATCAGTCCGCCGGGCCATCAGCCCAGAAAAGGGCACTTTCTGGATTTTTCTTTTTCTTTTTGCGTTATTGGCCGAATTGGACCCACCGTACCCCCCCTATGCTGACGCGCCAGTTACCAGCTTACCGTGCAGCGACCATGCCTGTCTGTAGCTGCATATTTTTTTGAAATTCTTTGAATTGGACGCATTCTTTTGAAATTATGGTGAGTTAATGAAAATTATGAATTTATTTTTGATTTGGGGAGAAAACAAATGCATTCACTAAATAAATTTTTATAAGCATCAAATCAATTAAATTACATAAGGCCATATAATCTTCTGTTCATGATGCACGTATCAGTCCCACCCTATTGATTTCATGTAAAGTTCGTCATTGACCGTTCTTGGTCTTGGATCTGGATCTTGATAAAAGGAGAGAATTAAGAAAGTAAATGGACACAGAATAAGGGAGGAAGGAAAGTTAGATGGAATGAAAAAAAGGATAGAAGACAGGATGAAGAAAGAGAGGAAAAAAGCTCAAAATTCAAATCAAACTTAAAAAAAAAATAATATAAAAAAATTCTGAATTTCCGGTAGAGTAACATGCCCAAGATTCGACATGTTAAGCCTTTTCTGCAATATTTGTTCTCAAATTTCTTTTCACAAAATGATATTTGCTGCAATATTTGTTAATATATTTGTCTATTTTTAATTGCAATGTTAATTTTTAGATTCAATCTTAATAATTCATAAAATCTTAAAATGTATTACCATGTTTTACGGCCAAGATTTGACATCCCTCTGCCTTCGTTCGACATGGCGCATCTTGCGTTCAAAATTCAACGCGTGCAAGAGCCGCTGAATTGCATTGCACCGCATGCGATGTGCAACCCAGAAGTGCCGCGGTCATTCGCTTCCGCATTGCGATCGGAGCTAGTCTTGAGGACGCAATGATGATGATTTTTTTAGATATGTCTTACATTTCTTCATCATTGACGTCTTGACACTCTCTCCATAATGCCTTCAGCGAACGACCAAAACAAAGATGGATTTCCCCCAAAAATCCATCTTTTTAAACCGAAATGACTAGAATTTTGTTAATTTTATTAATTCTTACACCTTCCTACGCCTAATGCGTAGGAAGGTTTTAAATATTACTTTAAAAAAATGTAAAAAAATGAAGATTTCTTACCTAACTGATGCCGCGTAGACCTCTCGTTCCACATGTAAACAACGGAAATACAATAGCGTCGATCCTTGAACCGCTTATGTATGACGTACTTCCGGAAAGCAATGCCGTCTTAACGAACAATTTAGAGATAAAAAATCTTATTTAACAAATATTAAAATTTATTTCGTGATCATAAATAATTCATATCAATATATATAAATTATTTATGATCACGAAATAATTTTAATATTTGTTAAATAAGATTTTTTATCTCTAAATTGTTCGTTAAGACGGCATTGCTTTCCGGAAGTACGTCATACATAAGCGGTTCAAGGGTCGACGCTATTGTATTTCCGTTGTTTACATGTGGAACGAGAGGTCTACGCGGCATCAGTTGGGTAAGAAATCTTCATTTTTTTACATTTTTTAAAATAATATTTAAAACCTTCCTACGCATTAGGCGTAGGAAGGTGTAAGAATTAATAAAATTAACAAAATTCTAGTCATTTCGGTTTAAAAAGATGGATTTTGGGGGGAAATCCATCTTTGTTTTGGTCGTTCGCTGAAGGCATTATGGAGAGAGTGTCAAGACGTCAATGATGAAGAAATGTAAGACATATCTAAAAAAATCATCATCATTGCGTCCTCAAGACTAGATCGGAGCACATGTCGAACGAAGGCCTGCCGCACGCATGTCGTCAACTTGATTTTTGTGCAAATTAAAATTTTTCTAGTTCCGCCGAAATTTTCTTTTTTGATTGGAAATTTGAAGATACTATGCTAAATTTGCGAGAAAGCTTTTGCACTCAGAACAGAACCAAATATTTCTTCGTTTTTGGCGCAGTTTTCGGCGACCCCGCTTCTTAAATCTGAGCTAAGCCGCCTCGTGCTCTAGATATATGACGCATATTCTGGCATTTTTGAGGGAAAATTTCGACTTTTTAAAGATGAATTTTTAGTTAAAATAAGGACTTTCTGAAGGAAAGTGATAGTGTCTTTGTATATTAAAATGTGTTTGGGGTGAGTTTTGGTGTTTGAGTGTGCAGGCTCGCAAAATAGATTTGCTATGTCGAATCTCGGCGCCGGTCGAATGAAGGGAGGGTTACTCTACTGATTATTGTTTTCAATGAAATATTCTGAAAATGTATTTAAAAAATCGTTAGCAACTAAAATCTTATAGAAATAATTACATTTTTAAGTGAAACATTGTCAAAATTGAAAATTTCTGTATTTTCCAGACAAACAGCGGCAGTGAATAAACTGCATCTCCAAATTCGGGATGTTAAAAAAAAAAAGAAGGATAATAAATTGGCAGATCAAAATTACGGACTTGCGGTAGGCCTATATTTTGGGTTAGTCAATTGCACTGAATAATCATTGAAAAATCAGACGATATATTACTATTTTTTTATATATTTTAAAATGGTTACTTCATACTTTAACTTTATTTTTCAAAGAAAATTTACCTGATTTACCTTGATGTTGGGCATAAAGTATAGAGACTTATTTACCCCTCTGCATCTTCTTTAGAAAAACTTGTCCTCAGTTATAAACGTAACAGTTTTACATGAATGTGTGGGTTTGGACGATTTATGAAAATTCTGTGTCTGGGTCGAAACGATTAAACTTGGTTTTCCAGGCCTTCTCTAGATTTGATTTGAATGAATTTATACTGCTGCTGTTTACGACCTCAGAAGGTAAGTCATTCCATAGGGTGATTACTCGTTGCGAGAAGTCCAGTTGCCTGAGTGTTGAATGTGCTCTTAAAAATTTGATTAGTTTTCTAGAATGTCCTCTTTGAGGTTGAGTTTCAAGTTTGAAGAAATTTGTACAGTCTAAATCATCTATGAATAATCTGAAATGTTTGGATCATATCCGCTCTATTTCTCCTGTAGGATAACGTTGGTAGATTTAGTTTCTTCAGTCGTTCCATGTAGCTCAAGTTCTTCAGATGTGGAATTAGAGCTGGTTGCTCTACATTGGATCTTTCGAGTTTTATGATGTCTTTCTTAAGATAGGGATGCCATACACTGAATTATTTCTCAGTAGAATATGAATTATTTCTCTGTATAATAAAGAATAAAGACCATGAAATGGTAGTATTGAATATCAAAGTTATAGTATAAAAAGAGAAAAAGTAAAAAAGAGAAATAGAAGGAAAATAAATGAAGAATAAACAACATTATTTATTGCCCTTTTTTATTAACAAATATGTTTCTTGGTTGTCAACAATGAAGAAATTTAGTCAGCTTATTGATGACAATTTAATGTTTCTTTGAGGTTGGTTGGTTGGTGCTTGAGTTAAGTTGGCGCTCTTCGATCTAGTAAATTATCTGTGCCATGATAAACCTTACCCGACTTTTCAAGATTACAAAGTGGAAAAAGATGGGGTTTATATACCGGAAAATACGTAGATGAATCATCGTAGTACATGCCTTTCTTCCCACTACAATTCTGCACTGTTCACAACAAGACTCAAAACAGATGCTAAAACAACTACTTATGACAACTCAATAACTTGATCCTCTGATCACATCGAGACTCGAAACAAAGGCTTGAACAACTCAATAACTTAATCCTCGGACCACATCACCAAATCAGTAATTTGAGAATCCATATACTAGTATACCGATATTCTGGTTATTATAATAATATCACAATTTTGTGATTTTTTGGTAGAAAAACTATTTTTCATGTGAGATTGATCAATCTGTTTATTTGGAGAGGTGCTGGTGCAGTAGCTATTGAGAACCAATCTATCAGCTCCTGCATGCCACCAGCTACATGTATGTATGCTGACTTTGTGTGTGAGTGTAGATCAAAGAAAATGGAACAAACTGGTTTGCAATTTGAATCGAGGAAAGTTGTTACAATGTAACTTTGTTTTGTCTCTTCTGTACATGTATTTTGCCTGTGAAATATGGGAAAAGTTTTTTTCAATTTCATTTCACTGTGACAATTTTGCTTGCCCGATTCTGGCAAGTAGTTTTTTCTTTACTTCAAAACGCTTGCCCAACTATTACTTTTTCTTGCCCTGAGAACTTGGGCATGCGCTTGTATGTCACACCCTGTATTACACTGTATCTGCTTTTCAAGATATTAATTTCCTTTTGAGGTACATGTATGCAATCCTTTAGAAAATATGGCTTG
This sequence comes from Lytechinus variegatus, assembly GCF_018143015.1. NCBI lineage: Eukaryota > Metazoa > Echinodermata > Echinoidea > Temnopleuroida > Toxopneustidae > Lytechinus > Lytechinus variegatus. The sequence goes on from NC_054754.1 coordinate 28,821,085, forward strand.
CACGGATTGCCAGGGGAAGATCATTCCAGAGAATGGCCAGCGTGAGCAAAAGCTGGAAACCCCCATGTCTTAACAGATTTAGGAATAACTAGGCAACCAGAGTTGGATGAACGTAGGGACCTGACAGGAGTGTATTTGTTGATTTTGTACTGTAGAGCAGAGCCGTTAATTGCATGGAATACAAGCAGAAGGAGTTTGAAGATGATGTGATTGTTGACCTTTAACCATTGAAGAGATTTCAGATTGGGTATGATATGAACATGTTTTTTAGATAGGGTGACCAAACGTGCTGCAGCATTCTGGAGCTTTTGGAGTTTAGACAACTGGGTGTTGGGTAAATTGTAAAGCAAGTCATTCCCGAAATCAAGTTGTGAAGAAATCAGTGCATGAACCAATTTTTCAGAAGCATATTTTTGCAATTTTCATACAACCTGCCAAAAACCTACTCAGCAACATAATTACAGCACCCCTAACTCCCTAATGTAGATTTTGAATTTTTATAGTGACTTCATGGACTTATTTGGCTGATGTTGAAAATATTAAAGATCACAACCTTAAAGGACAAGTCCATGCCAACAAAAACTTGATTTGAATAAAAAGAGAAAAATACAACAAGCATAACACTGAAAATTTCATCAAAATCGGATGGAAAATAAGAAAGTTATGACATTTCAAAGTTTTGCTTCATTTCACAAAACAGTTATATGCACATCTCGGTCGGTATGCAAATGAGGAACTGATGACATCACTCACTATTTCTTTTGTATTTTGTTATATGAAATAAGAAATATTTTAATTTTCTTGTCATTGTTATGTGAAATGAAGTTTCATTTCTCCCTGAACACGTGGAATTCCATTATTTTAACATTTTGTGCTTTGACAGGCAAGGAGGTCCTGATCGTCAAACTCGTAAAAATTGAAATATTGTATAATTCAAACAATAAAAAACAAAAGAAATAGTGAGTGAGTGACATCATCGACTCTCTCATTCGGATGTAACTGGCTCGTTCATATAACTATTTTGTTAAAAATAAGCGAAACTTTGAAATGTCATAACTTTCTTATTTTACATCCGATTTTGATGAAATATTTAGCATTGTCTGATTTTTGTCTCTTGATTCAAAAGAACATTTTTCTGAGGTGGACCTTTAATAATGCCACAGAGAAAGGTTAAAAGAGAGAGAAAGATAATCCATCAAGCATGTTTATAGATTGTGATCCTGATCTTGAAAAATTCCAACTATCATTTTGTGATTCAGATTCACAACAAAGATTATTCACACAAACACAAGAAACGGGCGGAAAAAAAAATTAGCATAACACTGAAAATTTCATCAAAATTAGGCATATTGTAGTGTAAGTTTTGAAATATTGATACATTCAAAGCATTTCACATCCTGATCTATATAAAACTAAGAGAACTGATGATATCACCCACTTTTTCTTTTGTTGTAACTACAAAAATATTTTAATTTATCCCCATCATAATGTGAAACAGAATTTTATTTCTCCATGAACAAGTGGCATTTCTGTCATATTATAGTTTTAGTCTCTGAGGTACATGTATAAAATACAAACTTGTTTATTTGGTTTGAAAAATACTCAAACCTGTGTTCAACTGCATAATTCAGACATCATTTCATTTGGTCCTTCTGTATACATTGTCTGATTAGCCATGTACATGTAATAAGTGTATTTTTTTGTCTGAATACCTTAAGGTCATTCCACGATCATTCTTGTGGTTAAATGAGTCATAAATTTTCATTTTCAAACATTCAATTTTAGACATCAAAATAGTTGATTTCAAACAACAAAATTCAATTTCAAACATTGAAACATTGATTTTACATATCAAAGTTAATGACAGGGCATGTGAATAAATGGTTAGAAATTCATGCCGATCATCACATGGCTATGATTAGGAGTTAATCTTGCTCTAAAAGACTAAATCTACCACGAGTGGCATTGCTGTTGATATTGTTATTTGATGAGTACAGTAGTCACCATATCGTCAAATCTTTAAAAATATGAAATATTATGATTAAGAAATTTTAAAAGAAATAGAGAGTGAGACTGGTAGTGACATCATCGACTCCTATCTGCATATCACTGTATTGTGCATATAAATGTTTTGTGAAAATAAGCAAGAAAATGAGATGCCCTGAATTTTTTTTTCATGGAGAGGGGGGGGGGGTGCTGCCCCAAGGCCCCCTCCCCATTAATTTTTTGTAGGACAGTGCTGTTTGATAATGATAATTATTAAAGAGTGTACAAGTTGTATCTATGTCATGAATATGCACAAAAGGGCAAGATTCTCATGAAGAATCCTCTTTAAGAAGACGGCTAAAGAAGATTCTAGAATTATTAGAATTGGGTATAAAAATGCAACTTCATTGTCTTTTGAATTTGAAACATGAATTTTGCAAACTGTCTGTGCTCCCTTATCTCTCTATATTGCAAGTCATTTATTCTAGACTCTACATGTTATTTCAGTTTTAGGACTTTGGACCAATAGTATTGGATTTTTTTTTATACTTCAGCCTAGAATGTGTTGACAAGCATGTGTCAGCATATATATTCGGCTGGGACTACAGTTGCTGAAATCTCAGAACAGATGCCTATTTAAGCTCTCTCTCTTTTGGTGGAACCCATTGATAAATTCTACCCCTTTGTCCTGATAGGACATTTCTCACCTAAACAAGTTTTATTTTGCACAAATTCGGAACAAAACCTCAATGCTTGACTCAAGATCTCCATTCGTTTGAGCTTGACTGTTTTCTTAAGGGTTCTCCTGATGTGTATTCTCTCTGTTTGTGTTTCCATGTCGTAGACTCACAATGAATGAAGATAAGCCACCGTTCCATGTGGCTCTGGCTGCTGGGGCGATAGCTGGTGTTTCCGTTGATGCCTCCCTCTTCCCAATAGACACGGTCAAGACGCGTCTTCAAAGCTCACAAGGTTTCTGGAAGACAGGAGGATTTCGTGGGATTTACTCCGGTATCTTACCTGCCTTTTTAGGCTCTGCCCCGTCCGCTGCTCTGTTCTTTACAACATATGAGGCAACAAAGTCTGTGGGAAACCTGCACGTCCCGCAGCAGTATGATTCCTTGGTGCACATGGCTGCAGCATCGTGCGGTGAGGTCATGGCGTGTTTGGTACGAGTACCGACCGAGGTTATCAAGCAGCGAGCTCAGGCCACTCGGCAGCCGAGTAGCGGTATCTTCTTCCACACACTCCAGCGTGAGGGATTGACTGGACTCTACAGGGGCTATTTTGTGACCTTGCTACGGGAGATCCCCTTCTCCCTGATCCAGTTCCCCTTGTGGGAGTTGACCAAGAAGATGTGGGGTGGTCATCAAGGCCGTCCTGTGGATGCCTGGCAGTCGGCTGTCTGTGGATCCTTTGCGGGAGGCATTGCCGCTGCTGTGACCACTCCTCTCGATGTCATGAAGACAAGGATCATGCTTGCATCGAAAGACAGCAGTATAGGTAGAGGACTAGTTTCTAAGGTTGCTGGGGACATCATCAGAGAGAAAGGATTAAGAGGACTCTTTGCTGGTATTGTACCTCGGGTTATGTGGATATCAATAGGAGGGTTTGTGTTCCTAGGAATGTATGAAAAGTCAAAGATAGTAATGCTACGCTTTCAAGATCAAAGACCAACATATTCTAAAGAAATATAATGGTAGTACATTACAGATCTGTGTTTTTTAGCAACTAACAGTTCACCAGCAAGGAACAGAGTGTTGAATGCTTACAGTGTATGTCATTGCAGAAGTCTACAACACACGTCAAGTTTTTGTTTGGATCTAATCTTCAGAAATGGGGTGAACTTTGAATTACAGTTGCCATATGTTTCTGTTGAATAACTTCTGAATGTTTCCATGCTGAAGATGAAGAGTGTACTGGTTTCCCAGTACACCATGTATTTTGTCGCAGGCATGTTGATCCTGGAAACCACTACTTTTACTGAATAATGTGCCAAAATGTCTTGTGAACACAATCCTCTCTCTGTGTCAATATAGTTACGAAAAGTTGTTGTTGTTGTTGTTATTTTGAATAGGCAAACTAGTCAGTTTTGACTATTGTTGCCTTATAAATATGCTTTTCTTTTTTTTCAAAATATGATAATTTCTTTGTTCAAATTATGTCAGTTTGAAAAGTAAAAGAAAGAAAGGAAAGAAAAGTTTCCAGGAAATTGTGCAAGACCACCTCTCCTGCCCTGTATTAGTATGTTATCCTGACAAGCCCGCTCGAGGTGCATTTCGAGGGCGTCTCAGGAGTACAATAAAATTGTATTCCCTATGTCTCTCAAACGTAAGCAGGGGGCGCTCTATCCAATACCTCGTGGAACTTGATTTAAATTCCGCAGGTGCAAATTTATGTCAAATCGATCGGAACCATATCAACATTATCATTTTTTTTTTAAAAGCGAAAACATTTATAGTAGAGTAAATACTGACATTCAAGGGCCATGTGATAAAGTGAAAGTGACAATAAAGGTGCACACATAGATAATATTAAAGCAATATCAGAGTAGTTTAAAAACAGAAGTGTATCACACCAGTTACCATTTGAAGTACATGTACCATCCAAAACCCGCTGACATTAAACTACTTGCGAATAGCCTGACATAGCACCGCTCCATTCATAGAAACACAACTGCCAACATCAAGCCTCCTTGATTACCAACAAAGTGAAAAGCAAATTATGACTCATCTCTCCGTGCCTGGAGCAAATAAGTGATGGCGTGCATTTGATGATCTGTACAGTAGCAATCTCTTGATCCGTCATATATCTGCAGGCACGGACCCTGATTGAAACTTTGATCAACAAGTAGGTCTTCACTCAAGACTAGCTTATACACATACACATATTCATGTAAAACTTTTTGTTTCAGTAATTGTATGTTCTGCATTCAGAACCCTGAACTCTAAGTGCTTTCCATGATATCCAGGCAGAGGTATTCCGTTTTTAAAAAGGAAATTCTAAGAAATGGAGAAATATCTGTTTTGTGTTACTACTCCAAGTGCAGGAAATTACTTCTTCATGTTTTAAAATATGTATCTGTCATATTTCACTTTTAGTCTCTGTGGAACATGTACATGTATGAAATACAAACTTGTTTATTTGGTTTAAAAAATACTAAAACCTGTGTTCAACTACATAATTCAGACATTTAATTTGGTCTTTACTGTACATTGTCAAATTAGCCATGTAAAAGTTTTTTCTTGCCTGAATACCCTTAGGTCATTCCTTGAACATTCTTGTAGTAAAACGAGTCATAAATTTTCATTTTCAAACATTTATTCAATTTCAGACATCAGAATAGTTGATTTCAAACGACAAAATTCAATTTCAAACATTGAAACATTGACTTTACATATAAGTTACTGACAGGGCATGTGAATAATTGGTTAGAAATTTATGCCGATCATCACATGGCTAAAGATTAGGAGCTAATCTTGCCCTAAAAGACTATAAAATCTGACACGAGTCATTGCATTTAATTAGAAAAAAAAACTTTTTTCATGTTTTTCAAAATCAGGGGAATGTTTCACATTCTAATCATGAAGTCTGCATCTTGTTTCTATTTCTATTGGCTGTTTGATTTCTAAGTTACAAATGACTTTCCTCACGACTGGTGACTGACTTTCTTTCAGTTACAAGTGATATACGTGTATCCCAAATTTGCAGAGGTGTTGATTTACCTCCCAAGGAAGGATTAGCATTTGTTTGTAAAGTCATTTGCAAACTCTAGATCTAACTTTTGAGAATAATTGACATAGAAGCATCATCAGTATTTATGATTTACATGTATTTTGTATTGTATGGAAGTATGTAAGATGTACATGTACTGTATTTTTACATTCTGCAATGAAAATTATGATCATGCTTTTATGATTCTTTCATGTTAAAATTTTATCAAGTCCTGAAGTGACAAAGATGAAAAATTGAAAATTACATTCATTTTTACTTACCGGTATAAGCATTTTTTTATTAAATGTTTCATGTACTGAATGTATGAAATTAAATATATTGAAATTTATTATTTGTGTATTTTTAGTATTACTTTTGTCTTGTACTTTGCTTTGAATTTGTACAAAATATGACAAACATTGTATGTGTACATGATGATGTGTTTTAGTATATTATTAGGAGATTTGTTGATAACAGTTTCATGTGCATTAAACAGAAAATGTATCGATTTGGATCATTGGGTATCTCCAATGATGAAAATGGATGTTGTTTCTTGATGATTTGCATACATGTAGTTAAAAATTAAAAGGTTGTCTACATAAAATATTTTGAGCATGAGAAATTAAACTCTGAGTAGAGTCATGTTGAGTGTACTCCTCAATCCTACTCTCGCTCCTTCAACTTTCCCCATTCACCATGTCCGCTGTTCAAATCCCACCAAACTCAGGTCACTGCAACTCTCCCTGCTAGGGCCCTGTTCTATAAATGTTACCATTCTGGTAACTTTGCCATCCATTGGTAACTTGCATGGAATCCTTGCTTTTGATTGGCTGTTGATCGGCATTACCATGGTAGTTGCATTGGATAGCAAAGTTAATACCATGATAGTAAATTTTATGCAAAGGGTCTCCAGGTGTAGTAAAATGGGAACCCGATAGGCAGGAATTCTATTCCTGGTCTCAAATTAAGAATTGAAAATATGAACTAAACATGACTCTACTTGCAGTCATGTTGTATTACTCCTTTGGTTTAACGGACAGAACTTATTTGTATTGATTCTGAGGAAGGCTTTGTCTACACTTAAAAGATCACATAATGTCTTTGATTCAGGAGAAAAATACATGTATGTTCACGTTATTATCAGAGTTTTAAACTGTGTGTGAAATGCACAATGTCTTACTTGTTCATGTTGTAGTACAGTGTCAAATCTTGATTTTGAGTAAAAAAAAAGTAATTGAGAAGGAATGTACATTCATCCAAACCAGTGTACCTTTTGTTTACAAGTAATGTGATTATTTTCTGAAAATGAATTCAAAACTTTTGCTTAACATTATTTTTATTGTTGGAAAAACATGAGCCCCTATCAGATATGCACGAAAGTGTTGCAAATAATGTAATAGCCAAGTGATTAATTGAAAAATAATCTTTGAAATGAAATGTTGAATCTTCATGGATGTCTTCTAGGTAAAGTAACAAGAAATTCCATATTTAGCATCTTGCCATTATCCTTCGTGTGGCCACCTATTTTATTCTTCAAATGGAAAACACAAACACTTTTTTTTCTAGATGGAGTTTATCCAGGCTGGTTTGTTATGCTACTTGTAAATTACTCATTTTTGAAAAAGGAATAATGCAATCTTTTGTTTCTACTTTAGCAATCCATATTTTTGCCTTTGAAATTTGAGTTTGATTGGACCATTTATAAAAAAGTGTGAGGACTTGAAAACTGACAATTGAAAGATGACAGGATTGGACATCTACATGTACTGTTTAGCGGGTCATTTGAAAAGAAGGACAATTTTTTTATAGTTAATATAAATGGCAGGGTGCTAAACATGTATTCTCTCCTTACTTTGCCTCAGATATGACTTATGAAGAATGAGTGATCAGATCCCATCTCTTCCTGCGGCTCTCCTGGCGGGAGGGGTGACAGGAACTATCGTAGACTGTACCCTCCATCCCATCGACACTATCAAGACCAGACTACAGACTCCTGGTGGCTTGTGGAAGGCAGGTGGGTTCCGAGGTTCTTTCGCAGGTATCTTGCCTGTTCTCATAGTCACGGCTCCCAACTCGGCCATATTCTTTGGCACCTACGAGACTGCAAAGGCACTTGGTGAGGCGCATCTCCCGGCGAAGTATGAGCCATGGATCATGATGTCCGGTGCAACGGCCGGGGAAGTGTCTTCGTTGTTGATACGGGTTCCTGCGGAAGTCGTCAAACAGCGTGCACAGGCCACTAGGAAACCGAGCCTCGCCATCCTAGGGGATGTTCTGAAGCAAGACGGATACCGTGGCCTTTACAGAGGATTTGCCAGTACGGTCTTGAGGGACGCACCTTATGCCTTTGTGCAGTATCCGCTATGGGAACTCTGCAAGAGGATCTGGGCAAGGCAGCAGGGACATCCGGTGACAGTGTGGCAGTCTGGTATATGTGGTGCTATAGCGGGTGGTTTTGCGGGAATTGTCACAACACCCTGTGATGTGGTGAAGACAAGAGTCATGCTTGGAGGACAAGGATCTAAGGGCCACATTGATCGTATTCCAGATGTCTTCAGAACTCTCCTCAGGGAGAAGGGAGTTAGGGGGTTGTTCTATGGAGTTGTGCCTCGTTTCATTTGGATGTCTGTTGGTGGGGCATACTTTCTTGGGCTCTATGAAAAGTGCAAAATTCAATTTATGCAGTATGTGTAAATTACTAAGTAATCAGCTAAAAAAAAAACAAAATTATGCCTCTACCCCAAAAAGATGCCAGTGATGTAAATGTATAGGTTCTGTGTTGTCTGTTCATCCAGATAGTAAATACTAGTACTTGTTTTGCGGATGAAACAGCGATGCACTTCAAGAAGATTCCATTGCTGACTTCATATCCTGCAGCTGTGTTCTTTCCCCAGATCACTTAAAAGAATCAGAATCAGGAACAGATACATGCATACTTTTTGCAGAATCTTTGTGAAATATTGACTTTCTCAAGGAACTTTATTAATTAACTTAATACAGTAATGCTGCATATACTTGAGAATAATTCTATTTCAATCGATAAATTGTAACTTATTATCAACTCATCATGCAACGGATGTAATTCTGTACTTGTACATTCCAGAATGAGACAATTTTGATAAACGATAAATTCAGTTCATGTAAAAAACACTTATTTTAATATATTAGGCAGCTATATATTTGTAACAAAACATCTGTGATACATTCAAAGGCGTGAATAGTGTGCTGGTAGATCGTAAAGCTTCATCAATAGAATACATGTGATCAGTATGGTCTGATCAGTTGGCAAGGCCAACTACTTATTTGGTTGAGAAAATTCCCATAATTTGATTTAATATTAATAATAATAAAAATGATGACCTTGGAAAAGTCTCAGGTGGGTGTTTCATAAAGCTGTTAGTAAGTTAAGAGCGACTTTGAGAACGACTGGTGATTCCTTCTTGTGGTAAGTGGTATATTGAATAAGCGATGGTTAAGCGTGTAAGAAAGGATCCCCAGTCATTCTTAAAGTCGCTCTTAACTTACAAACAGCTTTATGAAACGGCCCCCTGATCTCATAATTTTGTCAAGTAACAGTTACTATTAACTAAATATACGCGAATATTACAAGTATTTTGCTTTCACATTGGCAAAAGTACCTGGAGGCCGTTTCATAAAGCTGTTCGTAAGTTAAGAGCGACTTTAAGAACGACTGGTGATCCTATCTTACGCGCTAAACCATCGCCAATGGTGTATACCATTTACCAAATGAAAGGATCACCAGTCGTTCTTAAAGTCGCTCTTAACTTACGAACAGCTTTATGAAACACCCACCAGGTATTTTCTGATCAGGGTAGTTAAGGGTAAATATCCGGGTCAGAGAATCCTGGGTATTCTCAGAACTTTAAGGTGGTCTGAATATGCTTATTGTCAAATATCTTAAGTTAGTAGGTACATGTAGTATTTACTTGAATAAGTGGTTACGAACCACCTCGATCACAGAAATCCCTATTACAAGAACTTTTTTTCAGGCTAAAAATACCTGTTCATTATTCCTGCATTCACTCCGTCCCGAAACATACCCTTCGGGATAAGTTCCTGAAGTTACGAGCATGCGCAGTATGGTCTGATAAGCAAGCAAGGCGCAAGATTCAAAATCGCTAGCCCAGCAGCCACCCACAGCGCCCCCGCCCAACTACACGCTGGGCTAAAAAATCCCTTAATTTGCCTTCGCACTGCCAAAATACCTGTGACCTTGGGCAAATCCCTGCGAAAGTCCTGGCAATTTTAACAAATACCTACTCTTTAGTGGGTATTTTACTTTCGGGGAGATTCCGTATAATTTGCTTTCACACTGCCAAAATACCTGAAACTGACGAACTTTGGGGGCGGTATGAAACCAGTTTATGTGATATTCACATATCCCCAAATTTCCTTTGGGAAATCAAGGCCATTGAAGGCTGTGATTACTTTGACTGGTTATTGGTGCTCCTCTCATAGGGTGATTTCAAGTACAGTGTTGGCCTTGGTGTTGGTGTTAAAATTTGGATTGCTTCCCCTAGCTCCATAACTTATTCAGTTTGTAAGACTGATCCAGATCACATTATTGACATCTCAACAACTAGTGAGCAACTTCTCGAGATCATCTTCATTTCATGTTTGGTGTTATAATCGTGTAAAAATTTACCTAACACCAACACCAAAAGGTCAACTGAGCTTGAAATCACCCATTGGCCTTGGAGATTTTTTGCGTTTTTTTTTAATTTTTCAATTTTTGCTCCAACATAGAAATGTGCCCTAGTTTATAGAAATATGGCGTTGCCCTCCTTGCCTGATAAATATTAAATTTTAAGACCCCGATTTGACAATGGGTATTGATGAAAATTCAGGTCACCCCAATCTGTGTGTGCAGCAAAGTGACAGTCGTAGTCATCTTGCTTTTCTGTATGAGTTCAGTTTTCAAATTGTAATGCAGTTGTTATTATATTTAGAAGAGCCGTGGTGTTGTGGTTTTGACTCTCTACTTGTAAACAGGGGGTCGTGTGTTCGAATCCCACCACGGTCTAGCGTTCTTTGGCAAGGCATAAATCCACACTTTGCCACTCTTGACCCAGGTGGTAAATGGGTAGCTGGTACATGTAGGATGTGAAAGTCATTGTACATGTAGCTTGTCCAGTACTCTGTGCAACCCAAAGGCGACTGACTGGAATACTCCCCAGGGAGTGGAGGATGTGCACACATTGTGTGCGGGAATGACTGATTGAATCTGATAACCGGGGTGATAATACATGTATATCTGTAAAGCGCTTAGACACATTGTTTTGTAATAAGCACAATATAAAAGTGGAATATTATTATTATACAATTATTGATATTATTCACAAGACACTCAGGTTTCTGAATTAAGGAAAGGTTGACAGTTACAGGATTATTTATGAAAAGTGCTCTGTAATGCCTAGTCTACCTACAATGTAGGTCCACCTTATACTGCTGCATGTACATATACGGTAGTGGGATAAAGATTGTCAGTACCACGTTCATACTTTGTGCAATCAGGGGGCCTTTTCATATTAAGCTGTTCGTAAGTTAAGAGCAACTGGTGAACCTTTCTTATGGCTAAACCCTTGCCAATTACCATTTACCACAAGAAAGGATAACCAGTTGTTCCTAAAGTCGCTTTTAACTTATGAACAGCTTATGATACCAGGTGGATGCTTTATAAAGCTGTTCGTAAGTTAAGAGCCACTTTAAGAACGACAGGTGAACCTTCCTTATGCGCTAAACCATTGCCAATGAATACTAGTATACCATTTACGACAAGAAAGGATCACCAGTCGTTCTTGAAGTTGCTCTTATGAACAGCTTTATGAAACCTGGTATACAGCCTGCAGTCAGTGGTCATGTAGATTATTTGAGATTCATTGTAAATTTACAAAAATTAATAGCAATGAATCTCAGATATTGAAGTTTTATTATTGTTGACTGTTAGCACAAGTGGATATAAAACCAAGATATAATAGGCCAAAACGGCAATTATACCAAAGTTATACATGTAGTAGATCAAATGTGTTTAGCCGTCATGGTGTTAATTGATTGAGAATTACCCTAACTGGTAGTAGACCATGTGCTGATTGGACCAAATTGACAGTAGACCAGATATTTGATTGGTAATATAATGTACATACAGTATTAATAGACAATATGGGAGCTACATGTAGACCAACAGCTATTGATTGTACATAAAGCAATGTGACCAACACCAGTGTGGGTGAAGTAGTAGTAGATCAACTGGCAGTAGACCAACTGATAATTGGGCCAATTGGCTATTCTACAAAATTGGGAGAGAACCAATGGAATAGTGATTGGGTTTGGTATTAATAGATGCTTCGTGGAATATGTACAGAGTTACAGACCAAGTGGTAATTGGACCCCAAAATTGGACCAAATGGCAATATGACCAACAGCCATGAGGGAGTACACTGTATATCTGGAAGTAGACCAACTGAAAGTAGACCAAGTGTCTCTGGTTATTTATCATGAGGTCATTGACTTTGCATAGATTTATAACAGTGTGATTGCCTTTTGACCTTCATATCAATTTCTCACCATATGATAGTAAAGTATACAAAAGGAAATTATGCATGGAACCCAAATGTGTACACAGGCAAATGTTAGATGTGCATGTGACTTGAATAGAAAAATTTCAATATTTTTTCCCCATCTCTTGCTTTTTTATCATAATAATTTAGTGGTCCCTCTAAAACAATTGTATTCCCTTCCAGAATATATTTAGATCTTTCGAGCAATGTATATTATTTGTATTGAGTTAATTAATGCACAATTAATCAATTTTACTACAGAATAAAGCAGGCATTTGTAGAAATCTATAATAAACCTTTTGTTACCTCAGCCACTCAAATTGCATTTATCATTAGCTTGTAATCGGTCTTTCGTAACTGACCATTTGTTTTCATTATAGCTTAGATATATTCAATACAAAAATATTCAGTATTAAGAACAGAATGTTGTGGCCAATATGCAACTGTTTGTGTGTTTATCAGTTAAATAATGGGTTATTATGAACAATAAAAAGAGTTGCTCCCCCTTTTTCAAATACCATTATGTTTTAATGATCAGAGTTCATAATGAAATATTCTGGGAGAGATGTCTTTGAATTCATTGATCAATTCATGTGTGCAGATCAAATTGATGGGCCTACTCATCACAAAGAGCATGCATAAAAGATGAAAATGGCATTTTGAAAACTCCTAAGGGTCATTTTGTGGATTTAGTCATTCCGAATTTGGATTATTCTCTTTTGGTGTATGATTAAAAAGCTCATTTGGTCATGTCCCCCCCCACTCCTCTGCTGGCACATGCTGAAGTTCAATGAGCTTAATTGAAGAAAATGCCAATCTTTTCTAAATTTTGAAATGGTAAAATCCATTCAGTTAATTACAGAAAAATGAAACTTGGTATTTTTATCAGCAAACCACACCTAATGTTTTGATTTTTGTAGTGTTATTTATTCCGTAAATCAAGGAATCCCTTTAACTTTGAAAAGGGACAATCTTGCTGTTAATGCATTGTAATTCAGTGGATTCACAATATAGTTCACCATCTATCGGTTAAAGCGAACAGGCCAAAATTCTAACTTTGGGGTCGTCATCGCGCACAGGCACAGGCAGCGCATAGTGCTAGTACTTCAAAAATGAAAACTACATCGCAAGATTTCACCTAAAATGTGTCTAAATTTTGCAAAGAAATATGCGGGCAAAGTAAATGGCATGTCCGGTCGAGCCGCATCGGCCAGCACTGAATAATCGCATGTATGCATTCACTTTAGTACTAGTGTGCACAAAAGATACATGGTGCACCATATTGTGAACACACCAAATTCATGCATAATGTGAAGGATCACTGATACCCCTTTCATAAACCCAATTATGCGGCTAATAGCAGCATAATTTGGTCGTAAAATCAGAGGAGGACCAGAGTTATCCGCATTATTTTGATGCTGCAATTATCCGCATAATAGCAGCATCGGGACCAGATTTTGACTTTATGAACGCATTTCGAAAGTAATGCGGATAATTGCCATGGAGCGGTCACAAGGTCACCCTTTTCCAATGCAACCGCATCGGAGGGGGTGTGTGCGGTTGCCATGACGATTATCCTCCTTTTTCAGGACGGGCGCTCGTAAAAATAGTGCGGTCATTTTCGGAGTTTATGAACGCAATTTTTATTGAATTATCCGCATTACTCTTAGGCGGCTAATTGGAGGATTGGTTTATGAAAGGGGTATGAGACTTTTACACAGAAGATGGTCAGGGAGGTGATGAGTGAGTCGGACCCTAGCAACTGATAATTAGGCGGATTTATACAATTGATTGCATTGCTCATTGTATATGATCTTGGCCCTGTCTTACAAAGATTTATGAGTGATCCAATCAACTTCAAGTATATATGGAAATCTATCAGTGTCATATCTTTTTTCTTCAATTTGCACAATGTCCTTCTAAAAGAGAGATGCACTCTGAATTGCCAAGAAAACAGTAAATAGATGAATACACACCATATCTAGGAAGTACTTTGAAGAAACGCGTATTTTAGATGTTGACGTTGCTGGCTTTTCATAACTCTTTGTAAGACGGGGCCCAGTCTGTGTCATGATCACTTGCTTACTTAAAGCTTCATGTTACATGGCACACATGGTCACAATACTATCACAATATATTCTAATAACCCATTTCATTAAAAGCCTATTATGGTATTTTTGAAAGGGGGGTTGAACTTTTTTTTAAACATTGTTTGAATTTTCATTCAATGTAGTATACATGTTAGTGGCAAAGTGGATGATATTTATATTTTTATATTGTGTACACAATCAGAGCAATCAGTGGAATGTGTGTGGAGTATTGATGTGGATATTAAATCACAGAGAAGACAGTGATGTTCTTGTAACTAATGTTTTTTTTATTGGACCTATAAGTGTAGGACATATGCAGGATACCATTGATATTGATCAATTTTTTGGTCTTACATAATGTGTGTAAATGACATGATATCTTTGTTCATGTAAGCTATTGGTAAAATGATCATACTCACATGTCATCATGGCATACATAAGGTTCTGCTTCAATGAGAGAGAGAGAAAGAGACAGACAGACGGAGGGCAATCAGAGAGGGAAATCAGAGAGGGGGAGAGGTTTACATGGAAGAGGGGGTTGATAAATACAAATTCAAAATAAAGAGCTATAAGAAAAGGAAAGGACGAGAAAGAAAGAAAGAAAGAAAGAGAGAGAAAGAAAGAAAGAAAGAAAGAAAAAAAAGAAAAAAAGAAAAATTTGAAAGTTATTGGATAATATGGGAAAAGAAGATAAGGAAACAGATGATAGAAATAAATAGAAAGAAAAGAAAGTGGTGATGGATAAAAGAGGAAAATGGAAAAATCATAGAAATGTAACAAACATGAATGAAAGATGGGAAAAAAAGAAAAAGAAAAAATAATTACAAGAAAGGAAGAATGAGGGAAAGACAGTATATTGTGGTCACTCCATCCCTGTACATGGTAGTTGATTTTACCACAAGTTGAACACATCTCATGAAATATATCATGAATATAAGGAGGGGCAATAATCATCAATTCCTGCCCCTTAAAAAAAAGCAAAATAAGATTTGAAACCATATCCGCCCTCCATTAAGATATTTAAACTGATGCTGCAATTTTCCGAGATTTATCATGTAAAGATTTTATGAGGATACAGATTCAGATTTTTACTGATTTGTCTCCACTCAAATGGGAAAATTCTCTTTGCTGATTACAATTATGAATTAGCATATTTTAACATAAATCTCAAAGGGATTAGAAGTCAAGGCAATACTAGTAAGTAGTCAACCCTCTTAAAAAAATATCCCAGATTAAAAGTTGTATTTGAACCCCTACCTTGCCCAACCCAACCCCACCCCCTCAAAAAAGAAAATAGGTTAATAAAATTAATTAAAAATATGCATGTATCCAAAGATTTTTTTTTTCCAGCTACCCTTTTTCTAATCAAACACTCAACCTTGATTTACAGTGAACTATATATATATATATATATATATATATATATATATATATATATATATATATATATATACATGTGATGATAACATTTATGTTTTATTCATATCTCTCTCTTTTCTTGCTTTCTAGCAGCCTTTTGTTAATCAAACACTTAAACTTGACCTACAGTGAACTTGCTGTATATATATCCCTAAAAAACACACATGATGAATATGCTTATGTTTTATTCATATCTCTCTCTTTTCTTGCTTTCTAGTCGGTGACACTCCACACAGATGTTGGTGATATCAAGATAGAGTTATTTTGTGATCAGGTGCCGAGGTCTTGTGAAAACTTCCTAGCATTGTGTGCCAGCGATTACTACAATGATTGTCTCTTTCACAGGTATAGTGTGTGGTCTTGAAGATATTTCAGAAAAGTTAACCAGTCCTTTGCTTTTCAATTTTAAAGCCTGTTTTCAAGCTGTGGGAAATGCCCAAGGAGTTCATGTGCCGTTATTCCAGTTAATTATGATATATATGAATGGGCATGCCCTAAAACAGATCTGGCGCCTGTTGCATAAAAGAAAATCTCTGGCAATTTATTTTGCCAGTTTTTCAATGTGTTATTGTCAATGGCACAATTTTGTTTGCCAGAGTTTTTTTATGGCACAAGTCTTATGCAAAAGGACCCTGATGGGAAGGTTTTGAACTAATAAAAATGTTTTTACTGGTTAAATTTTGCGATATTACATAGATATTTTGAATGGGTGCTATTCAAAAGGCTTGTACTGACGAGGTGGATGAAATCACGTAGAGTTATGGGGAGTCCACCCCTCCTTCCAAAGCCCCCCACCCCCGGTTTGCCGAAATGGTGCTTTGGGACTTTCTTTGAGATACTCGATTCTGATTAGTTTCACTGAGTTTTTTAATTTATATAACTTTCAGTCAGCCATTTCAATAGGGCATCATCCAGATCAGTTTATTAATAATAATGATAAAAAAATAATAGCCAATTTTTATAAAGCGCTTTTCCCAGAATGGCTCAAAGCGCGTTACAGCATATTATTACCCTGGTTATTGGATTCATTTCAATCCCGCATGAAAAGTGCACAATTTCCACTCCCTGTGGAGCATTCCTTGCATTCATCGCAGCCACATTATGGTGCTGGCAAAATCAAACATACAATATCTTTCGCACCCTACCGGGTACCCATTTAGCACCTGGGTCGAGAGTGGCAAAGTATGGATTAATGCCTTGCCAAAGGACGCTAGACCGCAATGTGATTCGAACACACGACCCTCTGTTTTCAAGGCGAGAGTCAGAACCACTACACCACGGCTCTTCCACTTGGTCTATACCCAGTTGATCTAAAAGACAATTTGTCTAACATTTCTTCTTCTTTTTATTAATATCATTACTATTATTGTTATCATTATTATTGTTGTTGTTATTAATATCAATATTATTGTTATTATTAATGATATTGTTGTCATTGTTATAAGGAAAATCAATTTCCAATGTTACACCATCCTCTCAATATGGCAAAATCAAACTAATTAACCAAGCAAGAGCATTTCTTAATATTTATCTTGCTATTTTTTGTCTTTTTCCCCTAGAAATATCCCAGGCTTCATGGTACAGACAGGGGATCCAACAGGAACCGGGAAGGGTGGGACTAGCTGCTGGGGAAAGAAACTTGAAGATGAACTTGTGGATGATTTAAAGGTAAATTAAACAAATTAAGAACATTTGCGAAAATGCTACTTGGTCATCACCCATTTAGTCTACTTTCAGTTCGGTCTCATCCTCATTGTCTAATTTCAGTTCCTCTACAACCAATTAGTCTACTTACCATTTGGTCTAGTTGCCATTTCACTCATTTACCATTTGGTCTAATTCCAGTGCTATACCCATTTTATCCCCAATCCACCTGGTATACCACAACTTTGTGTATATAGGCAGCGCTGCACCAGCCCGAGTTTGCTCATTCTTGAGATTTTAGTGCATCAGTCATTTTTTTTCAAGCAATCTGCTTATGATGACAATCCTTCTCCTGCAAATTGTGAATATCATATAATAATTTGGTAGTTAATCATTTTTGTCTGGAATTATTTTTTTAGTACACTTTATGATTCATGCAAAAATGATAACATATTATGTTTATTATGTTATGGAAAATGTATTATACGAATGTTATGGATGCAGAAAAAAACAATAAATCATATCAAATCTTTGCGATTAATCTCAAGATTCAAGAAACCTCATCTCCTCCAGCGCAAGAAGAGCAATTCGTGCTTAAGCGAGGCATCAATACATTTTGTCTGACGCAGTGAATTACTAATCTCGAATGCATCTGCACCTGTGAATTAGTGGGATGATTTGAAAATAGTGCGCTATTTTGAAAATAATCCCAAGTTGACTAAAGATGCAATCTTGAGATTTATCCAGCGAACCATCAGGATGATCGCATCTCTATTATAAATAATCTTGAGATTGTTCAAATCTGGATAATTTGCCAGATCAGAAATAGCATGATTATTTGAAAACTTGGGCTGGTGCAGATTAGCTAAGCTGGATTATGAACCAAACATTCATTTGACAAAGTGAAAAGTAATAAGCAGACTAAGTGGACTTTAGATCATCTGGGCTTTAGACTTGATGATAATTAGACTATAAGTGGGCATTAGACCAAGTGTAGTATCAACGGAACACCAATTGGTCCAAAATAATCGTAGACCAAATGGGTTTTGCCCATGTGGTATTTTGATTGTTGATCCTTTTTTGACAATTTCTTCCAAAATTTAATCTGTACCAGATTTTTTTTTTCAAATTTGGTTGTAAACTGTAAACTTATGTGATTAGGCCTACTTGTTATTTTGACTACCAACTTTAATCGATTGTGTATTTTTTTCTTTTCAATTTATTCCATTTTTGTGTATTCAATAATTTTATTTTCTGCATATTATAAGTAGTTAATTGTGCGCCTTGAGTGTCATCGACAGATATGTGCGCTATACAAATCTTTAATTATTATTATTATTAAAGATCACCCAACAGATTTCAGAAATTTAATAGATGAGTGTAATTTCTGGTTACTTGGTGGAGGTCAAAGGTCATATCAGATCATTTAACTCTGATCGATATTTTGTTTATTATTTCAAAATTACTATAAAAAGATACAAAAAAACTATTAAAAAAATTAAAACATTTTTGAAATATTAATTAAAATAAATGAAACTTTGATAGATATTGTTATTTGATATACAAAGTAGTATGACATGAATAACAAGTTTCTCAGTCAAGGTAAAAGATCATTGAGGTCCACAAACTTACATGTAGTATGGTATTTTATGATCAAGGGAATGTTTTTTTTCTCCCTTTCAGAAAAATAAAAAAAATTATCTTAGTTGTTCTCAAAATCAGCACTGCTGCTATATTGAATTATGTAATGCAGACAAGCTTGCCAGTGGCATTCCACTTGTTTCATATTATCTGCCAATGTCCCTTGTTTTTATCTTCCAGCACAATATACGAGGGGTTGTTTCCATGGCGAACAATGGACCAAATACCATCGGCTCACAGTTCTTCATCACATATGGAAAGCAGCCGCATCTTGACATGAAATACACCATCATTGGAAAGTAAGATTTTTTTATTTTCATTTTATTTATTTGTTATTTATAATCTTTTGAACCTGATATTACCATCATGGTATGAGGAAAATTGACCCATTTTTACCAAATTATTGAAATTGATATCTATAGAAGAAGGTTCTCACTACTAGTTAAATAGTTAAAACTATGTTGGGAGCTGAAGGAAATATGTTGGGAGAAAAGAGTTTGAGTCATCTACAGTGTCTATGATTGATGCAGATATATTTTCAATATTTTTTATATGTATATACACCTGAATCTAAAATATTTCATTTGTACACTAATAATATGAACATTTCCAATATTTATCACCCCTTTTCATTTCGTATTAAAGTCAGATGTAATAATGATTCCTCTTTGTCTTCAATTCTGTTTCTCAGAGTCATCGATGGCCTCGAGAGCTTGGATGAGCTTGAAAAATTAAGAATCAACGAGAAAAACTTCCGGCCTCTGACAGAATGTAGAATCAAGACAGTCACAATACATGCCAACCCCATAGCTGATGACGCATCGTAGCGTCTCGTTCTGTTGTGTTGTAAGGTATTGGATAAAATTGTTAAGGTATTTTTTTTGGAAAAAATATTGAATTTTGATGTGTGTTGTATTTACTGTTGTTCATATGGATGAAAAAACAAACAACCAGGAAGATTCAGACACTTTCAAGATATCTGTGACTGAAAAATCATTTTATTAATCTCCTATGGAGACTAATGTACCACATGTCAGTATATCAAAGAGTTAGGATTGATCAATCAACCTCAACTGTTTGGAAATCCATCAGTGTCATAATTTTTTCTACAGGAAATTTGCACAATGTCCTATGTAAACAAAGAGAATCACACTGAATTTTCACGAAAATGATAGATGTATGAATGTACTTTAGAAAATAGAATGTACATCATTTAGAAAATATTTAAACAAACATGCACTGAAGATGTTGACGTTGCCGGCTTTCCAAAGTTGTGGTAATAGTCGCAAGTATTTGTAAGACAGGGTCCTGATCACTTTATTCTTTACATTGTTGAAGCACTAAATAATGATTTTCGGGTGTAATTATTTCAGGGCTTCACTTTTACAACATATCACAGACACAGGTGATAGATAAGTGGGTCCTTGCAGGTCATACTTTTTAGAATCAAATCAATCTTAACCGATGCCTTTAATGAATAATACATTTGTATTTTAGATGTCTAGAATACAGCAAGAACCTGTGAAATGTGTATAAAGACAATCTCAAAGGTATCAGGAAAGTTTTCTTTTATTCTTAGAATTATTACCTTAAGTTTAGCTGTTTTTATTCGGGAACGGCACAACTGCATTTTTTGTTTTTCACTTACATATCATGCTCCATATATAATCGCAGGGTTCCCAGCTAATCTGGGATATCTGTAAAAATTGTTATACCCTTTTTCTCCATCATGTAAAGTGAGGGAATTTGGTAAAAATGACTTGAATCAGGGAAGAGTCTGGAAATTGTGATCTTCTTCTAAACAGTGTTGAACAAGCTTGTAGACAGCAATTTGAAACAAGACCATGAGTGGAACAAGATAATGAGGCGGTTCCTAGAAGTGCTTGGGCTGCTTCAACGACAGTTCAGCAAAACATGAGAAACCTAAAATGAGCTTAAATGAATAAAATCATGAAAAAACCAAGGAATTCAGTTTTCTTGAAATGCCATGAAGACTGACTTGCCGGCACTTGGAAAAAAGAGAAGAGGTCTCCTAAAGATTGGTCTAATTGTGAGTTGTTTGGTTTACTATTTCATGTAAAGACACAAAGAGCATTGAATTCGGTTGGGTAAGAAAGACAAAGTAGAAAAATGGTGATATTGAATTCACATTTATTTCATTCTCAATTTTGAAAATAATATAATATAGATCAGACGAGAGTTATTAGTAAATGGCAAGAACCTCAGATTGGTATATGCCTAAGTGGTAGGGGACCACACAATTACCGAAGAAGGCTCATTTATTTTCCTTTACAAGTTTGAGGGAAATTCATGAGCCTTCTTAGTCTTTTCTCTGATTATATTGTGTAGTATATTCTTTCTTTGGTGGAAAACATCCAAGTGTTTTAGCCACATATGTGATGCATGCAGCATCGTATAATCATTAGTATGACAGATTAATGATATATCAATTACTTATCTTTGCAATCTTAGATACTGGATATTTGAAACTCTTTTAGTACCAGTCCTTATTGGAATTAATAACTATGACATCATATTATCATTCTATATATTCTTCAGTGTATCAATTTCATTCCTTATACAGATATTTTGTCAGACGGGATTGTAACTGTGTATGATATTCATAGAATGTAAATAAATTTTTTTTTAAAGAAATCATTTGTGTCTGTGTAACTTTTTAACATGATGTTACCTAGAAAAGCTCAGAATAGCCATCATTCTTCAGGGAAGAGTGTGAGAGAGAGGCGAGAGAGAGAGGGGGAGAGAATGGGATGGTGATGGAGAAAGATGGAATGTGATTCGATAAAGCATCGAAGAGGGAGAGAGAAAAGAGACCGAGGAGAAAGTGAGAGAGAGAGATAGGGGGGGGGGTGTACGCAAATTAATGTGGAGAAAAAATAGCTAAAGACATACGAGGGAACCAGTGGTTGAAGAGTGGAAAATATGTTTGAGAGAGAAACCAAGAGGGAAAGGGTGGGATGTTCACTAGTGAATGCAGAGGGAAGAGAACAAAAAAGCGAGAGAACCAGTGAATTAAGAGAGAAGTGGGGATGTTCGCGAATGAGTGCAGAGGGAGGAGAGAAAAAATAGCTAGACAGACGAGGGAACCAGTGAATTAAGAGAAGAGAATAAGATTGAGAGAGAAGTGGAAAGGGCGGATCTTCGCGAATGACTACAGAGGGAAGAAAAAAAAATAGCTAGACAGACGAGGGTACCAATTGTTGAGAGGGAAAGGGGGGGGGGAGTGTTCACAAATAATGCAGAGGGAAGAGAAAAAATAGCTAGAGACAGACGAGGGCACCAATTGTTTAGAGGGAAAGGGGGGGGGGGTGTTCGCAAATAATGCAGAGGGAATAGAAAAATAGCTAAAGACAGACTAGGGCACCAATTGTTGAGGGGAAAGGGGGAGTGTTCACAAATAATGCAGAGGGAAGAGAAAAAAATAGCTAAAGACAGACGAGGGCACCAATTGTTGAGAGGGTAAGGAGGGGGGGGGTGTTCAGGAATGACTGCAGAGGGAAGAGAGAAAAATAGCTAAAGACAGACGAGGGCACCAATTGTTGAGAGGGAAAGGGGAGTGTTCACAAATAATGCAGAGGGAAGAGAAAAAATAGCTAAAGACAGACGAGGGCACCAATTGTTTAAAGGAAAATGGGGGGGGGGGTGTTCGCGAATGACTGCAGAGGGAAGAGAAGAAAAAATAGCTAGAGACAGACGAGGGCACTAATTGTTGAGGGGGAAAGGGGGAGTGTTCACAAATAATGCAGAGGGAAGAGAAAAAATAGCTAAAGACAGACGAGGGCACCAATTGTTGAGAGGGAAAGGGGGGGAGTGTTCACAAATAATGCAGAGGGAAGAGAAAAAATAGCTAAAGACAGACGAGGGAACCAATTGTTGAGAGGGAAAGGGGGGGGGGGTGTTCGCAAATAATGCAGAGGGAAGAGAAAAAATAGCTAAAGACAGACGAGGGCAACAATTGTTGAGAGGGAAAGGGGGGAGTGTTCACAAATAATGCAGAGGGAAGAGAAAAAAGAGCTAGAGACAGACGAGGGAACCAATTGTTGAGAGGGAAAGGGGGGGGGGGGGGGGTTCGCAAATAATGCAGAGGGAAGAGAAAAAATAGCTAGAGACAGACGAGGGCACCAATTGTTTAGATGGAAAGGGGGGGGTGTTCGCAAATAATGCAGAGGGAAGAGAAAAAAATAGCTAGAGACAGACGAGGGCACCAATTGTTGAGAGGGAAGGGGGTGTTTGCAAATAATGCAGAGGGAAGAGAAAAAAATAGCTAGAGACAGACGAGGGAACCAATTGTTGAGAGGGAAAGGGGGAGTGTTCACAAATAATGCAGAGGGAAGAGAAAAAATAGCTAAAGACAGACGAGGGCAACAATTGTTGAGAGGGAAAGGGGGGGAGTGTTCACAAATAATGCAGAGGGAAGAGAAAAAAGAGCTAGAGACAGACGAGGGCACCAATTGTTGAGAGGGAAAGGGGGGGGGGGTGTTCGCAAATAATGCAGAGGGAAGAGAAAAAAATAGCTAGAGACAGACGAGGGCACCAATTGTTGAGAGGGAAGGGGGGTGTTTGCAAATAATGCAGAGGGAAGAGAAAAAAATAGCTAGAGACAGACGAGGGAACCAATTGTTGAGAGGGAAAGGGGGAGTGTTCACAAATAATGCAGAGGGAAGAGGAAAATATAGATAGAGACAGACGAGAACACCAATTGTTGAGAGGGAAAGGGGGGGGGGTGTTCGCAAATAATGCAGAGGGAATAGAAGAAAAATAGCTAAAGACAGACGAGGGAACCAATTGTTGAGAGGGAAAGGGGGGGGGTGTTCGCAAATAATGCAGAGGGAAGAGAAAAAATAGCTAGAGACAGACGAGGGAACCAATTGTTGAGAGGGAAAGGGGGGGGGGGTGTGTTCGCAAATAATGCAGAGGGAAGAGAAAAAATAGCTAGAGACAGACGAGGGAATCAATTGTTGAGAGGGAAAGGGGGGGGGGGGGGTTCGCAAATAATGCAGAGAGAAGAGAAAAAAATAGCTAGAGACAGACGAGGGAACCAATTGTTGAGAGGGAAAGGGGGGAGTGTTCACAAATAATGCAGAGGGAAGAGAAAAAAGAGCTAGAGACAGACGAGGGAACCAATTGTTGAGAGGGAAAGGGGGGGGGGGGTGTTCGCAAATAATGCAGAGGGAAGAGAAAAAAATAGCTAGAGACAGACGAGGGCACCAATTGTTTAGAGGGAAAGGGGGGGGGTGTTCGCAAATAATGCAGAGGGAAGAGAAAAAAATAGCTAGAGACAGACGAGGGCACCAATTGTTGAGAGGGAAGGGGGGTGTTTTGCAAATAATGCAGAGGGAAGAGAAAAAAATAGCTAGAGACAGACGAGGGAACCAATTGTTGAGAGGGAAAGGGGGAGTGTTCACAAATAATGCAGAGGGAAGAGAAAAAAATAGATAGAGACAGACGAGAACACCAATTGTTGAGAGGGAAAGGGGGGGGGGTGTTCGCAAATAATGCAGAGGGAATAGAAGAAAAAATAGCTAAAGACAGACGAGGGAACCAATTGTTGAGAGGGAAAGGGGGGGGGGGGTTCGCAAATAATGCAGAGGGAAGAGAAAAAATAGCTACAGACAGACGAGGGAACCAATTGTTGAGAGGGAAAGGGGGGGGGTGTTCGCAAATAATGCAGAGGGAAGAGAAAAAATAGCTAGAGACAGACGAGGGAATCAATTGTTGAGAGGGAAAGGGGGGGGGGGTGTTCGCAAATAATGCAGAGGGAAGAGAAAAAATAGCTAGAGACAGACGAGGGAACCAATTGTTGAGAGGGAAAGGGGGGGGGTGTTCGCAAATAATGCAGAGGGAAGAGAAAAAATAGCTAGAGACAGACGAGGGTACCAATTGTTTAGAGGGAAATGGGGGGGGGGTGTTCGCAAATAATGCAGAGGGAAGAAAAAAAATAGCTAGAGACAGACGAGGGCACCAATTGTTGAGAGGGAAGGGGGGGGGGTGTTTGCAATAATGCAGAGGGAAGAGAAAAAAATAGCTAGAGACAGACGAGGGAACCAATTGTTGAGAGGGAAAGGGGGAGTGTTCACAAATAATGCAGAGGGAAGAGAAAAAAATAGCTAGAGACAGACGAGGGAACCAATTGTTCAGAGGGAAAGGGGGAGTGTTCACAAATAATGCAGAGGGAAGAGAAAAAAATAGATAGAGACAGACGAGAACACCAATTGTTGAGAGGGAAAGGGGGGGGGGTGTTCGCAAATAATGCAGAGGGAAGAGAAAAAATAGCTAGAGACAGACGAGGGAACCAATTGTTGAGAGGGAAAGGGGGGGGGTGTTCGCAAATAATGCAGAGGGAAGAGAAAAAATAGCTAGAGACAGACGAGGGCACCAATTGTTGAGAGGGAAGGGGGGGGGGGGTGTTTGCAAATAATGCAGAGGGAAGAGAAAAAAATAGCTAGAGACAGACGAGGGAACCAATTGTTGAGAGGGAAAGGGGGAGTGTTCACAAATAATGCAGAGGGAAGAGAAAAAAATAGATAGAGACAGACGAGAACACCAATTGTTGAGAGGGAAAGGGGGGGGGGTGTTCGCAAATAATGCAGAGGGAATAGAAGAAAAAATAGCTAAAGACAGACGAGGGAACCAATTGTTGAGAGGGAAAGGGGGAGTGTTCACAAATAATGCAGAGGGAAGAGAAAAAAATAGATAGAGACAGACGAGAACACCAATTGTTGAGAGGGAAAGGGGGGGGGGGTGTTCGCAAATAATGCAGAGGGAATAGAAGAAAAAATAGCTAAAGACAGACGAGGGAACCAATTGTTGAGAGCGAAAGGGGGGGGGTGTTCGCAAATAATGCAGAGGGAAGAGAAAAAATAGCTAGAGACAGACGAGGGCACCAATTGTTGAGAGGGAAAGGGGGAGTGTTCACAAATAATGCAGAGGGAAGAGAAAAAAATAGATAGAGACAGACGAGAACACCAATTGTTGAGAGGGAAAGGGGGGGGGGGGGTGTTCGCAAATAATGCAGAGGGAAGAGAAAAAAATAGCTAGAGACAGACGAGGGCACCAATTGTTGAGAGGGAAGGGGGGGGGGTGTTTGCAAATAATGCAGAGGGAAGAGAAAAAAATAGCTAGAGACAGACGAGGGAACCAATTGTTGAGAGGGAAAGGGGGAGTGTTCACAAATAATGCAGAGGGAAGAGAAAAAAATAGATAGAGACAGACGAGAACACCAATTGTTGAGAGGGAAAGGGGGGGGGTGTTCGCAAATAATGCAGAGGGAATAGAAGAAAAAATAGCTAAAGACAGACGAGGGAACCAATTGTTGAGAGGGAAAGGGGGGGTGTTCGCAAATAATGCAGAGGGAAGAGAAAAAATAGCTAAAGACAGACGAGGGAACCAATTGTTGAGAGGGAAAGGGGGGGTGTTCGCAAATGAAATGCAGAGGGAAGAGAGAAAAATAGATAGAGACAGACGAGGGCACCAATTGTTAAGAGTAAAGGGGGGGGGGTGTTCGCGAATAAAGCAGTGAGAAGAGAAAAAATAGCTAGAGACAGACGAGGGAACCAATTGTTGAGAGGGAAAGGGGGGGGGGGTGTTCGCAAATGAAATGCAGAGGGAAGAGAGAAAAATAGATAGAGACAGACGAGGGCACCAATTGTTAAGAGTAAAGGGGGGGGGGTGTTCGCGAATAAAGGCAGTGAGAAGAGAAAAAATAGATAGAGACAGACGAGGGAACCAATTGTTGAGAGGAAAGGGGGGAGTTGTTTGCAAATAATGCAGAAGGAAGAAAGAAAAATTGTCAGAGACAGAAAATAGGAAACCAATGGTTGAAGAGAGGAGAAAAGGGGAGAAGGGGGATGTTCGCGAACACAGTGAGAAGAGAAAAAATAGAGATAGACGAGGGAACCAATTGTTGAAGAGAGGAGAGAAAGAGAAGGAAAATGGGTTTGAGAAAAGGAGAGGGAGAGGGAAAGAGGGAGATGAAGGGAGAACTAGTCTGGGTGGAATTGGTTGTTCTACCAAATAAAGGAACAGAGCTTTGTTACAAAGAGGAAGAGGAGACGAAAGTGACAGAAGAAGTACGAGAGAATGTCAAGAAAAATAAATTGAAAGATGCAAGGGATAAGAATAAGAATGGCAGATATGAGATTGTGATTTTTTTTTCTGTATCATATATTTATTTCGAAATATTTTTTGACCATATTATAAAACATAACAAAGTATTATACATAACATAAATAACACAAAAAATGTATGATTTAATTACAGTATAATCAAAATAACAAAACTACATCAAAGTAATATTTATCCATTCACTTTTAAATGATACAAATTTATCATTTTTAACACAGATGTGATGTTTACTAGGACGGTACTAATTGTGAGGGTTGTCGATAGAAAGATGAATACAGAGAGATAGATACGCAAAATGTAGTATTCTTAAATGATAACATAACAGCACTGCATTTGTCTTATAGTGTAAAGATATTTTATACAACGAATTGAAATTTTATGTTATATTTTCAAGTTTGACTTCTGTTTGATGTAACAGTATTATGATTTGATAAATGCAAACACATGCGATGAAGCATGCTGCCATGTCAAATGCAATACAGTGGTTACAAATTAGAATATGTCAATATTGGAGTATTGGTAATATGGCAAAATTAATGAAGTTTAGAAAGGGGTGTTTCCAGTGATGTATTAATGAGACCGAAGACATTGGCGCAATAGCAGTATTTGATGAATAATGGTATTGGAATACTACATTATATTAAAAAAAACATCTGTCTTTGGTATTCAGCCAATGTATTCCATTTCTGACATATTTCACTTTATCAATCAGTTCCGGACGCCGATGGTCTGCAATTAAATTCGAAAATTCGAAACTCGGTCATTACTCAAACTTGAAGTCCTTTCTTCACTTGCTAGATGGACATATATATGACAAAAGATGATCCGCTAGATTCTGCGAATGCATCCCGACCGGATGGGTCCGGTGTGGAAAGAGCTGTGCGTTCGTCATGTCCCACGAATCAAGGAACCCAACGCGATCGTACCCAGACAGTACCCGTCTTAAGACCTCATTAAGGTATCTAACGTACCAGTCACTACTGTACACAATACTCTCCAAAGTGTCCATGTTTCCTGTATTAGGACTGTTAAAAACCACAAGCGTTCTCGGGCTACGCTCGTGCAATCTCTTTACCGCTCCCACTACGGTTTTGATACGTTCTTCGTAAAACGAAACGTTGTGCGGAGTGAAATATCTCCACATCGATATGATGACGGCGCTCTCGTCCCCGGCTTGCATGTCGTCGATGGTGTTCGCAAGATATTGGATATTCTGGGTGTCATATACGGAATCGTCGGCGATGGGGTACCCGTGCGCGCGGAATATGAGGTTGGTCTGATGTTTCTTGTCCACGGCTAGAATCGGAGAATTCTTCCCCGTGAAGAATAACTTCCGGTCGTTGAAGATCTCAAAGTTTCCTTCCAGGCGAACCAGGAAGTAATTGAAAAGATGTTTCACAGTCGTATCCCCAAGGAAGAAGAGGGTTTTCTCGCGCAAACATTCGACAGTGGCGCCGCGAGACGAGGAAAAACGCATTACATTGCAGTATGGCGATCTCCAGTCATCGTGTGCGTAATATCCCGAGAAGGCCGAGCTGTTGCCATGGACACCAGGTTTGCACGGAGGTAAGAAATGCCTCCTATGCTGTCGATCGGGTTTCACTGTGAAAATAGGATTTAGAAGAATAAAGTTACCTAACAAAAAAGATTGAGTCAAAATTGGTTTCGTTAAACCGTTAGGCATACTATACAAGAACTGTTAAGATTAATACAAGCATATGTTTTTACAAGTAACCGTTCTCTTGGTCACATCATAATCAGTGATATGATGGGATTGGCGACAATGTATACCCAGAATCTCAAATTTTCAGTCCAGTGATCAAGAAAAACTGAGGTACAGACCACCACAGGCATCAAACTTTATTACTGATCAATTAGCTTGAGAAAATCCACAGGAGTGGACGAAAGCTCGCCCAAAATAATCATTAAAGTTGGTTGAAGCTTAAAAATCTATTTAAATCTATCATCCCCAACTGATGAAAGTTGTTAGTATTACCTTGGATTGTATAGTCCACTGAATGAAGCTGATTCAACGTATTCTCCGAATACCTGTGACGTGAACAATATAGTGATTCAAAGGACTGTTATATTTGTCATGTCGATGTTCCGATGATTATTAGCGTATGTTCGCAGATGCTTTCTAAAGCGCACCAATTTCTTTCAAAATGCAATTCAAATCCCAATAGACGACTGAGAGGTTTTTGTTGAAAGTTGGTGGACTAGAACAGCAGATCGTCATAAGATTCGGACCGGACGAAAAATTGCGAATATTATCCGACATGTCCCATTTTATCCGCAATTACCATAGTAACAGTACCTCTCAGCCAATCAACATCAGAGAAAGATGTCAGATCTGACAACTTGTCGGATGAAAATGTTGATGAAACGCCCCCCAGGACAACACACTGCTGATTTGATTCACCAATTTTCGATAAGGCTATTTTGTCATTGAAGACTTTTGAAAAAAAAATTCTCTGCGTTATAGACAACGTCTGCGCAGTTATTGCAAAAATTCCCTATTATTCAGACATCAGGGATCCGTTTTATAAAACATCTTATGATAACAAATTTGCATTAACAGTGTAAAGCGACATAAATTATTCAATTTGATTGGCTGGTGGTGACATGATATAGAAAATGTGGGTTTTGTGTTCGAACAAGTCTTCATGAAATGGACCCAGGTACATCAGCAGACCAACCACAATGGCTCTACATTTTTCAAAAATACCGAAACAGATTTCACTATAAATTCGGAAATGATGAGTAATTCTTTTGTTTACAAGTACTGCGTATATTAGTAAACGCTTCCGAACCAGAGTAGACTATTAAACCAAAATCAAATGAAATATTCAATCATTTTATTTAATTAATGTTTATCCATAAATTCCATTCATCATTGCTGAAAACGATAAATGGCTCTTTAAATTATATTATTTATTGAC
Source organism: Lytechinus variegatus (assembly GCF_018143015.1). Classification (NCBI taxonomy): domain Eukaryota; kingdom Metazoa; phylum Echinodermata; class Echinoidea; order Temnopleuroida; family Toxopneustidae; genus Lytechinus; species Lytechinus variegatus. The sequence goes on from NC_054754.1 coordinate 28,851,244, forward strand.
CATGATGAGGTATAATGAATTCAGTAGTATCATGTAAAAAATAATTATCTAAGCTCTAACAAATGCGATATGTTGTACCCGCATTCTTTTTGTGTTTTTATTAATTCAAGTTATTGATATCATGAAATGATAGATGATAAATTTTAGGGAAATATTACCATTCGAAACTTACATCTGTAATACTTTTTTCTCTCTTTCCGTCAATGACGTCATCATATGTATATTCGCTGAGCGAGAGTCGCTTCTGTATCGACACCAATGCGAGCAATTCAGGCCCTCTATTGTGGGATGGTGGCAGTACCAAGAGAGTCGCGTCCGGCGGTCAGTGAATTTGCATATATGTTTGGTCTTTAATAAGGAGAGAAGCACAAACGTAATTGAAACAATATACTAGACGAATCTGTGAATTCAAACAAGGAAAACTGAATCGAATCCAACACTTTTAATGGATAAAACTTTCATAAAGCTACTCCTGGGCCCGTCTTACAAAGAGTTACGAATGATCCGATCAACCTCAAGTATATAGAAAACCATCACTGTCATAATTTTACATTGAGGAAATTTGCACAATGTCATTTGAAAACAAAAAGAAGCATACTGAATTGTCAAAAAAAAACAAATGTGTGAATATACATCATATCTAGAAAATATTTTGAACAAACATGTATTTTATATGTTGACGTTGCTGGCTTTCCATAGTTGTGGTTGATTAAATGAATCGTGACTCTTTGTAAGACAGGGCCCTGGACCGTGTATAATACAGCCTAGCAATTGATAGTGGAGATGTATTTTACGATTTATTACATTAATGGTTGTGTATTGTCATACGTAGAAATAAGCCCCTTGATCAGCTACCTTGCTTTATGTCAGGGGGGGGGGGCAGCGAAAAAGAAAGGAATTATTCAACGAAATAGACACAAGTATATCGTTCTATCATAGAAATAGATATCGAACTTGTGAGATCGTCTTATGAGTTAAGAGATCATAAGTTTGAAAGAATTGAGGATACATCAGCATTTTCTCGTAAAACACATACCTTTCTCTCAAAACAAATAGATACATCGGCAACATTACACCAGATAGGTACATCGTCAACATCACACCAAATAGATACATCGTCAACATCACACCAAATAGATACATCGTCAACATCACACCAAATAGATACATCGTCAACATTACACCAAATAGATAAATCGTCAACATGACACCAAATAGATAAATCGTCAACATCACACCAAATAGATACATCGTCAACATGACACCAAATAAATACATCGTCACCATCACACCAAATAGATACATCGTCACCATCACACCAAATAGATACATCGTCAACATCACACCAAATAGATACATCGTCAACATGACACCAAATAAATACATCGTCACCATCACACCAAATAGATACATCGTCACCATCACACCAAATAGATACATCGTCACCATCACACCAAATAGATACATCGTCAACATCACACCAAATAGATACATCGTCAACATGACACCAAATAGATACATCGTCAACATCACACCAAATAAATACATCGTCAACATCACACCGAATAGATACATCGTCAACATCACACCAAATAGATACATCGTCAACATCACACCAAATAGATACATCGTCAACATCACACTAAATAGATACATCGTTACCATCACACCAAATAAATACATCGTCACCATCACACCAAATAGATACATCGTCACCAACATGACACCAAATAGATAAATCGTCAACATCACACCAAATAGATACATCGTCAACATGACACCAAATAAATACATCGTCAACATCACACCAAATAGATACATCGTCAACATCACACCAAATAGATACATCGTCAACATCACACCAAATAGATACATCGTCAACATCACACCAAATAAATACATCGTCAACATCACACCGAATAGATACATCGTCAACATCACACCAAATAGATACATCGTCAACATCACACCAAATAGATACATCGTCAACATCACACCAAATAGATACATCGTCAACATCACACCAAATAAATACATCGTCAACATCACACCAAATAGATACATCGTCAACATGACACCAAATAGATAAATCGTCAACATCACACCAAATAGATACATCGTCAACATGACACCAAATAAATACATCGTCAACATCACACCAAATAGATACATCGTCAACATCACACCAAATAGATACATCGTCAACATCACACCAAATAGATACATCGTCAACATCACACCAAATAGATACATCGTCAACATGACACCAAATAGATACATCGTCAACATCACACCAAATAGATACATCGTCAACATCACACCAAATAGATACATCGTCAACATCACACCAAATAGATACATCGGCATCGTGACACCAAATAGATACATCGTCAACATCACACCAAATAGATACATCGTCAACATCACACCGAATAGATACATCGTCAACATCACACCAAATAGATACATCGTCAACATCACACCAAATAGATACATCGTCAACATCACACCGAATAGATACATCGTCAACATCACACCAAATAGATACTTCGTCATCATCGCACCAAATAGATACATCGGCAACATCACACCAAATAGATACATCGTTATTATCACACCAAATAGATACATCGTCAACATCACACCAAATAAATACCTCGGCAACATCACACCGAATAGATACATCGTCACCATCACACCAAATAGATACATCGTCATCATCACACCAAATAGATACATCGGCAACATCACACTAAATAGATACATCGTTACCATCACACCAAATAGATACATCGTCATCATCGCACCAAATAGATACATCGGCAACATCACACCAAATAGATACATCGTTATTATCACACCAAATAGATACATCGTCAACATCACACCAAATAAATACCTCACCAACATCACACCGAATAGATACATCGTCACCATCACACCAAATAGATACATCGTCATCATCACACCAAATACATACATCGGCAACATCACACTAAATAGATACATCGTTACCATCACACCAAATAGATTCATCGTCGCCATCAGTGCACATAGAAACATCGATGTGATTGGTATGACTTTTAAAATGTATCTATGTATTTTGTGTGATAGAAACGAAGAATCTTCTCTGTGGTGTGATATTGATGATGTATTTCTATTGGGAGTGATGTTGAAAATGCATCTTCTATTTGGTGTGATGTTGACGTTGTATCTTCTATTTGATATGATGTTGACAATTCATTTTCTATTTGGTATGATATTGACGATGTATCTTCTATTTGATATGATGTTTACGATCCATCTTCTAGTTGGTATGATGTTGACGATGTATCTTTCAATTGGTGTAATGTCGACGATGTATCTTCTAGTTTGTGAAATGTTGACGACGTTTCTTCTACTTTTGTATGATGTTGACGATGTGTCTTCTATTTGGTATGATTTTCACGATGTATCTTCTATTTGGTTTGGTGTTGACGATGTATCTTCTATTTGGTGTAATTTTGACGATGTATCTTCTATTTGGTATGATGTTGACGATGTATCTTCTATTTGGTGTAATTTTGACCATGTATCTTCTAGTTTGTGTAATGTTGACGACGTTTCTTCTATTTGGTGTGATGTTGACGGTGTATCTTATATTTGGTGTGATGTTGACGATGTATCTTCTATTTGGTATGCTGTTGACGATGTATCTTCTATTTGGTGTGCTGTTGACGATGTATCTTATATTTGGTGTGATGTTGACGATGTATCTTCTATTTGGCAAAATGTTGACGATGTATCTTATATTTGGTGTGATGTTGACGATGTATCTTCTATTTGGTATGATGTTGACGATGTATCTTCTATTTGGTATGATGTTGACGATGTATCTTCTATTTGGTATGATGTTGACGATGTATCTTATATTTGGTTGATGTTGACGATGTATCTTCTATTTGGTATGCTGGTGACGATGTATCTTCTATTTGGTATGATGTTGACGATGTATCTTCTATTTGGTGTGGTTTTGACAATGTATCTTCTATTTGGTGTAATTTTGACGATGTATCTTCTATTTGGTATGATGTTGACGATGTATCTTCTATTTGGTGTAATTTTGACCATGTATCTTATATTTGGTAAAATGTTGACGACGTATCTTCTATTTGGTGTGATGTTGACGATGTATCTTCTATTTGATGTGATGTTGACGATGTATCTTCTATTTGATATGATGTTGACGATGTATCTTCTATTTGGTATGATGTTGACGATGTATCTTCTATTTGGTATGATGTTGACGATGTATCTTCTATTTGGTATAATGTTGACGATGTATCTTATATTTGGTGTGATGTTGACGATGTATCTGCTATTTGGAGTGATGTTGACGATGTATCTTTTCTTTGGTGTGATGTTGACGATGTATCTTCTATTTGGTATAATGTTGACGATGTATCTTATATTTGGTATAATGTTGACGATGTATCTTATATTTGGTGTGATGTTGACGATGTATCTTCTATTTGATGTGATGTTGACGATGTATCTTATATTTGGTGTGGTGTTGACGATGTATCTTCTATTTGGTATAATGTTGACGATGTATCTTATATTTGGTAAAATTTTGACGATGTATCTTATATTTGGTGTGATGTTGACGATGCTTCTTCCATTTGATGTGATGTTGACGATGTATCTTATATTTGGTGTGATGTTGACGATGTATCTTCTATTTGGTATGATGTTGACGATGTATCTTCTATTTGGTATGATGTTGACGATGTATCTTCTATTTGGTATGCTGTTGACGATGTATCTTCTATTTGGTGTGATGTTGACGATGTATCTTCTATTTGGTATGATGTTGACGATGTATCTTTTCTTTGGTGTGATGTTGATGTATCTTCTATTTGGTATAATGTTGACGATGTATCTTATATTTGGTATAATGTTGACGATGTATCTTATTTTGGTGTGATTTTGACGATGTATCTTATATTTGGTGTGATGTTGACGATGTATCTTCTATTTGATATGCTGTTGACGACGTATCTTCTATTTGGTATGATGTTGACGATGTATCTTCCATTTGGTGTGATGTTGACGATGTATCTTCTATTTGGTATGATGTTGACGATGTATCTTCTATTTGGTATGATGTTGACGATGTATCTTCTATTTGGTATGCTGTTGACGATGTGTCTTTTTTGTTTTTGGTATGATCTTGACGATGGATGCATTTTGTGTGAAGCTGGCGATGTGGCTGCAGCAATGTAAGATTATGTGATTTTTTTTTTAAATGAAATTCAGTGTTTTGTTAGCAGAAACACTAAATATGGTTTATATTTAAAGATTTTATTTCTCCAAAACAATCATTAAAATCATTGCTTTTCCTTACGTAATGTAGCTAAAAGGAAAAGACAAATGCGTTTATCCCAAAATCAAATAGAACATCTGGGAGAGATTCGAGGGATAAATGAGGTGACTTTTTTTAGAACAAACAGACGGAGGAATTAGTTGTGCAAAAACAAAAAAGTTAAAAAAAAAAACAGCAGAGGAAGAGAGGACCAGTGAGCAGAAGAAGTGTCATAGGATGGAGGAAGGGGAAATTCGTCTTCTATTATTTTCAGTTAATAAGGCAGAGAGAAAAGGACAATGGGGAGAGAGAGAGAAGAAAATGAAATATAAAACGAAAGGTCTTGGTCGTGTAGCTCAATTCAATTGAGAAAATAATAACATTACATCTAGGACTGTTTGCCCTCCCTCGCTATCAAAATAACACTGCCCCTTCCAGTGAGGTCGGGCTGTCTGAGAACGAATAATTAAAGAGGAATATTGATATAAAGTGATAACATCGCGATAGAGTGTGAGAAAATAAATTGGTTAACTGGTAACTGATTTGTAAGACTAGAGACCCTGTACATCTTACCATGATGCATTCATACCGTACAAAATAATATTTTGCGTGTCATTATGATGTATAAAGAACTATTTTTTCTTTAATTTTTTAATCACTCACAAAATGCTCAAAATATGCTTCAAGGCCATCTTTATTAAACGGGATTTCGATAGATAATGCCACTTGTTTGTGAGTTGCAATTGATGTAAACCATAATTCCGACTTACCGCTTGAGACAGAAAGACATTACATTCCCTTTCTTCTTGGACCACCCCTTTGTCTGAGCAGAATATTCCTTTGTAGGAATATCTAGCTCGCTGAGACTGGCTTTGCTTTTGGAGAACTGACACTGCTTCGCTTGGGTGCACCAGGTAGATTCGTATCACCATCTGCAATCATTTCAGAGATGTTATATCAAAGGCTTGTTGGGTGAGTTTGATTATGTTATTACATTTCTGGCTAGAACCCGTAAATTATATCGCATACTTGTTCGATCTTAACCATACAGTTAGAAAAAAAATCTTGGAACCATGGGATTTGAACCTCTCATCTAATTGACTGGCTGATAACAACACCATATTATAGAAATTGTGCATTATTAGAACTATATATATTCTTAATGAAAGAGGACCATGGTGTTGTAATCGAAAGTAGTTCATAACCTATGTTATTTTGATAAATATGGAAGTAAAAATTCAAATATTTTGGAGAGAAAAATCGAGGAGTTATGAGTCTTTGAATTAAAATATTTGATAACCGGGATCGGGAATAGGAGTATGAAATCGTTATTTGTTTGATCGTGTATCATTTATATATATATTTTTTTTAATTTCCTTACAGTAAAAATATCATACCTCTCCGGGCCACTTTAAAGTGAACGTTGCCGTGTACGTTCCATCACCGTGGTCGTCGATCTCGCCATCGGACATCGAAGACTTCGTATTTCCTTTATGATCGTTGGTGATGATCCGTGCCCGGAAGTAGTCCCCGCCATATTTCTTTTGTTCGTTCCGCCCATTCCTTGCGGTTATCTTGACCCGAATACGATCACAAACGTGATATAATTTCTGTTTATCTATGACTTCAAACGTCGAATTTACCCGACTGGTGATATCCGACTCGAGAGTCCAGTCGAACGGTTTTATCCGAGGAAGTCTTTGTTTCACTTCTGATGTCGGTTCGATCCGGCAAAACCGCAAGGTCGTGTTCATAAGGCGGATGAGATCTTCTTTGTTTTGAGATGACAAAGGAATGGGTTTTGTTACATCATGCTAGAGATAGAATAGGAGTTATGAAAAAAAAAAACGATAAGGGAACATATCACTTATTCAGATTCGAAATGAAATTTATCAAACGTCACACATTCCACTCTCAAAACTGCAATTTAATGTTTTAATCATTTATCTATGTTTGGCATCGTAATGATTTATTTTTTTTGTTGTTGTTGCTTTATTTGACTCTTCATTCAAGAAGTCCAAAACGCAATGAATAATTGTTTTCGGAAAGATGTTAAACATAAATATTTATGACTACAAATAATTCAACACTAACTAAATGTTATCACTCTATCCGCATTTTCAACAGGGCAATTTCATCAACAAAAGTAATAAGCATAATAATCATGGGCACCATCTGACTATTATTAATTTCTGTTTTGTCCTTCTTTTGCATTGGGGGTATAGCTCGATTATCATTGTAAAGACCTGAATGGATGTTTTTAATCAACATTCTTTAAAAGAAATCGACAAGAAAAGAAAGGAAACAATGATATTGACTTTGTACAAATGATCTATGTTTTGCCATTCTCTTACGATTTCCAGAAAGTACTTCCCAAGTGGATATTCGATTGGCTCATTATTTATTCAATTAATGACGAAAGGGAACATTACATGAATATTCCTTTTCGTGTCATCTGTAAGTCCCTATACGGAGCGGCGTCACCAGGGGATTAATTTGCGTTTTTCATTGAATATTGTTATAAGCTACTAGAAATCCTCGCATCTGATTGGCTCAGAGCAAATCTGTCAGTGAAATTTACTGACACGATACTTCATGAAATGCCTCATATTATTTTTTAAGTACGTGAGGGCAAGTGGGGGCCAAAAGAAAATGTTGGGGCAGTGGTAAAGTTCACGTTACGGCGAAATTCCAGCGCGAAGCTAGTGAATCAGTGGAGGGAGTACGAGCTACCTTGGGCCTGTGGTGTCCGATAGGCAAAGCCACATTAGCAGTGATATATATATTTATGTATTACAGAGTTAAACCTGGCATTCTGAATAAATAACATAAACTCGCGTAATAGGTACAACAATAATGGGGTTTATGAAACCCCTAATAATACAACAGAGAGGCAATAAAGATTTTTAAAATGAAATACATATATGCATAATAATTTCTCACCATTTCCTTGACGACATCGAGGTTATCTTTCCCTGGCTGGAGTACCTTGGTGGTATCATTATCACCTCTCGACCACATCAATATGACGACGACAACGACCACGCCGACTGCCCAAGCAACTATCCGATACGACCGAACACGAACCATTACTTCGTTTAACATTCCTGGTACGACCTCGATGTATAGTACAAAGATCGGGAGAGACTAGAGATGCCATAAATGAGTATATAATAATGCCATATGATTACATATTCACAAACGGAATAACAGTCTTTATAGTTTCATTTCGCCTTTCTCTAAACTTTATCTTATATATGATATGGATGCTACATTTTTATAATGCTTAGAAATATTCCGGAATCAGCTAGATTTTCATACATTGACGTTTTTTATTTCTTCATTTCATTCTTCATGTAAGTACTATGATTTGGATATGTTTAACAAAAGACCAAGAGCTCTTTTAACATGTATTCTCTTGTACGTACATATGTAGACATTATGGTGTACTGGTCAAGTTATGAATAATGGGCAATTCCATACGTGTCGTACGGGACATTTCGATGAAAAATTATAGTCTCATAGCTGATTGCTTGAGCAATAAAATCTTATTTTTCGTCAATGATAAAGTTATAGTGGTTAGTAATGTGAAAATCTGATAACCAAAAAAGATATGTGATTACGCGGGGCGAATTAGAGGTGAAAATGTTGAGTGTCGTACGGGACTCAGAAATGTCCTATACGACACGCAACATTTTCACCTCTAATTTACTCATGGACGACATAATGTTTCTTGGTTGTCAAACATGATTACCCAGTAGTACTTAACTGTTACCACAAAACAAATTGAAGTTCCTCGTTTGTTTGGACAGCAGGTTGAAAAATATGAAAAAAGGCAAATTTTTCTAGCATGGAATCGCCCTAAAACAGATTACCACCACCACCACCACCACCACTACCAACGCTACTACTACTATACTACTACTACTACTACTACTACTACTACTACTACTACTACTACTACTACTACTACTACTACTACTACTACTACTACTACTACTACTACTTCTACTACTACTACAACTACTACTACTACTACTACTACTACTACTACAACTACAACTACTACTACTACTACTACTACTACTACTACTACTTCTACTACTACTACTACTACTACTACTACTACTACTACTACTACTACTACTACTACTACTACTACTACTACTACTACTACTACTACCACTACTACTACTACTACCACTACTACTACTACTACTACTACTACTACTACTACTACTTCTTCTACTACTACTACTACTACTACTACTACTACTACTACTACTTCTACTACTACTACTACTACTACTACTACTACTACTACTACTACTACTCCTACTACTAATTCTACTACTATTCTACTACTACTACTTCTACTACTACATCTACTACTACTACTACTACTACTACTACTACTACTACTACTACTACTACTACTACTACTACTACTACTACTACTACTACTACTACTACTACTACTACTACTACTACTACTACTACTACTACTACTACTACTACTACTACATCTACTACTACTACTACTACTACTACTACTACTACTACTACTACTACTACTACTACTACTACTACTACTACTACTACTACTACTACTACATCTACTACTACTACTACTACTACTACTACTACTACTACTACTACTTCTACTACTACTACTACATCTACTACTTCTACTACTACTACTACTACTACTACTACTACTTCTACTACTACTACTACTACTACTACTACTACTACTACTACTACTACTACTACTACTACTACTACTACTACTACTACTACTACTACTACTACTACTACTACTACTACATCTACTACTACTACTATACTACTACTACTACTACTACTACTATACTTCTAAAACTTACTTTCGCACACCGATGTGATTATGATCAATAGGCTTTCCTACTCGAAACTGACGTCATCTTTTACCGCATGCAGATATAAAAGAATGGTAATCCGTATACTCCATATAAACCAACATAAATGGCACATGAAATCACTTTTCACGGAGGTCTGTATTTAAGAATTAAGAATAGCTTTTTGATCGTGGAGGCTTCCTTGTGTTAAAACCGGAGGCAGAAGCATAGGTTGTAGTCTTACCTTTAACCTTCCAGTATTTACATTGTCTAGTATACATTGTGTACTCAGTAATCAATCATTAACCAGACGCAAGACACCTGCGTTCACATCAGAGGGGATTGATGCTTCAGAATAATCGATCGATCATAAAACATGAAGCAATATTGAACATGACATTACTGTTAATTGCATCTAATAGTCTAGATTCTAGACGTCGGTGTACTTGTTATTTCTCTCCATTTGCTTCATTCTCTATCCCCTGCGCGCCTTCCCCAGTGATCGCGCTATCCCCTCTTTCACGCCCTTGAGAGGAAATCGTGCGGCTGTTTTCTTTTCGGGCGTAGAGGTCGAAGATTGTGTTATTGATCAACAACATAACTGAAAAGTAGAACAGTCCTGGCAAAGGACTAGCATCTAATATGATAGCTACTCCGCAAAAAAAATATTTAGAAATTACAAGCGAGTGTAGCGAGCGAGGAGAAATATGTACGCCCACTACTATTCGTGGTAGAAGTCTCATTAAAACAATTTAAAAATAAACTAATCAAAAGTTACTAAGATCCTCACAGTACAATAATTTCCATAAGTTTTGTTTTATGTCTTGTTGATGTTTTTTACGTTTCTGTTTTTGTTTTGTTTTTATTCTATTGCTACTTGCCGCATCTATATATTACAATTATTTTAAGAATTTATTTATTATGGGTGTGTGCGTTTTAAGAAGCCTTCTCCTGGCTTTTTAGTACACTCCTGTTTCCCATTCATTTATCTTTCGTCTTGTCTTTATATTGTTTCAACGATTTGGCAATAATACTTTGATTATCACTTTCGTCTGTATTTATTTATATTTCAATGATATGTTTTATATTTTTATTGTCTCTTTGTTTGTAAATGATCATGCCTTGTATTTTTAATGAATTGGAAATAAATATTGAATTGAATTGAATAATAAATATACATGTACGGCCGATTCATACCAGAGACTTATAAAAATGAGACATTCTGCCTTCCTGCTAGGCGATTAGCATTTAGATTGGAGAAGGGTAATGAAAACAAAAATTGTTATGTTATGCAGGGCCCCTGGAAAGCATATACCTAACTAAAGTGACTATACCTTGGTAAATAAAACGTTATTATTATTATTACTACTACTATTATTATTATCATTATTATCTTTTCTTTTTCGTTAGACCATGAGCTACTTAGAATCACTTACACTCAGTCTTCAAACAAACAAATGTTTTTCCTTTATTTACAGAGCTTTAACCTCTTTATCATCCTCATTCTCATGTCGTTCAATAAGACACTCTCTCTCTATGTCAACAGAAGAGCTACATGCGATTGGAATATGATTGATATATTAAGGTCGCTAATCTATCAATTACATTGTTCATAAGGGGTCTGGTTCCCTTCGATGACAGTATAATTATTTACATGTCATTATGTAGTTTTCACAGTTGCAACCGGGGAGGAATCTGCAACGTGATGAATCTATATGAAATGCAAGTCAATTCGGAATGGACAGCTGAGATAGGTTTTTGTCGAATGTTGTTGGACTGGGACAGCAGATCGTCCTAAGATTCGGACCGGATGAAAAAAAAATGCACATGTGTCGTTTGTCCAGAGTCCAGGGAGCGTTTTTCATCAACATTTTTGTCTGACAGTGACAACTTTCGTTGAATTTGATTGGTTGAAAGACACTGTTACTATGGTAACTGTCTGATAAAACAGGACTTGTCGGATAAAATGTCCGACAAGTCCTTTCATGAAATGCTCCCCAGGACACCGCTGTTATGATTCACCTATTTTCGACAAAGACTGCCTTGTCATGAAGGGCTTCGATCTGACAATAGATTCTCAACGTTACAGAAAGCGTCAGCGTTTGGGTTGAGAAAACGCCCCTACGGCCTATTTGGTCTAAACGATTATGGTTTCAAGTTTGGTTTATTTCTCCTCAAGAGATCAGATAAAACACATAATCCATAAAACAGACAATGAATATCAATGTTCATCAAATAAGTTATAGAAAAAATGGAGGGAAACTGGCCAAAAAAGGAAAATACCTTGTAATAGACCCACTGGCGGCGGAAGCCAACAAAATTAGGGGGACCACCAACATTTTTTGAAAAGCAAAAAATAAAAAAATAAAAAAAATATGGTCACAAACCAAAATTTTAGGGGGGACAACAAAATTTTTTGATAACCCCCCAAAAAATTTATCAACCTAAACTTTAGCGGGTGACCATAAGATTTTAGGGGGGTCCACCGGAATAAAGGGGGGCGCAGGAAACAAAATTTACAAGCAAAAAAGGATATAAAAAACAAAAAAATTAGGGGGTCGTCCCTCTACCTCAAATTTAGGGGGATAGATCAACCCCGCCCCCAGCTTCCGCCGCCTATGGATAGACCAACTTATTGAAAAAAAAAGAACTGAAACACAGAATCATGGTTACAGGTCCACCCCCAAGAAAAAAAAATACACAAAAAACTAAACCGGATGGGATGGAAAGAGAGAGTCAGAAAGTAGTCTATGAATTTGATAATAAAAGTGTTTGGTATGGAAGCTTAAAAGTGCCACCGAGATGTTGAAATAATTATCTCGGGAAGTCGACATCTTGATAGCAAAAGATAAGATGACGAGATCCCGGATCTCATCATGTCAACATCTTTTAGAAGAGATGATGAGATGACAAGATCCCGGATCTCATCATGTTGACATCTTGTAGAAGAGATGATGAGATGACAAGATCCCGGATCTCATCATGTTGACATCTTTTAGAAGAGATGATGAGATGACAAGATCCCGGATCTCATCATGTTGACATCTTTTAGAAGAGATGATGAGATGACAAGATCCCGGATCTCATCATGTCAGCATCTCTTAGAAGAGATGATGAGATGACAAGATCCCGGAACTCATCATGTCAACATCTTTTGAAAGAGATGATGAGATGACAAGATCCCGGATCTCGTCATGTCGACATCTTATAGAAGAGATGATGAGATGACACGATCTCGGATCTCATCATGTCGACATCTTATAGATGACTGAGATGATCTGACAACATGCTTGCACCTGCACGCATTAACACCGGCAGGAAGTTGGTTGGATAGTCGATATTCAAACTGTGAAGTTGGTTCGCTATTCAGGTTCGATATTCAAACGTGTGTGAATTTGGTTAATTTTCGATATTCAAAATTAGGGGCTTTCAAAGCTAAATAGGGGGTTTAACGGGCAACCATAAATACACTGGCTTGCCCTAGTAGTACTGACCTTGTCCCCTAAATGTCCTCGTACTAGTAGTACGAGGACATTTAGGGGACAAGGTCAGTGAATAAAAGGGCATGAGATTTTTTAATTTTTGATTTTTTTTTCGAGGGACCCCTAGGGATATCCCGACGGCTTAGTCAGGGTAACCACGTACCTTAACTTGTAGAACTCGACTCGGGCAACGAGATAAACGCTAGCTTGGCTCGGCGCATGCACTTTTGGGGAGCTCAAATTAACAAAATTAAAGGGAATAAAGTGCTATTTAGAGCATTTTTTTAATTTAAAAAAGTATTTTTTTCAAGGGGCCCCCAGAGATGTCCAACGGCCTAGCCGGGACAACCAGGCATCCTAACTTGTTGAACGTGACCCGGGCAACCAGATAAACACTAGCTTGACCAGGTGCATGCACATTTTGGGGGGTAAAATTAACTAAAATAAAGGAACATTGGGTTATATCAAGCATTTTTTATATTAACAAAGTGATTTTTTAAGCGGCCCCCCCAAGATATCCCAACGGCCTATAGCCGGGGCAACAAGGGATCCTAACTTGTAGAACTTGACCCGGGCAACCAGATTTGCACTAGCTTCATCTGGCGCATGCAAATTTTGGGGGCTCAAATTAACAAAATTAAAGGAATATAGGGTTATTTCAAGCATGGGGAACCACGGTCCTGACTTTTTCCCCCCATCCCTTGGTGCCGCCAATGGGTACAGTAAAAAAAACAAGGAAAGATAGAAAAAAAGAGAAAGAAGCGAAAGGGGGAAATAGGAAAGAAAAGGAGGGGAAAAGGGAGAGAAGGAAAAAGTGAGAACGGATGGGTCGTATCATTGTATGAACAGGATATTTTATAATCATGCCCCGAGCATTAGGGCGAAGCTCAATGCGTGATAAGGACAAAAAAGAGGGGACACACCAAAGACCTTATAATATATTACTAGACCGAAAGCTGCGCGCGCGTTCAGCACAAAACAAATGAGATTAGACTCCGCCTACCGCGATCATTTGAAGACAAAAATAAGCCCCCATTGACATTCATGAGCGTAAATATATTCATATTCCGGCCTTGTCATTGGCTAAGAGCGTCATTAATACGCGATTTCCCCGATTCTTTGTCATCGATACTAGTGGTATCGTGTTACAGAAGTAATTATTCATTTGACCTCATTACGTCATCTAATTTATTCATTCTGAAACTTTTCTTTCCACACAAAAAAAGGACCTACGAACACTCCGGTGAGTACGTATAAATTGATATAACCATATGAATTCAGTGGACTATTTACAAATTTCACACTGTATTTTGTGATCTTAGGTTATTTCTCTACCAAATAAGAGAGTTTACTATCATTCTTCTGTTAAAGGAAAGCAGACTTTGGTCTTTGAAATTGAAGTTAGATTGTCATCGTCGCCCAGTACAGCCTGTATGTTGCTTGCAGTGTTGCGGTTATGTCGCTGTGTTAACCACATGTATTTTGTACGGGCTCCTAGCCGATCGGGCATCGAGAGAATTTCGGGCCGGTTTGGTTCACCTCCAATTACATGTAACAAGGACCAACCCACGATTGATTAAAGCAAGAAGAATGAAGCTTCTTTTTGTACACTGTAACGTTAGATCTAGAGGGAGATCTGCATCTATCTTCAGTAGATCGAAACCCAGTCAGGAATAAACTGTGAAGTGGAGTGTGGATGAAGATATATATTGCCTGTCATTGTGTCAATCCTCACTTTCAGTTTCAGATATCAAATTTATTTTGCATAACTTCAGGCTTCTTCATTTAGCCCCCACCCATTTTAACTTATTGTTATTTATAAATAGGGTCTATAGTTAGACTCCTAGACCAAAAGCTTCAGTCTCTCTATTTTGGTTGTTCCGCTGAACTGTGTTGGCTCACTCACGAATAGTAAAAAAAATGTCAGAAATTGTTGAATAAATCCCCAGAAACGACGGTTATTCCTGTATACGAAATAATATGCTGCTCTGCATGCATGTTTGTCTTATTATCAATAGGCTAGATCTAGGACCTAGATCTAGATAGGCCTAACGTTAGATCTAATTTCTAACTTGGTTAACAGAGGATCTAGGCCTAGTGTTACTGTTGCTTCTTAATATTATTTTAGACTTAGATCTAGGCCTACGGTACTTCACTTTTATTCATCGATGCTTTCTAATTCTAGGCCAACCTAATTCAAATCGAGTCATCTAAATTATACTTTCCCAACCCGCGACACTTACCCAGGCCCAGGGCTTATGATCTAGGTCTGTAATTTAGGCCTAGATCTAGGTCTGGGCCTAAACGACTCCATTTACATGTACGAGTATGCCTGTCAGTGTCAGTGGACCAAGGACTAGATCTAATCTTGGTCAATAATGGCAATGAAGTTTAAACTTTTAGCCAGGAATAAAAGACATCAAATCCACATAGGCCTAGATCTCAGTTTAGAACCAAAGCTTTACTTTCTAGGTCTAGATAGATCGAGAGTCCATCGTTACTATCTAGATCTAGACCTACGAGTAATTTAGATACGCGAATGCTGTTGCACAGCTCCGAGTCTTGGACTAGATCTATACTTTCTTACAAATAGATCTAGACCTAGTGCATGAGATGAAATTATGTTAAAGTCAAATGAAATAAGATTTGGAAATAAAAAGATGCAGATGTTTCTTTTTTTTGGGGGGGGGAGGGCAGACATTTGAAAAAATTTAGAGAAACCTAAAATTCAGAAAGCGAGGGCCAGAAGTAACCAATATTACCTATGGCCGTTTTGTGCATTTTCTAAAATAAAATTGAAGGATGTCATGCAATTCTTTTTTTGATGAAGGTTTTCACATTTCATCTCTTACCCAAATCCCTCCCCTATACATACGGCCATGAAAAATATCACTTCTTATTATTGTACTCTCTTTTCTTTCACAAACAGGTTGAGTTTGAAGAAAAAGAACAACAGGTTGAGTTTGGACAAGAAAAACAGTATAGAGGTCTACCTATATGGTTCAAGATGATGATCATAAGTGCATGCATCATTTTGCAGATTCTCATCCAGGTATAAAAGTTAAACTAACCCATTCAAAATTACAGATACATTACATGCATGTTAACCATGTTTACATTAAATAAAAATAACCTGAGCCACAAAGGAGTAGGATCTGTACGGAACATACACTTCTTAAATATACAGGCTCTCGAGTCTAAAGTAGAACCAATGTCAAAAGTTATGTACTTTGGGCAAATTTATAAAATTAGGACATGTCCTTGATCTACTAGTAATTAAATTGCCTTTTTATTTCCTATTTGTTTATAAACAAAGCAATATTTATTTTTCATGAGTTATATTTTATAAAATTCATTTTATTCATTCTTTAGTGTGATATTCATATTTCATATTTGTAGATTTACGATTTTTTTTTTGTTTTACATTTTGTCTAATAGGATGATGCAATTTGACAATTTCCATGGAGGTGATTGATGATGATAAATAATTGGTGAAGTAGGCCTAATAGAACAGTGCCTGGACCACAGAGAGAAATACAAACTACAGCAGTTATATGAGTGAGTGAGTGAGTTAGTTAGTGATTATTTTTGATAATGGAGGTTCACATTTTTTTTGGCAACAAATAGACCTGCCTTTGAAAAACCCATTTCAATTTTGTTTCTAGATTATAGTTAGTGTCGTTTTTAATTACAGATCAAAATATTCTGTGCAACAAAACATATCAACTTTAATTCTGACTATTCATATAATTTACATATGTTAATTTATATATTCATATTTACAAGAAATCTCTGTCATTTTTTCGAAGAGTACATGTAGTTAGAATGGAGAGTGGTATGTAAACTGCAGAGAACATGTTTAAGTGATATGCTTTATAGAAGTACAACTTTATAATTAGAAGTAAGATTTCCAATGGTATGTGTTGAAGAAACATATATACCTATGCATAGTCTCACTTTTCTTAGAACATTTGTTTTATAAATCATGACAATTTAATTGATTTTCTTTATCTATTTTTTTCAATCTGCAGGACTGGTGTAACAGATGTTTTCATTCAAGAAATCCAACTATTGAACATTGAAGACTTAGGAACCACGTGATGAAGATGGAAAAGGTTTTTTTTCCTAGTCCAATTAAAAAAAAAAATTATTATCACAACCCAAATTCATGACGTATGAAATTTCTTATTGATTTTCATTAAACTTGGTTGCAAAAAGAGAAGCTATAAACATACAAATAGGAGCAGAGGATTGAAGTTGCTTGAAAGTGGGGGGGGGGGGGGCACAGGGAAAATGCTGTTTTGTGTGAAATTTTTAAAAAGTTGCGAGCAAGCAAAATTTTGACATATTAAAAACAAATATCTAATTTTGTGATAGATTTCGACAAAATATTCAAAATGATATATTTCACCCTTTGCTTTCCTTTTTCTTTCTTTCCCCTTGGTCATGATTTTTTTTTTTTGGGGGGGGCAAGAGCATTGGCAGCGGAAGGCAAAAAATTTAGGGGGGTCCACCTGAATTTATCCACCTAAATCTTAGAAGGGATCACAAAAATTTCCAGCAAAAAAAAAGGTTGTCAACCACAATTTTAGGGGGGCACAACAATTTTAAGGGGGGGTCTACCTGAATTTAGGGGGGACGCAGGAAAAAAAATTGACGAGCAAAAAAAAAAATGATTCTCAACAAAAAATTTAGGAGGGGGGACTGTCCCCCACCTCAAATTTAGGGGGACAGGTCCCCCTATCCCACCGCTTCCACTGCCTATGGGCAAGAGTCCTTCAAGCCCCCCCCCCTCCATCTGTACGAACCTGCTTATATACCCCACTCACATGAATTATTAAACTTAATGCACACAGGATTTCCTTCAGAAGTATATTATAGAAATGAAAATATTGTTTTCTTGTTTCAAAGGGCACTCGTCATGGTGACCATAAAACAGATCCTTCTCAAGTGAAAGGGGCACAGAACAAATTCTTTAGAAGCGCTCTTCTTGGGTAAAAGGGGGCAGTGATTCAAGAAAGGGCACTTTCAAGAAGGCGAGGGGGCACTTTGTATTACATGAAACGGGCTCTCAGATGGAAGAAGGGCACAGAACACGTGGGGGGCATTTTGGGGTGAAAAATTGCATATAAGGAAGAGCACTTATTGGTATTACCTAAAACAGGTTCTCATCAGGTGAAAGGGACACAGTACACGTTCGTGAGGGGGCATTTTCTTGCATAAAAAGGCACTTTTCAGTGCTTCAAAAAGTAGGGGGAATTGTGCCCCCCCCCCCAGCATACAAAAACATTTATTTTGGTTCAAACTATTAACATACGCTTAAGAAAAAGGTAAAGCTTAATCCTCTGATAATGTGATTTTTTTTCTGGATAATTAATAAAATTCACCACTAACCAG
The DNA here is from genome assembly GCF_018143015.1 of Lytechinus variegatus. Taxonomy (NCBI): domain Eukaryota; kingdom Metazoa; phylum Echinodermata; class Echinoidea; order Temnopleuroida; family Toxopneustidae; genus Lytechinus; species Lytechinus variegatus. The sequence goes on from NC_054754.1 coordinate 28,870,344, forward strand.
AAAATTCCTTCATGTCTTTCATTTGTGTTCATATAGTATTTGTACCGAGCTAAAATGAAAGGGATTTGGAATTGGCAAAATTCAAAGTGAGACGGAGATCGAGAGAGGGAAAGAGTGATGAGAAGTGGGTTGAAAAGAGATGAGAAAGAAATGGAGGGGCACATAATTATGAAGAGATAATTTAGAGGGGGTGGTGAGAGAGCTGGTGTTGGAAGTAGGAACAAAAGGGGTGGAAGAGAAATAAGACGAGATTTTTGGAAACCAGGAGACAGATAACAAGTGGGAAAATAAGAAGGAAATATATGAAAAGTTAAGTTGCAAAAGGGGCTAGGGCTCCAAGAAAATCATTTTTTTTTATTCTCCCATATTGCAATATTCTTATGCGAAAATGAATTTTCATGATACCCTACCATTAGAAATTCAAAATTGGGTATAAAAGAAATCTACTTATCTTCATATTTTTTAAAGATATTATTTTCCAGAAAAATTATGAATGGACCTAACCCCTTTTGAAAAAAGTGAATTTTCTTTTTTTAGTTCACTTTTTTATGGGAATTTCAACTTTTCTATGGTATCATCTTATAGAGCTACTAAAAATCAATTAAGACATAAAAATCAAATTTGATTAAAAATGGACCTAACCCCTTTTAAAAGTGAGCTCTTCATATGTAGGAGAAGGGCGGCACAAAAGAACATGAGTGGGAAAATGATTAGATGGAAAAAAAACAGTAAGAAATGCTGGAGAATAAAGGGGACAGGAAAACTGGGGCCCGTTTCATCATGAGTTACAAGTATGGTAACTACGAATAACTGCGGGCTACAGTTATTTATTTAACTTTTTTTACAGTTATTTATTTAACTTTTTCCTTTTCCAGGCAACCTGGACTTGTTCTGCAAACATCCCTTTCCACTCTGTAATTGTATTTTCTCCTGTAAATTGATTGTAAACTTTTTTTCGTTGAAATGCCGAATAAAATAATAATAATAATAATAATACCAATCATAATCAAGGTTCCCACGGTTATCACAATAATAGCGATGTTTAAATAGCTCAGTGTAATTCATTATAAAACGGACGCCAGAAGAAAGCAGGCACGGGGATCCATGAAGTTTTTTTTTTTTACTTCTCCAAATTAAATTTGTAACAAGAAATGACTCTTTTAGTGGTGAAAGTTATTTTTTTCAGTATTCATACTCAACCAGTGAAAATGAATACCATCATTGTAATAACCATGATTTGCCCCACCCCACCTCCACCTTTTTACCTAATCGCGACTTGATCTACTCTTTTCATCTTCCCTTTTAGAATTAGCATAGGCCTATAAGACGCAATACAAACATTGTTTTGTTTTTAAGTGATATCGCTTGTGATATCGATACTTTATAAAGCGCAACGTATCGTCTCAGATTTGCGCTTGCTTGATTCGCTGAATCCTTCGCGTCACGAGCGCGTAACAAAATGAATACATTAATAAATTTGCCAAGTTGACCTTTGTCATTGCGCTGGTGTGCGTATTGTCTAATACATGTACAAAACCACAGTTGACGAGGGAGCATCGTACGAAATTAATATTAATGGGGGCTTATTTTAGCTTCTAATGGATTAAACAAAATGGCGGTAGCTTCGGGGGCCTGGGACACACCATGGCGCACGCAGCAATAATTTGCGTAATAATAAATCTCAGGCGAGCGATGTGAGCGAGAAAAAAAATCACCTTTAACTTTGAGATTGATTTTGACATGGTATGCCGAAATTACATCATATTTCTTCCTTTCCTTTCTTCTCTTTAATCATTTCTTTTTTGTTTTCGGTTGTAGAACTTTTTTTTGGGGGGGGGAGTGCTATGCGGATCGGGTCCGGGGCAATGACGGCACCAAGTTTTTTAACCTAGGAGGAGGAAAAACGAACATTTTGGGCCGGTAGTGGTGACACGCATTTTTTTTTAAATCGAGCGAGAAGCTCGAAAATGCTGTCCCTACTGAATTGAAAAGGGACCTGTTAAGGATTATAGCTGTTTGCATTAATTGGGTCATGAAGATGATATCTCACCAAATAAATGCGAGCGCGAAGCGCGAGCTGAAAATTTTTGATATCCGGGATGATACCTGGACGTTCTAAGCACTTTTTGTAATACTAATCATGAACTGAATAGCTATCTAATTAGCTGAAAATATTTCATTTATGAAAATTATGAATACGCAGGATATGTATCTCGCTAAAACGAATAATGAAAACTCTAATAACATATGATTTTTAAACCCCATGTGAACAGATAATTTACTTATCTCAATCATTAATAACTGCGAGCGTGTAGCGCGAGCAACATTTTGAATATTATAAAATGGCCTAAAAGATTTATTTTATAGTGACCAAAATTGTTGGGAGATAAATGTTAACGGTGAATGGATGATAAAATTTTTAAAATTTAAAAAACAAAAAACATTTTTAGAGAATTATGACGTTTACAACACACTTTTTGTTCTTCAAATTTCGGGGGGGGGGGGGCAACTCACTGGGGCCTCCCCATTCGGTGGCGCCCACTGGTCTGGGGCGCAGCCCCCGGAACCTCGTGATATTTTTAAATATTGCAGATGGCCAATTTTGTTTTATCAAATCGCGGGTACATACACCACAATTAAATTAAGTTCAACGCAGTTGCGGATAATAAACGAAATATGTTAAGGCACCACAACATAGCAAATGTGGAATAATTTGAAAAAGTTGCCAGCGAGCGAAGCGAGCCAGAACATTTTGGCCTTTTAAAATGATTTTGAAATTAAATTATAATTATGTGATAGTCGCTTTGGAAATTTAGTCGATCAATCAATCAATCAATAGCTTTGAAATTAGTCACGAGATATTGTCTAAAAGAGATATTTTCGTTCATGAAAGTTTTATTGGAGGGGTATAACTCCTTGCTGATTAATTGAATTGAAAACTACACATGCAAAAGAAAATGTCTCATGACAATCATTCAAAGATTAGAGGAGCTTTATACTCATATTTCATATTTTGACAATACGTTTTTTATCGATATACGTCCACATCTTTTCTCCAAGATATGACGATCTAAAACAGAAGGTTAAATATATTCATTCGACCCAACCCATTCTCATTTTTTTTATTTTGTAAGCTGATTACAAAAAAGAATATGTGTAATGATTAGACTGATTCTAAAAACAAAGAATGGGCAACCACTGACCACATTTTGGGCAAATGAAAGAAAAATACATGTGTCACTCAGCTTTCGGAATATTTTATTTGCGGAGGAATTAGGACTGAGTATCTGCCCATGAGATGCTTCACTGAGTTGCCCCCTAAATGTGCATGCACCGGGTCAAGCTAGTGTGTATCTGGTTGCCCGAGTCGAATTCTACAAGTTAGGATACGTGGCTACCCTGGCTAGGCCGTCGGGATATCCCTGGGGGCCCCTTGACTACTTTTTTTCATTAAAAAATGCTCTAAATAGCACTTTATTCCCTTTAATTTTGTTAATTTGAGCCCCCTAAATGTGCATGCACCGGGTCAAGCTAGTGTTTATCTGGTTGCCCGAGTCGAGTTCTACAAGTTAAGATACGTGGTTACCCTGGTTAAGCCGTTGGGATATCCCTAGGGGTCCCTCGAAAAAAAAATCAAAAATTAAAAATTTCATGCCCTTTTATTCACTGACCTTGTCCCCTAAATGTCCTCGTAATAGGGCAAGCCAGTGTATTTATGGTTGCCCGAGATGTGCTGCACCTGTTAAACCCCCTATTTAGCTTTGAAAGCCCCTAATTTTTGAATATCGAAAATTAACCAAATTCACACGCGTTTGAATATCGATCCAACTTCACAGTTTGAATATCGAATATCCAAAATCCAACGAACTTCCTGCCGGTGTTAATGCGTGCAGGTGCAAGCATCTTGTCAGATCATCTCATCTAAAAGATGTCGACATGATGAGATCCGAGATCTTGTCATCTCATCATCTCGTCTAAAAAGATGTCGACATGACGAGATCCGGGATCTTGTCATCTCATCATCTCTTCCACAGGATGTCAACATGATGAGATCCGGGATCTTGTCATCTCATCTTCTCTTCTAAAAGATGTTGACATGATGAGATCCTGGATCTTGTCATCTCATCATCTCTTCTAATAGATGTTGACATGATGAGATCCGGGATCTTGTCATCTCATCATCTCTTCTAAAATATGTTGACATGATGAGATCCGGGATCACGTCATCTTATCTTTTGCTATGAAGATGTCGACTTCCCAAGATAATTATCTCAACATCTCGGTGGCACTTTTAAGCTTCCATAGTTTGGTATTTTCTTTTTAAAACAGATACCGAAGGGCTTCATTGAATGTGAACGTTTATGGTACTGTCGGTTTCGTTGATATTGCTAATACAGAAAACCGATCCATCACCGCCGGTGTCAAAGTCTATATATATCTCACTTTTATTTCTTTGTTCATGCATTCATTGATTGATACTAATTTACAATAATCGAAAGAAACACATAGCGTGCAACTGTCACGTAATGAGCGCACAAGTTTAGGGGCCAGATATGGCGTAACGGGCATTTTTTTACATTTCTATTACAAAAATCAAATTTTGTGATAGATTTTGACATAATATTCAGAAAATAATATAATGTTTCACCATTCTCTCTTTCCTTTTCTCATTTTTCCCTTGGTCGTGATTTTTTTCCGGGGGGGGGGGCAAGCGCCCCAAATCTCCCCATCTATACGTCACTGGCATGAAACGTAACCGAGCGAATTAAAAATATTTAAGTCATATACAAAGGTAACAGTTCTTGTTTTACTATTGTTTAATTTGTTATGATTTATTATCATTATTGTTAAAGGACAAATCCACCCCAACAAAAACTTGATTTGAATAAAAAGAGAAAAATTCAACAAGCACAACACTGAAAATTTCATCAAAATCGGATGTAAAATAAGAAAGTTATGGCATTTTAAAGTTTCGCTTATTTTCAACAAAATAGTTATATGAACGAGCCAGTTACATCCAAATGAGAGAGTTGATGACATCACTCACTCACTATTTGTTTTGTATTTTATTATATGAAATATTTTGATTTTCTCGTCATTGTCATGTGAAATGAAGTTTCATTCCTCCCTGAACATGTGGAATACCATTATTTTAACATTTTGTGCTTCAGGCAATGAGGTCCTAATCATCAAATTCGTAAAAATTGAAATATTGTATAATTCAAACAATAAAAAACAAAAGAAATAGTGAGTGAGTGACATCATCGACTCTCTCATTTGGATGTAACTGGCTCGTTCATATCACTATTTTGTTGAAAATAAGCGAAATTTTGATAGGTCATAACTTTGTTATTTTACATCCGATTTTGATGAAATTTTCAGCATTGTGCTTGTCTGATTTTTCTCTCTTTATTTAAATCAACATTTTTCTGAGGTGGACTTGACCTTTAACTTTGTACACGAGATGCACGAGTTCTCTGAAAACAGGCTGATCGAGGGATATTTTACCGTGTTGAAATAAGACATCAAAAGCAAATTATTTTTTGTACGTGTGAGTAAAACATTGTCTCTTGTCAGGCGCGCCGGAACACTTTCAGTTTTTTTTTTTTTTTTTTTGGGGGGGGCAAAATCCCGAAGGGGGCACAATATTTTTGACAGCGTGAGATACCGAAGCGATCGAGGGGGAGAGGGTGTGGGACCCCCCCCCACGGTAAGGACTTTGTGTAAAAATGGAGTTTACAAGTAACGTTTTTAAGAGAATTCACAAATAAATTTCTTGAGAATTAAACATAGAATTCACTACGAAAGACTATACTCAGAGTTTGTGAGAACCTACGAAATCTACGCGCAAAACGATCGCTTAATTCAATTCAATTCAATTCAATTTTATTTATTTCACTTCCATCAAACAAAAACAAATTGTATACCATATATATAAAAAATAAGTATTTGTATCCATTGCAAAGAAACAAAAATAATAATACATATGTTGTGAAAAAAAAAAACTTACACGATTTGGGCAACACATTGGAGGTTTTAAATAAGTATACTATTTTTCAATAGAAATTAAATTAAGATGGAAATGGAGGGACCCACTAAAAAGCAATGCTTGTACAATGTGGGCCCCTCAAAAATAGATAACAAAACCATTAACAGAGTACAAATACAGACATATGTAATCAAATGAGAAAAAAATAAATGAGAGAGAAATACTCACAAAATATAAAATACGAAGATATCAAAAAATATAGTTTGTATAGGACAAAACAAACCGTCCTAAAATATATCCAAAAATATATCCACCCTTCCCACCCCCCCAAAAAAAAAAAGAAAAGAGAAAGGGGAGAATGCCCTGAGAAGATGGATGGGTGCTGCTAAACGTAGGTAGAACACAAGTCATGCCATCATGGACTCAAGCAAACTGGATTCAATGTGTATAAAAGGAGAAAAAAATATATAAAATGACCTGGAAAGAATAAAATGCGCGAAAAATGTGATTGATGCCGTAAATAAATAAGCGGTAGGAAGGCGGATAAGCGGACAGGAAAGAGAAAAAAGATGAGAGGATAGACACAAATAAAATATGAGGTTAAAAACCGAGCACAATTGGGAAGGCCTTGTGTCAGATTTTTTTTTTTCAATTAAAAAAAAGGGATGATTTATGTTTTAATTATAGTCTTTATAGTAAAAATGATGACTAACCTCTTGACAGAGATGATGAATAAGATTTAATTTGAGGATACATTATAAGATTTTAATAGAGATAATTTGAATTTAGTCTTAAAAGAGTTCAAAGATTTTGCAGTTCTTATATCATTATGAAGTGAGTTCCATAACTTCGGTCCCTCATATATAAATGTGTTCTGAGCCAGCAAAGTTCTTAGAAGTGGTAAATGGAATTCGCCCAATCGCCTTGTTGGATAGTTATGAATGGATTGATTTTTTGGAAACATTGAATGAAATACATTTGGGAGGTTGCTATTGTTATAATTGTACATAAACTGACCGAGATTGAACAAATACAAGTCTTTAATTTTCAATATTTTATGTTCCAAAAATAATGGGTCAGTATGAGACAAATATGCTTTGTGACATATGACACGAAGAGACTTCTTTTGTAATAGGAGTAATTTGTCTAAGAGTGTTTGATGTGTGTTGCCCCACGCTAAAATTCCATAATTTAAATACGGTAATATAAGGGATGAATATAATGTAAGCAGGGACGATAATGGTAAACAAAATTTAAGCTTGTTAATTATACCAATGTTGCGTGAAATAGTTTTACGTATGTTATCTATGTGGAATTTCCATGAGAGCTTATTATCGACTGTTATTCCAAGAAACTTAATATGGGATACTTTTTCCAAGGGAGTTCCATCCAAAATAATATCAACAGGAAGTGTATTAATAGAGTTGCTAAACAATTCGGAATGTGGTTTTCGTGTCTGATCAATTAAATTACGTAATACGCTTATATTGACTCAAAATACCAGAAATTACATTTTTCATGCAATATCCTTTCAGAAATATTTATTTATGTACATTTACATACACGGACGACGCGAGAGAGCACAATTATCATAAGTTTCAAGGAGTGTATTAAGCAGAAGAAGCGTACCAACAGAAACAAAATACATTCTTATGAATGTCTTTTTAAATTCAAAATGTCATACTGTTCTGACGTGGCAGACGACGATAAGCGCTTAAATCCCCATTCTATTTAAATCATTTCTGACCTCAGCATTGGAGAGAGTCCCTGATTATCCATGCATAGGCAAAACGTTTCATATTTTGTAACTGGAGGAAAAAGAAATATGACCTATTATTGTCTAACAGCTTAAAACTTTTCTGAAAATTTAAAACATTACTCGATTTATGTGTTTCCTTTGGCATGTTTTGTATGGCTGGGAAGCACTTTTGGATGACCCCTTCAAAATCTTCTTTTTTCTTTACATATTTTCTGGGGAAAATGTGACCATAACTAGGAAATGATGAATATCAAATTCCAGGAAATATTCATATGTAAATAATCATGAACTAACAAACTACGGCAGTTCATAATGTACATTATGTAACATTATTTAGAAGAAAACAATTACATTCCAACAGCGGATGTGGTTGACGGTACACCATGTGGATTTATCGAAAAAAAAGTGGATAGAGGAAGAAGTGAAACTGATAGGAGGAAGTAGACAGTTGATAGTCGAGTAATTTTTTGTTCAAACGAGCGTAGTCCTGATAAAGACAGTAAACCAGAAAAGGTTGAAGAAGAGGCTTGATTAGTTGATAGATGAGTACTCCTGCTCTGCACTCCATTCGCCAACTCAAGCTAGCATCTTCTCATTTATCCAATAAGCAACTACTCAATCCTCTATAACTCTTTAAACTTTTCAGTTTTACAGCTATTTCCAGATTCCATATGTTGCTCGAGTAACTAGCGTTCACGTGCGTTGGTGGGGGAGCGTTTCATGAAAGGACTTTTAGGACGTTTTATCCGACAGTTACTATGGTAACAATGCTTCTCAACCAATCAGAATACAGGAAAGTTGTCAGATCTTACAACTTGTCGGACGAAAATATTGATGAAATACCACCCCGGTCTGAGCGTTTCTGCATGGGTGACCGCGCGTTTGTTAGCCGACACAGCCAGCATGCAAATTTTTTAATCTGGAATGTATTCATTAATAGGCCCCCATTCCACAGAACGGAGACCATTGAAAGACCACTGAAAGACTTAAAATTGGTGAGGTCTTACAGCGGTTTTCAAGATCAATGAAATTTGTCATCTCTGTGGAATGGCTCAGAAAGACCTCTCAAAGAACTCTGAAAGACTGATGGATATTTCTTGTCGTACTGGTCTTAGACTAGTCCTCTCGAGATCTTTCAATGGCCTTTCAGAGATCTTTTATGCAATAAGTGATCTTTCTGAATTCTTTCCATGGACTTTGCCTGGTCTTTCAATGGTCTTTCAATGATCTTTCAATAATCTCTCATGAGTCTTACAGTGATCTCCGCAAAAATCTTGAGACTGCCGAAAGATCAATGAAAGACTATGAAGACCTTTAGAAGTTCATCGAAAGACCGCTGAAAGACTGCTGAAAGACCACTGAAAGACAATTTTCCTTTAAGACCGTTGTACTATTTTGAACCGTTTCAAAAAGTTTTGGAGCCCATGACCCGGGGGGGGGGGGCACTTACATTGGCGAGTGGATACCATGCGCGACCAAAAAAAACACGTAAAAAGGATGTCTTTTTCACGATAGGGCACGTTACGTACGTAACATGATAAGGGTGTAAAAAACACAAAAATAATGAAAAAAGGGTATCTATTTCGCTAGGAAAATTACGTGTTTATGGTCGAATTTGCGGGGATGATAAAACAAAATTAAAATGTTTTATGGATGTCCTTTTTGCCCCAAAACTTCGTGTTTAGAGTCCGATTTGCGCGAGGTGTAGAAGGTGGTGTCGTACTAAACCAAATAAGGTAAAGCCGCGACGACCGAAGGACCCGTAACAATAAAACATTCCTGTACTTGTTTAGGAGTTCATTTCAGGGAATATTTGCCAAGAGTATCGTTTTGTTTCCAATACTTGTTAAGGGTAGGGTTTCACACGCCAATACTTGTTAAGGGGTGCATTTTCAGAAAATGGAAATTACGTGTTTAGGGTGCTTTTCGAGACCCCATGGTCGCGCATGGTATCCACTCGTGAATGGAAGTGCCCCCCCCCCCCCCGGGGCCCATGAAGACCACGAAGACCACTGAAAGATTGGTCAGGACTCGTGTAAGACCTCAAAGACCTTGTAGGTTCATTGAGAGACCTCTGAAAGATCAACCAAAATTCATGGTCTTTCAAAGGTCTTCCAGCGGTCTTGTTCTCTGTGGAATGGGGGTTTAAAAGGTTAAACGTTATCACACTGTAATAGGATGGAAAAAGGGCTTATCAAAGGTATGTTTCACAGAGGGACATGTTCGTCAAAAGACGCAAGGCTTACTAAGATGTGTAATTGCCCCATCAGGGGCGAAATTTTTTCATTTTTGACAAAAGAAATGACAATTCTTAGGCAGAAAAGTGCCTTCATCGTTTACCTTTGTCCTTAAATAATATAATTTTTCTACTTTTAGGGGGGCACATTGGGGGGGCAAAATCTCGTTTTGCCCCCAAAAATTTTCTTTGGTGGGGCGGGGCAAGTGCCCCCCCTGCCCCCCCCCCCCCGCGCCCTTGTCTCTTGTGACACAATAAGTTCGGCATTGATAATATTTTTTTTTGTTTGTAAAATAACCATTGCTGGTCTTCTTTATTCATCAAACAAAATATGTTCACAGAGCTAACATTTGCCTCCATTTCTGGAGGGAAATACATGGTTTTCTGGATTTCACATTTTCTTCTATCTGTAAACGATATCTTAATAGGTAAAACAATATATTAAACAGCCCTTGAATCGTTATTTTCCTATTAGATTCTTTTCCAGCGAAACATTTATAAATAGTATATAAAGCATAATTCAAAATTATATCTACATCATTTTTTTCTTTTGATCTAAATGAAATTCCTGATAGTATATGACATGGCTGGAAATGAAAATTTGGCAAAATATATTTCTGTATATTTTCTTCAACTTTTTTTCCAAAATATTATCATTATGTTACAAGAGAAAAACATAGGACTGCAATTACCTTTTTGATCACAGTAAAAACATTGATCATTTTCTTTTAATTTCCATTTAAAAAGGTTAGCGGGTGTTGCCAAAATATCATACATGAATTTTAAATTAGAATTGACCAATATATTGTCCTTAACCAACTTTAACTTAAATAACCAGACATCTATCCAAATTGGTAAACAGTCAAATACTAACGTATTACTCCAAAATTCCTCTGCTCTAGATTCCTCGGTTTTTACCTTGATCAATTCATAATATATCGGCATTGATAATAATAGTTATAACATTAGTAATAATAATAGTAGCAGTAATAATAATGATAGTAATGATAGTAATAATAACGATAATGATGATAATAATAATAATAGTAATGATGATGATGATAATGTACGTGTGAGTAAAACATTATCTCTTGTGATACAATAAGTTCGGCATTGATAATAATGATTATAACATTAGTAATAATAATAGTAGCAGTAATAATAATAATAATAATGATAGTAATAGTAACGATAATGATGATAATAATAATAATAGCAATTAACTTAATAGCAATGATGATACTACTACTACTACTACTACTACTACTAATAATAATAATAATAGCGCCGCTCTGTATACATGGTATAGCGGTCTTTATGAAAAGACTCGGGTATTATTACTCTGGCTTTAGCCCCGCATCAGCATTTATTATTTTCGTGAAACAGTTCTATATTCAGCAGTTCTATTTAAGGACGACTATGGATCCTTTCTAGTGGTAAACGATATAAACACCATATTTCATTGTTGTTCACATATACTTCCTAAGAAAGGGAAAGAAGGATCACCAGTATAGTTCGTAAAGTCGCTCGTTATGGAAAAGTCCACCCCAACAAAAAGTCGATTTGAATGAAAAGAAAAAATCCAGCAAGCATACCGGCAAGCATAACACTGAAAATTTCATCAAAATCGGATGTAAAATAAGAAAGAAGACTGACAACGTAATCCACTCACTATTTCTTTTGTATTTTATTATATGAAATATTCTAATTTTCTCTTCATTTTCAAGTGAAACAACAATTAATTCCTCCCTGAACATGTGTAATTAGCATTGTTTAATACTACATGGTTCAGTCAAGATGGTCCTTATGTCAAATCTGTAAACAATGATATATTTTATAATTCAAAACAATAAAAAAATAGTGAGTGATGGACATCATTGACTGTCTCATTTGCATGTCACTGAGTTGTGCATAATCACTGTTTTGTGAAAATAAGCGAAACTTTTAAATGTCATAACTTTCTTACTATTTTACATCCGAGTTTGATCAAATTTTCAGCATTATGCTAGTTTGATTTTTTCTATTTATTCAAATCAACGTATTTCTGGGTGGACTTGACCTTCAACTTACGAACAGCTTTTGAAAATAATCTCCAGGTAATGAGATCACTTCTCTACAAGAGTGATCATACAAAAAATACAAACTGTAAAGTTATTTCCTAATCTAAAAGTAAAGAACATGTTTATCTTATATATCAAGAATATCAATAATTGCATCACGCAGGGCGTGATATTCCTCTTTGTAGTTATAAACTTGAGCGCTGATACGTAGGTAGGTGTTTTTGCCATCGCCTGTTATAGCAGTAACAATGCCATGCTGATTCAAAACCTCATAAGCCAGTTCTCGATTGGTCTTAAAAGTTAATAGTTTCTTGGTTTGCGGGAGAACAATGAGCCGCATGAAGGGCGCCCTCAGGTTTTCCTCGAGTTCAATCCAGGTTGTGCCCCAAGCTTTGGACAACATTTCAGCAGCCCACTGGACAAGCTCAGAATTGTAGGCCGTCACCCGTTCCTAATGTAGATGAAAAGGGATAGAAGGAAAATGATTAATGTGGTTAGAGGGAAGAGAGATTTGGCTTGGATCACATTCTAAAACTGAAATGTTAAATCAAGATTTGAAAGGTTGGGGGAGAAGGAGGATTGACAATCTTTTCCATATCCATTCTTGCATGCATACAGCTGAATCCAACAATTCAAGTGTTGGGTCGAACCAATCAAAGTGGTATAAATGCAACATCTAGAAAAGGTTGTCACTCCAATCTTTTAAAGGTTGATTCAAGATTTTCCGTGGAGAATTAGAAGAGATATTTAAAAAAAAAAGAAAGAAGAAGAGAGGGAGGTGCCGGGAGATAAGGAGAAGATCGAAGAAAATCAAAGAAGATCGAAGAAGAACAAGAAATAGAAAGGGAGGGAAAATGCGAGATTTCTTCATTTTTTTTGTTGAAAATATGGAAATCGTATTTCTCGATGACAGTAACAATGGAAACTTTGATAAAGATATTTTTTTAATATTTTTTATATTCTTTTTAATATTTTTTTTATGCATCTCAATACTATCTAATTAATTATTTTGGCACCCTTTTCAGTATTCCCTTTTTAAACGTGCAATATTTTGTGTAATAGTATTTATATATTTTTATTTATGTCTTGGGAGCGGCATGTGTGGGGGCTCATGCCTTCGGGCAACAGTGATGAATTTCGCTTTTGTGTCCCCTGACCCACATGCCGTTCCCGCATTCTTTGCATGTTAATGTACTGTAAATTTTCTAATGTAATGTGTATGTACTTTTTTATATTGGTCTAATAAATAATAATAATAATAATATTTTTTTTTCTTTTTTATATCATATTTTGCCATCCTGAGATACGTATATTTATGTTCATTCTTAAAAACTCTGATAATTTGACTACATGGTGCGATCAAATGTGTTCGTATTTGTACCCCAATAAACTATATTGAATTTCATGAAATTACTAAAACAAGAGTTTTTTATATCGACTAAAAACAGAAGTAAAAAGTGAACTTGCCAAGCCACCAAGGTAATTCAGGAAGTTGATGCAATGTTTAACAGTGTAGTAAGGGATCGAATCCCTGGTTCCGTTGTCCTGGAAGCGTTCTTGAAGATTCTCCTCAAGCGTGTTGTAAGAGGAGACAGGAGTTTGGATCCAACGCTGATGCTTGGGATGGACGTAGAGCAAGGCACATCCTCTAGGTGAAAAAAGCCACTTGTGCAGATTGCCTAGGAAAGTTAAGTAGGAATCCCAACATGTGAATTTACATTAGTTTGCAGTCTTTGCAGCAATGATATTTTAGTGGAAAGTGTGGGTCAAAATAATGAATAGATCGCTCATATATCTACATCAAATTGTCTAAGCTGCCCCGATAACTTGATATTAAAAAAATGATAAAATTATAATCAGGTTTTATTTACCCAGGGTAGCCACCTCAGTTTGGAAGCTGCTCTACCAACGGGCTCTATGTTATTATAACCCTTCTCCGATATAAATGCTGAGCGCCTAGCAAGAAGGCAGAATGTCCTATTTTTATAAGTATAGACTCTTTGGTGTAACTCGGCCAGGGATCGAACTCACGACCCCCCGTTTATGAGGCAGGCGCTCTAGCTCTAGCATTGAACCACCATGCCTGCATAAGGTTGAAAACAGCGATCTAAGACTATATGTAAGTCTGCACAGAAATACAAAGTATGAAGTCAGGAAAGAATATTTACAGAATAGTAGCGGTCACATGATATATCCCTGGGGAAAACTTATTCTCCAATTTACACAGCAATCATATCTACGACTCTCATTTTACTACGGTTGATGCGTGATTTTGAATAAATTCAACGAGTATTATCAATTAAAAAAACAACAATCAGAGATTCCATCCCTGTATTTCCATTTCCCGTTTTCTAAACCCAATACGCAGAAACAGAATGGACTCTATTAAATAAAAAAAACTATGGGGATTCCAGAACTCAGTGGTCATCGGGTTAACACCATCATGATCTTGTAAGATCCATTCTTCTCAGATCAGATGGCGATATCCATACCGATGAAAACGGCAAAATGTCAGAACCGGAGAGACAGCGATGAATCGAATTTGAAGCATTAATGTACTCATATTGTCACCGGACATGGTGGCTCAGTGGTAGAGCGCCCGCCACGTGAGCGGGAGGTCATAGGTTCGACCCTCAGTAAATTCATAGCATAGATTTAAAATGTAAAATCTTCCCCCTTCTTATCAGGAGCTCGTCGTAATAGGGAGAGGGAAGAGGGAAGGGTGATAAACTAATCATAATGCACGGCCCGCTGGGAGAACACTTCAAGAGAGCTTAAGCGGCTAACCTGGTAAATAAGAATTCGTATTATACATTATTGAATAAAAATCTCATGTATGCCAATTAATTATCTCACTTTCCAGTAAATTGATGACTAGCACATTATTTCTTCCCTTAAATGCTTGAGAAAATGTGTTGTTCTTGTAAAGACAGTCTGCTTCGCTTAAAAAATTATCTAATGATTATATCCTCACTGAACATTTTCGAGGAAATTATTAAAACTTAAATATGGAAGCTTGACAGTGCCGCCCAGATAAACAGATAATCATAATATTGTCATGTCGACATCCTGCTGAAGATGATCAGATTACAGGATCTCAGATGTCATCATGTCTACAATCTTTAAGAAGAGATAGTCAAATGGCAAGATCTTGGAACTCATCATGTCTTCATCTTTCAGAAGAGATGATCAGGGGCCCGCAACACAAAGCTTATCAATCATCGTAGAATATCTTTACGATTTATTATATACAATGTATAATTAAACGCGAAAATCAACACTCTAAAAACAAGAAATGTTAACATTTGAAAGGTTGGAGGGGTGACAACATTTTCTAAATGTTGCATTTACCACTTTAAATGGTTCTACACAACACTTAAAATGTTGGATTCGGCTTTGTACAAGGTTGGATGTAACATTTGGAAAGCCGCACGATCAATTGCTAACCTTTGTGTATACGGGACCCAGATAGCAGTATCTCGTATCTTATAATGTCTAAATCTTTTTGAAGAGACAATCAGATAACAAGATCTTGGGTCCAGGATCTCATCATCTATTCTAAAAGATGAAGACATGATGAGATCTAAGATTTGGTCGTCTGATCATCTCTTCTTCTGGATGATGGCATGACAAGATCCGAGATTTCGTCATCTGACCATCTCTTTTAAATGATGAAGACATAACGAGACCACAGGCTTGACAGGTCATATGATCATCTTGTCTAAGGATGAAGACCTGACGAGACCCGAGATCTTGTCATTTGGGTAGCATTTCATCAACATTTTTGTCCGTTCTGTTGTCAGGTCTGACAACTTATCTTGATTTGATTTGCTGAGAAGCACTGTTACTAGGGTAATTGTCGGATAAATCAAGTTCTATCATAAACGCTGCTCAGATCATCTTTGCTAAAACTGGTACGAGATCCGAGATCTTATCATCTCGTCTTCTAAAGGACGATGACATAAAATCAAAGATCATCTCTTTATTAATGGAGGTCCGTAACACAAATGTTTATGGTTAATCACTAATTTGAAAGAACAATTCTGATTGGTTCCTAGTCAGTATACTGAGCAAATTGTGTATGAAACGATAGTCTTAACGGGGACCACTCTCCGAAGGGATGTCTTCATGATGAGATCCAAGATCTCGTCATCTGATCTTTCGCTCAGACGTCGACGTCCCAAGACAATTAGAACCTTAATATCTGGGGCCCCGCGCCGTAGAACATTTTATACGATCATTGATTGCATTGACTAAAATGTACAATCATTCGTAAAAAAACGTACAATTTAATCGCTAACATTCGTGTTACAAGACCCCGGTGGCACTTTTCAGCGTCCATGACATACCGTAGTAGAAGTCAGCCCCAAGGTCTTCTAACCGAAGCGGGATCTGTCCTGGCGCATGCGCACCATCGATTGCTACCATCACTCCACGGCTGTGGCACAGGTCAACCAGTTCCTTGATGGGCATAACAATCGCTGAGGAAGATGTGATGTGATCAATCATAGCTAGGTTGATACGGGGGTTCTCATCGAGGGCACGGGAATAGTGTTCGATGATCTCCTTGGCTGTCGTCTGCACTGGAATCTTGATAGGTACAATGCTGATATCTGACATGGGAAGCGTTTCATGAAGTGGTATTTTCAGTGGTATTCAAAGATAAAGTTTATATCGGCCAATCGGATACAAGGATGTCAGTGATTGATAAGGGGATATATTGATAAGATGCTTCATGAAACTGGGTCCAAATGGAATTGTGACAGAATTATTGGAATATTACATTCCCTATTTGTCGATGAACGGATAAGAAATGAGGCTTTAAAATGTCTTTCCTCATCAAACTTCCTTGATTCCAACATGTTTATAAAAGTAATATAATTTCACAATGCACGTATGTTATACCTTAAGACTTCTGAGCAGCAATCCCTTTTTAAAGATTTACTGAGATTATTTAGAAGGTAATCAAATTATTGTAATAATTGTAATTCACTCCTATACGGCATTACTGTTAAAGACATGAAAAAATTGCAGACCATTCAAAATAGATCAGCTAGACTTATTTTTAAGGTAAATCGTAGGGAACATACTTCATTATTACAGCAGTGGCATTGGCTTCCAGCCTCTGAACGCATTGTTTTTAAGATTCTTGCTCCTGTTTTTAAAGCACGTATGGGGGAAGCTCCTGGTTATCTATCAGACATAATTAGTAATTATATTCATACGGGCAATACTAGATTCCTTAGATCACATGCTGACCAATACCTCCTTAAAACACAGAAGAAGTTTTAGTTCATATGGTGATAAAGCATTTGCTAATTTTGTGCCCAAATTATGGAATAAACTGCCTGTAACAGTAAGATCTGCTGACAAGTTAAAAACTTTTACATCTCTGCTTAAAACCAATTTATTTGCTCATTGCTTTTTTTTTTCCTTATATGATTTTTTGTGTAACTATAGGTTCAAATATTCATGTTTAGTTCTCTTTCGTAAGTTGTTTCTTTGTTAGGGTTTAGCGTAGGCCTGGTGTTTTTAGAGCCCTTGGGAGTTATGTACCTGCCGGATTGCCTTCTGGGCACGTTCCTTAAACTGCGGGTGAACAGGGCATTAAGATCAGGCACCAGTCCCGTAGATATATTTTAAGTGTTGTTTAATGTAATTATTATTATTAGTTATTTATTGTAAAGCGCTTTGATCATATTTTTGGTAAAGCGCTATATAAGTTCCTGTTAAGTATGTATGTATGTAAATTATGATGGAATTATAGCTATATTTTACTTTCTATTGATTTTCCTATTTTTGTATTCTGAATAAAATCATAAAGTGTGAAGCGATGAAAGGGTTGGGAATTATTCCCACACTGTTGAGAAATCATATGACTATCCATTCATATGTACCTTGGTCAAGTTGATTGAGAGTGGTAACCCAGTAGTCAAGCGTCGTCAACACAGCCTTAAATGTATGATTCGTCACTAAGATCTGGTCACCAGCTCTGAACCTGAAAGATTTTACGATGGCGTTTGTTGCTGGCAAGATGACCAAAAAAAAAGAGAATAAAATTATGTAAGAGTAAATCGGTTTATTTTAGTAGAAATCAGGTCACTTTAAATGAATTCGCGTTATTTTTTGTTTAAAGAACGAATATATTTTGCGTTTGATCATTTTGTTTTTTGATTATTGTATGTCATTTCTGGGGCGGCGCCAGGGTATTTTGAGGAGGAGGGGCATTTTCCCCATTTTTCATCTGGGGTACGACATACCTGTCTTCTCTTATAAATAGTCCGCCCAAGAATTTGTCGAGCAAAAGAAAAAAGGTCTTTAACCACAAATAAAGGATTTCGTATCCCCCCAAAAAAGTTGACAAGCCAAAAAAAAGGTCTTCAACAGGATATAAAGGACATTTTGCACCAGAAAAAAATAGACAAGCAAAAAAAAAAAAAAGGCCTACGACTTCGTCAGGGGGGGATAGGGATACGCCCCTTGCATGGATTGTGACTCGTCCCCCCCCCCATAGGTACGCTTGTGCTTACCAGTTGTAACATTTTCAACCAAGACCAGGTTTTCAGGTTTTGCTCCCACGAACTCGGCAACATTCTTGACGGCATCTTTGTACATAGCTGGACTAAGATAACGGTACCACATTTCAGGATTGGTCTCTCGTTCATCCATCAATCTGGAATTAAGACAAGGTTAAATATTCATGTATCTTTTTTTAGATTTAGACCTAAAAATGGCACATCCTAGACCTATGCACTTTTTTTAATCATGAAGGGTCTGTTTTCTTCACAAATAAATGATGCGGGTTGATTATCTTTTTTAATTCCAATCTGAAAACTTAATATTTTAAGCATTTTAAAAAATAAAATAAACAATTGTATTAGCGCGAAGTGCGAGTTTATTTTAAAGGTATAAATGACAAAAACTGTAACCTTTAAAACACTAATTAACACTCACTCACTAACATTATGCAAACACGACGCGTGAATTATTTTAGCTATATTCTTGTATTCAGCATGTCGCAAAAACAAAATAATAAAAGCTCGAATCACGAGCAAAATAAGTTGTGCATATTGATTTGAAATTGGGATATTAGCCCCATTTTTCCTCTTAAAAAGATCATTATCTCCCTCAACAGGCAATGCGAGCGCGAAGCGCTAGCGATTTTTCTTTTACATGGCCTCAATTTTTATCTTTTGCTTCTATTATTTTTTTTTCCGTTGAAAGGTCAATGACTTCCATATTCTTGAGCGATCCCTGTGTCATTATGGTACCACAAACCTTTTCTGCTCACGGAGAACAATCTGCGGGACGCAGCCATACGCGCCATTATTCACTGTATGTGTACCATCTGGGAAGGAATATTCTCGAGCTCGCAGGCTCTCTCCAAATTCCGGCAAAGGGCCGCTGCCATGGACCGGATCATCGACTTTCTCCGGGACTTTCTCCTGCTTATCTGGCGTCGTCCACCACACCCACGACGCAACTCGTCTCAAGATCTCATAGATGCAAATGGATCCAGAGGCCATGATGACAGCTTGGCGCATGGTCAGGTTCCTCTCAGGCATGCTCGAATTCAAATCTTTGAAGATAAATGAAAGTAAATCAAATCTTCATTATCCAGCTTTGCACACTTTCTCATAATTTGCATGTTTATACTGAATTGTGCATAGAACTGTTTTGTGAAAAATATGCGAAAATTTAAAATGCGATAACTTTCTTATTTTATATCCGATTTTGATGAAATTTTTAGTGTTATGCTCGTTTGATATTTCTCTATTGATTTAAATCAACATTTTCTGGGGTGGACTTGTCCTTTAGGCATCAATTCTCTTAGAGAAGAGAAGAAGAAGACGGGGAGAAAAGGGAGAGGAAGAAGAATAGGAGGAGGCAGAAGAATATGAAGAAGAAGCAGATTGGGAAAAAGCATAAGAAGAAGCAGAAGAGAAGAAGAGGAAGAAGAAGGAGGAGGAGAAGAAGAAGAAATAGAAGCAGAATAAGAAGACGGGTAGAAAAGGAGAGGAAGAGGAAGAAGAATAGGAGGAGGAGGCAGAAGATGGAGAAGAAGCAGATGAAGAAGAAAAAACATAAGAAGAAGAAGAAGAGAAGAGAAGAAGAAGAAGAAAGAAGGAGAAGCGAAAAAGAACAATTCCAACACTACAGAAAACACAGTATTAATTTATTTTAATTGTATCGTAATTTATTAATTTTGCATATATTTGTTATCAGCATTCAACTGGTCTAGCACCACCTACTCTAGTTATATGTGGTTAGATAAGCTGTTTGTGAATCAAAATAATAACCAGTTAATAAAGTAAAAAGAGAATAAGACAGATGGAAAATGAGACCAAATAAGCATTGAATTTGTATGAGACCTATAGCGTAGTGTTCGACGAAACGGCAATTAAACCCAAATCGATGGGTTACTGGAACTTTGGACCTTTTAGAGCTGGACATTCAACGCTATCTTTCTTTGATCGAACGAATTCCGCCTCCTTGTGATAAAGAGAACATAGTCTTTTGTACCAAGGCGTATATGATCAGGCACAGCCTTCCTGGTTTTGGTTTTCTTGGCTGATGCCATTTGTTAGAAAATGCTTTTCAATCAACATGCTGTATTTTTGAAGCAGCAAAATTAAGAAGCAGACGATTTTGTGACATAAAATGTGTTATTATTTGATCCGCACGCATATATGAAGAGATGGTCGCTCTCTCCACGATACAAGCCATGTATCTTTAAGAGGAAAATTGAAAACATGGGCGCCATAAAAGGCAATCAATCACATTGCCTCTATCTTAAAAGAGGCCTATGCATACATTTTCCCAAGTAAAACGCATAGAACCAGTATAGGTAAACTGCCCATCGATTTTCCAGGATTAAAAGATTTATCAGCTTCTATCTACATTGTACGCTTACAGTTTGTGCGATATCATTGTCTAATCATGGAGCTATTACATATAACTGCTTCTTTAAACTCAAGGCCTATTACGGCAGAACACGGTAGGATGAAAATAGAATTATGAAGAGAATATTATATCCAGATCACAATGACGGTCACATGTTAGTAAGTTCATGAACTATTCGATGAGTGTCCATAATAGGTCCATGCAGGACCGAAGATATTTTTTTAACATGTTTTTATTAAGGATTTCATTCAAATGAATGACATAAACTGCATATTAATACAAAAAAGTACAAATCTTCATTTCATATCAACAAGGATATGCAAAAAAGTACATATATATATTTACCAAGAACTGAAGCAAATAAGGACGGAATGAAACTCCATAAAATTATACGTTTATATCTGGAAAAAGAAAGAAAGAAAAGAAAGTCCCCAACCCTCTATGTATTTTAATAATAATTAATGTTAAATGGATACATAAATGATTTGCAGGAAAACAGATATCAACCTAAATGTATTATCATTGCATCCCATTTTAAATCAAGCTTCAACATAACATTACATACACACATACACACACCCATGCACATACCATGCATTGTCTCCAATCTTCGGTCCAATGCAGCAGAGGTGATCAAGAAACAGACCAAGCATGCACAGGCAGCAAACTTTAAAGGGGAAGTTCACCCTGACAAAAAGTTTATTGTAAAAATAGCAGAAAAAATAATAAAAAATATTGCCGAAGGTTTGAGAAAAATTCATCAAATAATTAAAAAGTTATTAGAATTTCAATTATTTGATTTGTGACGTCATATGCGAGCAGCATTTCTACATAGCGAATGGTAAAATTTAAATGAAATGTCATTTTCTTAGAAAATTGAAAATGGTTTTCACTCTACCTTTTGTTTATCTATAGACAAATTATTTTACACCCGATCATGAATAGAAAACAAAATTAAGTCATCAGGAACCATACAAAATTTGAAATTCATGCATTTTATATTACATAACACATGGGGCAGCTGCTCGTTTATGACGTCACATATCCAAAACTTTGAACTCTAATAACTTTCTTACTCTTTAACGGATTTTCCTCAAACCTTCACCAATATTTTTTACTATTTTTTCTACTATTTTTACAACAAAGTTTTCTTCAGGGTGAACTTCCGCTTTAATTGTGACTGACCAATTGGCTTAATAAGCCAGTTCGTAGTTCCTTTCTGCGCATGATCAAAAGATTACACGCATGATCAAAGGAAGGTCATTTGTACTAAAGTGAGATGGTGGTTTAAAATATGAGATAAGCACCAACTTTGATGTCTTGATCATTCATATATTCTTTTGAATAAGGGTTTCATTTACATTCACAAAAAAAATGCATCCACGAACGACTGTTATTTCACAGTTTGCTAAGTATGCTATGATATGCATTCAGAGTAGGAATGCAACAAATACCTTCATTAAGTGTTCGCTGGTGTGCTATTCTAGTCACCTAGTCTATTCTATTTCTTCATCCTGCTATGTAAGGCAAGCTTACGTTATATCTTGCTTTGAAATCTGCCTATCATAATGAAAAAAATGAAAGGTCATTTGACCAAAATTGTACATGAAGTAATAGCTTGGTCACATTTGCTCTACGGCGGCCGTACGGCGAGTCGAAAACGGCCGTTTTAACATTTTTTAACCAGCTACAAATAGGTGGTTTGAATAAAACGGCTGTTATATATATATCGACTCGCCGTACGGCCGCCGTAGATCAAATGTGACCAAGGTATAACTACGAACTGGTCTATTGAGAAAGTCTACAGGAGAGGACGAAAGCTCGCCCCCATAAAACAATATCTTATAACCATTCGATGAGTTTCCATCTGTAATAGGTCCATGCTGGAAAGCACACAACTACAGTGTTTGCCACAGTGTGTTCACAGTGTGGAACACAACAATAACCACCTTCACACAGCATTTCAGTCGTGAATCACATACAGTCACAGTGTCGAGGTGCACAGCGGGGTGATAGCTTGATACTGTTTAATTTGAGCATAATAATGTTAACACTACATACGTGAATATTTCACACAGGCTTATAGGGGTGTTAATTGCAAGAAAATATTTGCGATCAATCGCACATATTCTCTTGCAATTTTACAACTGATAGATCAACATTGGTTATCGCAAATAAGATTAAATTTCTTGTTTCAAGGAGCAGATTAGCAATCAATCACTAATTATACTGCAAGACATATGATTGATTTATATAGGAACCAAATATTGACTTGCAAATGATCGCAAGTTTCTTGCAACACCCCATTAGTCCATTGAACACACTCTGCTCATATTGTATTACCATGTCTTGTCTTGTCTTTCCGTTAATGCCCACAATCATTATATTGATTATTATGGCATATGAACGTCAAGATTGACTTGACTTACCAGGACCGGCAGGTGCAATACACCGGGTGAACACCCTACTCTTTGACGAATAGTGTATTGGTTTTAACGTGCATAGGTTGTGACTCTCCTATACACGGGACCAACATTTGCGTCCTTTCCGATGGACGGAGTGTTTTCCAACTGCATTCACACCTGTACTGAATACAGTGGTGAGGCACGATAACACACAACGCTATAGCATCAGATTTTTTTGTTAGACGCGCGTCCTTTTCAGCAGCCTTATGTGTATTCCTGCATGATCAAATTATTGAAGACTCAAGTAAATTTCAACCACATACCTCACCAAAAGTGTGTCCAATTCCAGCAATGGTGTCGATCCGCAGAAATTGTTCTAAATTCATCTGGGAATCTTACGTACTAATACAAAGCGCCATCCCCCTAATGAATAGAAAGTGAGAGCGGATCAACGCCCATAATGAATTCCAGCATGGTTTATAGATCTGGAACCCAACAAGAGAATCGAAAGCCTACCTGAAGTCAAATCATGACCCGACTCTCGTCGAACTGCATACATACCACTACGCCTAAACAATAAGTTTTTTTTATGGCTTAATGCACAATTTCTTGCTGCGTCCCATAACTGTTCATCGAACCTTGAATACCGTGCTTTTGTTTTGCTTTGAATTTGCGTCTGTACAGCCGTGTGAAAATGAAGCTGTGGGTGCCAATTCTTTTTTCTACCATTGGCTTGCTTACGTATTCATCCCACAAATATGATGTTAAAATACCCTTGAAAAGTGATAGTGGCCTGAAACTTAAAGCACCAAAACTAAGACGTATTGGATTTCTGAAAACTAAAGTCCCGTATTACTCGAACTCTTGCGCATGTTTTAATACGGAACTTCTGTTTTGCGGCGACATTCAGCCCAACCCAGGTCCCATTAATGAGACGCGGAGTTTCGGACCCACCCCTTTAGGTCATGATCGACGTAGATATTCTATATCCGAACTTTATAATCTTTTAGTCAGGCAGCATATGTCATGATTTACCGGCTACTTCGACAAATTGGCTAAGTCTGATTTTTCACTTTTATGTGATTGGTGACATCACAAGGATCAACTTTCAACTTGGTGACAAATTTCTAATGGTCATCTTGACCATGTGAGGGGTCAAAATGGGTTCAATAGGGGTCAATTTTTGGAATTGCCCCGATTGTGTCGAGTTATACATCGAATTGTTTGTCTGGTTATACTGAACAAAAAAGTGTACACAATTATATACTCTTGACCTCCCGTAAAAAAGTTATGACCGGAAATAGCAAAAGGTCAACGAACTTTCGTTACATTGTATATATGGCAAATTACACTGAAGGTGTTAAGAAAGCTATTTTCCGGGGGGTTCTTTCTTTTCTTTTTCATGTTTGTGCTTTTTTATTTTCGATTTTAATAAGTTCACCTTCAGAGGTCCTTATCCAGAAGATATTAGGGTCAAGACAAGGTCAGGGAAAGGTCAAAAGGTCAACATGTAGCTAAAATACACTAAAAGCGACTAGAATCGTAGAAGTCTCATTTTTTATGGGTTCTTTATTTTGAAAAGTCTGTATCTATAACATTAAATAAATTAAGATGCTTATTTAGGAACAAAATAGATTAACAGAGATAGACGTCGAATGCGTTTAGTGTGGTATCATGGTATTGCAAGAATACCTTGAAACAACTTGACAAACCCTTATGCCCTTAAAATCTTATCATCTTCAGGATGTAATAAGTGCAACCAGCTCTTTCCGAGTTTCTTTTTTTTAAGGAAATCAATTTAAGTTCAATTCATTTTCAATTTACTAGTCTTTGATATGTAAAGAAACATTTCCTTCATTGCTTTGTCAGAATATTTCAATCAACAGAAATTATTGTATTGTAGTAGGGTATAAGTGTAATACTATGTTAACAGAATAAACATCGATTGACCAGTGCCCCAGCTCCTAAGAAAGATGCATAACATTTCATTTGGATTAACTTAGGATTGATGATAATATTATAAGTTGGGCTCCAATTGCTCCTTAATTAATTCAAAATGTGTGACGGTTATATTATTTCTGACAAAGAGGCAACATCATGCAGGCATGCGTATTGTAGAAGTGTATGTCAATTATGCTGATGTGATATATTCTGACCATTACTCGATCTCTGGAGCCAAGAAGGACTACACAATTCTGGTGTTGTGCTGTTCTGAGCTAATCATCGGGGCCGCTTTTGCATATTGTAAAGAGAAATTTATAGATTTCGTGCATACTTTTGGTCAATTATTATGTATCTTTCAGTAAAAAAAATATGCAAGTTTTCACAATTTCTGGGGACCGCTGCAACCTCCGCCCGCTGCGGCATGGCAGTGGTTTACTTCAATGAAATTTGATGTGATTATTCTTTCTGGCAACATCGAGGTAGTTCACAAAGTAGGAGAAAAAAAAACGACAAAAGAACAATCAGCATCTATGCATATCACTATCGTGAGAACATGTATTAAGTTTAGATTCACGTTGTATGCTCTGAAAAAAAAAACCTTGATAAACACATGATAAAAAAGTAGGCCTAAAATCCGTGTTAATGACAGCACAATCAGAAATATTGTGCAGTTCTTTTTTTCTCCAGAAATGGTCAGAATATATCACATCAGCATAATGGACACTAACGACTACAGTGAGCATGCCTGAAAAATGTTGCCTTTTCGTTAGAAATAATATAACCGTCACTCGTTCCAATTAATCAAGGAGCAATTGGAGCCCAACTTATCATATCATCCTCAATCCTAACCTCATTATCTTATTCGTATGTTAAGTCAAATAAGATGTTGGGCATCTTTCTTTGGAGTTGGGAGCACTGATCAACAGATGTGTTTATTAGCATAGTATTACACATATACCCCAGTACATTACAATATTTTCTGTTGATTAAAATATTCTGTACAAAGCAAATGGATGAAATGTTTCTTTACATATCAAAGACCGGTAAATTGGAAATGAAAAGAACTTGAATTGAGTTGCTAAATCAAGCAACTCGGAAAGAGCTGGTTGCACTTATAACGTCATGAAGATGATATGATTTTTATAGGTTTTGTCAAGTCGTTTCAAGGTATTCCTGCAATAAACCATGATACGGGCCACACTAAAACTATTCGACGTCTATCACTGTTTATCTATTTTGTTCCTAAATGAGCACATTTTACCCCCTTTTTATCTAATGGATAATGTCTTCTTAGAGACTTTTCAAAATGAAGAACCTACTTCTAAATTCAAACCGCTTTTATTTTGGCTACCAATGAAAGTTTGTTGACCTCTTGACCTTTCCCTGACCTTGTCTTGACCCTTAATATCTTCTGGATAACGACTTCTGAAGATGAACTTATCAAAATAAAAAATAAAAAGTACACACATGCAAAACAGAGAAAACGAAAATATTAGCTTTTTATCACCTTCAGTGTAATTTGCCATAAAAATATACAATGTAACGAAAGTTCGTTGACCTCTTGACATTTCCGGGCATAACTTTTTAATGGGAGGTCAAGAGTATATGATTGTGTACACTCTTTTGTTCAGTATAGCCAGACAAACAATTTGATATATGACTCAATACAATCGGGGAAATTCCAAAAATTGACCCCTATTGAGCCAATTTTGACCCCTCACATGGTCAAGATGACCATTAGAAATTTGTCACCAAGTTGGAAGTTGTTCCTTGTGATGTCACCAATCACATAAAAGTGAAAAATCAGACTTAGCCAATTTTTCGAAGTAAATGACATCTGCTGCATTACTCTTTCTTCTAATGTAACTGTAAGTGCAAGACTTCCTTCTGATACGTGGAAATTGATAAAATCTCTCGGTATATCCAGAAGACCATGTAAATATCGTGGAAGTAGAGGTGGTTCTAGAAAACAACGAAATATTCAAGTCTTGATTACAACTGGTAACCATAGTAAGACCCGTCTCCCAGATACGAGACGCATTGAACATGATAATTTGATCCGAATTAGATGTGATAGATGGAATATGCCAACTCTAATGAATACCAATTCCAGATCTTTAATACCGAAGCTTGACGAACTTTCAGTCTTACTCCATGAACATAAAGTTGATGTGGCATGTATTACAGAAACCTGGTGCCAATCGTCCATCCCGGACTGCTCTCTTTCAATTGATAACTACCACCCCCCTTTCAGATGCAACAGAGATCATACAGTCGGGGGTGGGGTGGCTTGTTACGTCCATTCTTCTGTCCCTGTTACCGTGTTAAGTGATTTGACTGAAGATCTCATCGAATCTCTTTGGGTTAAAATTCAACCACAGCGCTTGCCGAGAAAGTTTAACCCGATAGTTGTTGGTTGTTTGTATTCCCCTCATAATACTAAACAAGAGCACGACCTTATGATACAACACATTTTCAAATCATTAGACAGCATTATGGGTCGTCATCCCAGGGCTGGAATCATATTAATGGGAGACTTTAATCATATGCCTGATAATCGTTTACGTGTGAACTATCAACTTAAACAAATTGTTAAGCAACCTACACGCTTGAATGCTAAACTCGATCTTGTGTACACCAATATGGCAGAGTATTACAACGAGCCAACTGTTGAAGGAGCCCTTGGCCTCTCCGACCATCAGATAGTGTTGTGTAAACCTAAACCGTCCTTTTCTGCCCCTACCCCGAGGAAGTTCAGCAAAGTAACGCGAACTTACAGTCACAATCGGAAGGTTCTTTTTGCGAATGAGCTTGAGAGAGTAAATTGGTCTACACTTTACAGAGCCTAATCTTGCCAACATAAATATGAAATTTTTGAAAAAATATTGCTTACGCTTATAGATAAGTATTTCCCGATGAAAACAGTAACCCGAATTGAATCTGAAAAACCATGGGTAACCGATCGATTCCGTGAAGTGATTCGTGAACGCCAACAAGCCTTTCGCACCAACAAACTTCTCTTCGCTGTTTTCAGAAATAAAGTTAATCGGTTGAGGAAGACCCTTCGCAAGCAACATTATCAAAACTTCGTGGATAGCTTAGGAGATGGACAACACCGCAATTGGTGGAGAGAGGTGAAGTCCTTGTCTGGTCAGCAATCCAACTATGACCCTTTGTCTAACCTCCTGAATAGTCTAGCTGATGGTGATTCGTCAAAACTTGCCGACATGATTAACACTTTTTTCGCGTCTATCTCAGCGGATCTGCCACCATTAAATCATCTTGATAACCCCTTCAACGATGACGAGGATCCGCCCAGTCATGAGTACATTATTAATATATCGGTTGTAGAGAAACAATTAAGGTTAATTGATTCGAGCAAATCGCCCGGCCCTGACCAAATTCCTTCCTGGATTCTTAAAGATTTTTCCAGTATATTAGCTGGTCCAGTATGTTCTATCTTTAATGCGTCGTTTGCCCAAGCGTATATCCCCCCTATTTGGAAGTCGGCTAATATCATACCTATTCCAAAAGTGAACCCTCCAGTCTCAATCGAAAATGATTTACGGCCTATTTCATTAACACCGGTTTTAGGAAAAGTTCTTGAGAGTTTTATTTATAAATGGCTTTGGAAAGAATATTCACCAAATCTTGATAAGAACCAGTTTGGGAGCGTTCCAAGCTCATCTACCACCTTAGCACTCATTGATCTGTGTCATCACTGGTACCAGGAAACGGATGCTAAGAGACAAGCCATTAGAGTGTTACTAGTAGACTTCCAAAAAGCTTTTGACCGAATTAACCACAAGATTCTTATCGATAAACTTGTTAACATTGGTATAAGTCACAAAATTGTCAATTGGATTCGTTCATTTTTGTGTCAAAGAAAACAAAGAGTAAATATAGGTCAAATTACATCTGATTGGTCATGCTGTCATGGAGGTATACCCCAGGGGACCAAACTTGGCCCCCTCCTCTTTATTATTATGTTGTCTGATTTGAATCTGAATTTTCCCCTAGTCAAATATGTAGATGATACTACTATCTATGATGTGTGTAACGTTAGGAACCAAGATACACTCCAGAGTGCGTTAGATGAATTGGTATTATGGTCGAATAAGAATGACATGCATATAAACTCAAAGAAAACTAAAGAAATGGTGATTAACTTTACTAAGATGGATTTGACACACGCATTAACCATTGATGGCGTAATGCTAGATCGTGTAAGTGAAACAAAGTTGTTAGGATTATGGATAAATGATCGGTTGAAGTGGGATACCCATACTGATGCAATTTATTCCAAAGCTGCAAGACGACTATTCCTCCTGGTTCAGTTACGCAGAGCCGGCCTTTCTAGTAATGAATTATGTATGTATTACAAAGCCTGTATACGTTCTGTTCTCGAGTATGCCTGCCAAGTATTTCATGGGGGGTTAACAAACGAACAGTCGCAATTACTGGAATCTGTACAAAAACGAGCAATACGTATAATCAACCCACAATTATCGTACACTGAGGCACTCAAAGAATTAAACTTAGGAAAATCATGTGTGAAAAGCTATTCCTCCAATCACAAAATTCAGATCATATCTTGAATAACCTCCTTCCATCAAAGAAAGAGTATAAGTATGATTTTAGGAACAAAAAACAATTTCCCTTGCCAAGGTGTAAAACAAAGAGGTACAAACATAGTTTTATTCCCTGGTGTCTGTACAATCTTCAATAGCAAGAATAGTCTCTCGCGCTTTAGAACATGAGTTTGTTTAATCATGGACCCTGGTTGAAAGGATCAAGCACTCTCTCGATGTCATACATTTAATACATTTTTATATCTAAATATTGCGTTGGATTCGCTATAGTGTTGAGTCTGTATACTTGAAAGTGATGCAATGTACAATATCTCCCAGGTTCATTTTCTATGTTTCCATTTCCTCCTCTTCTCTCTCTCTCATCTATTTTTTATATTTTTTTTATGCCTTTCCTCATTCCTTCTCCTTTTTGACCCCTTACCCCTTTTCGTAATCCCTCCTCCTCTCTGTATTTTTTTTTTTTTCTTCTTCTGCTTCTCTTCATATTCACCATGTTTTTCTTCTTCATTTTCTTCCTTTTTATTTCCTTCCTCTTATTCCTCATTACTTTTCCCCCAATTCTTTCTCCTTCCCATCCGAATTATCTATTAACTATCCTAATTTATTCTGAGTGATCTGGTTTGACCATTATTAGGAATTGCGGTTCAGGTTGTTTACCCCCATACCCTCTTTCATGTGAATATTTTGTCAGCTTTGAATTTATATTCTTGTTTTCATTCCCTGCTTATTCTTCATATTCCGTTTTCCTTCTTATACTGATTATTTCCTGTTTGTTTTTGTTTTTGGTATTAATGTACAGTGTATATTGTTACAAATTTCTCACTGGTTTTTAAATATTTATTTGATATGTAATTGTGAATTTAATTGTACTTCTTTGAATTGTCAATAATCCAACTGTCATGGTTGCAATGAATGAATAAATAAATAAAATAAAATAAAAAATAAAAACGAAACCGAGATTTAGCGATGATTTATCATAACTTAATCATAAATGAAATAGACAAATGACCTACCAATGTAAAGCTTAGAATCTCCTCTTTCATCTGGTATTACTTAAGATTATTCCTCATTCACGGATGAGTGAGCAAAAACAATTCGAAGAAAGGATGCCAAAAACTCATTGGCAGGGTGTATCTGAATTTCAAAAAGAAAATCACATGACTTAAAAATTCAATATCTGCTCTTTCCTTTGATACCTTCATCACAAAAAATGATCAAGAAGTAAAAAAGTTATGATCCCTCGAAAAAATGCTTGTATTTCCATAATTTCATTAAATGAACGTGTTTTTACCGGTTTCCCACAGAAGCTATCGCACGGTAACAAATACTTAAAGGGGAATCCAACCCAAATAAAAACTTGTTTTTATAAGGAAAAGAAAAATCAGACAAGTTGATAGGTGAAAGTTTGAACAAAATTGGACAAACAACAAGAAAGTTATGAATTTTTAAAAGTTGTAAATATTGGTAATCACTATACCCATGGAGACTTCAAATTGGCCGCGTATGGGATGTCATAGTGATGTAAGGCAAGGACTACTCTTCCACGTACTCCAATACATATTATGGCTAAAATGTCATTTTTCCCAAAAGTTTGATTTCAAATTATATTTTTCTTTCATGAGGACATACTACAATATACTACCTGGGTTATATTTAGATTACTGCCCCAGGGGAATGGGTACTTAGGAGAAAACCACAAATCCTTGCTAATAAAGTACATGGCCTATGGGAAAGTTGTCCTTGCCCCTTGTCATAATTTACTTACACAGTTGCCAATTTGAAATCTACATAGTATTAGTGATCTCAATTTTAAAGCAGCTATAACTTTCTCATTGCTTGTCTGATTTCTTTCAAATTTTCACCATTCTGTTTAATTTATTTTTCTCCTTCCCAACATAACATTTTATGGCCAAGGCTGGATTCCCCTTTAATGCATGGCTGATCGTCAACAAAACGGAGTGTCGAGTGAGTTTGAACGCTAGCCTGTAAAACCTCTTCTATGGAAATTATTGAAATTCAAGCCCTATTTCAAATAACCAGAACTTTTTATTTCTTGACCATTTTCTGTAATTGTGGTATCAAATTAAAGAGCAGATATTTAACTTTTTGGAAATGTGGTTTTCTTTTCAAAACCCAGATACGGCCCGCCAAGTGACTTTTTGGAATCCCCATTTGTCTATTGTATTTGTGATTAAGTTATGATAAATCATCGATAAATCTCGGTTTCGTTTTTTGTGGGACGCACTGTATATACACGATTTCAGTCGCTCGAGCGAACAAGGGAAAAAAAGGAGGACAAAGGCCCGTGTACTATTGGGTTACACTTCGTAATTCCGAAGGTTCGTAATTCCGAAACACGTAAATTGCCTATACCTCGATGTTCGTTAATCTGAAAACGAAAAAGAGTTCGTTAATCCGAGCATTTGTGGCGTTATTCCGACGTTTCGTTATTCCGAAGGTTCGAAAATCCGAAAACGAAATAAGGTTCGTTGTTCCGAAGGTTCGATAATCCGAAAACGAAATAAGGTTCGATAAGGTTTGTTATTCCGAAGGTTCGTTAATCCGAAAACGAAATAAGGTTCGTTGTTCCGAAGGTTCGTTAATCCGAAAACGAAATAAGGTTCGTTAATCCGAAAACGAAATAAGGTTCGTTAATCCGAAAACAAAAAAATAAGGTTTGTTAATCCGAAAAATAAAAACCGGGAAAGCAGAGGCAGAGGCAAGGGGGAGGGGGCGGGGGACACTGTTGCCGTTCAATTGTTATAAGGATGGGAAGGCAAGGGCGGCCGAACGAATTTTCGTTTGGAGGTAAAGCAAAAATATGAAACTCATACGTCAAAATGGACACTTTGGTGATATTT
Source organism: Lytechinus variegatus (assembly GCF_018143015.1). Lineage (NCBI taxonomy): Eukaryota > Metazoa > Echinodermata > Echinoidea > Temnopleuroida > Toxopneustidae > Lytechinus > Lytechinus variegatus. The sequence goes on from NC_054754.1 coordinate 28,903,094, forward strand.
TCACCTTAAGATTATCATCTGCTTGAAGTCATTGTGTGTTTGATAGTGATTAAGTAGAGAAAAACCTTTTTTGAAGTGATTTCTTATTATGGCAAAACGTGTATTTAGGCTTTATTTTTCGGGAGAAAGTATAATGAGCGAGCGGCTTGGTATAACAAATTCAAAGGTGAAGTTGTAAAACGTTTTTTGGGGTCAATTATTCTATAAATGGCATTATTGCGAGGTGTTGCGAGCGTGAATCACAAGCTATAATTATAGGATATTTCAATAAAAAATAAAAACAAGTTTCTAAAAATCCGAGCAGATTTCTGCTGTCATTAAAAATATGTGAGTCTAACTAATAAATTAACACGAGCGCAAAACGCGAGCTTAAACATACTGACCAGAAAAGGAACCTGTTAAAGAAAGCATTTAGAAAGCATTTTGAAAGGGTAGTCCTAACAGTCAATAATTAGCTTTATACTTATAAAATAAAGTAAATATGTAATAACGTGATAAACCCTTTTCAAATAATGCGAGCGCGAGCTATATATTTTTTTTTAATATGATGGGCAATTATGTTTGTGATCTTCAAAACGAGATACCTATGTAAATAAATTTAGATAATAACTGCGAACAAGAAGCGCAAACAGAAATTTTAATTATATAAGCTCTGACCTGATCTAAAGGAGACATTTTAAGAACTTTTTGCAGCTAGCCATGAAGACGATGCGTGTTTCAACCAGTGGCGGCGGGACATATTTTCCTGGGGGGGGGGGGGCAAAGTAAAAAAAGGGGCCAATAGGGGCAATTTGGTGCAAACATATATTTTCACCATGAGATTATCATCTGTGTAAAGAGGTTGTGTGTTTTGTAGTAATTGAATTGAGCAAAAAAATTTAAGTGATCACTGATTGATAAATTACATGTATATATTTACGTTTCATTTCTGCGAACGTAGCGAGCAAGCGGTTTTGGGGGAAAGAAATCAAATCTGAAGATGTAAAATTCGCCTTTTTGGTCAATTACTGTTAAAAGGGCATCCTTGTGAGATGTTGCGAGCGAATCACGTGCTCTAACTTTTGAAAATTTCATGAGGCCTAGAATGATAATGGGAAGCCACTTTAGTTCTGAAAACTGTTCTCCCAGCTATCATTATTTTTTTTACAAGAATGCTTAGAATGTCCAGTTTTCAGGTTGGAAAATCAGAAAATTTTGGCTCACGTTTCTCGCTCGCATCAGGTATTTTTTAATGAGGAACTCATTCTATTCCTGGTTACAAAAAAGTATAAAATGTCCAGTTTTCAGGTGGAATATCACAAACTTTAAGCTTGCGGTTCGCGCTCTCATTATTTAGTTCGTGAGTTATGTATTCTATTCATGAGTCACTAAATGCAGTCCTTAAAAGATTACTTAGAAGCCTGTTGCATAAAACTTTTTACCTGAGAAAACTGTGGTAAAAACTGAAAACTAAGGTTAGTCTGATTTCCGCCATTGACTTTAGCACAGGGCAAAAACTCCGGTAAAAACAACCCGAGTTTTCTCAGGTAAAAAGTTTTATACAACGGGCCCAGGTCAGTATATAAACAAATTACAGCTCTCCCTCGAGTTAATTCTTTAGAAAGATACACATCTTTTTCACGATTACAAAAATGCTCAGAATATTTAAGTTCACGTCTTGTTACATGAAATGTCTACTAGTTTGAGCTTGCGATTCGCGCTTTCAACATCTCACAAGGATCATTATTAGTATTATTTTTATTACCAGCAGAAGCTGTTATTAAAAATGACATCCCCTCCAATACAAATCCTATTATAGGTTTTCCCGTCCAATTTCATCAGGGTTGCATTTAGATTAATGAAAGGACTTTCAAATTCGAAATATTTTGTCAACCCTCTGCACACATGGTTCATTTTCATTTATTCATCATTTAATTCCGTTCTATATCATTCCTTTGAATTTGGTAAAAATTCAATTCAGGGAGAAATTCGTTCAAATTAATGGCCGAAAGTTGTCATTTAATTTCGCAACGACGAACTGATCGTTTAATTTCACCCAAAATACCATTTTCAATTTCATTAATCGGCACACATATTTGCACTTTAAACGTCCAAATTCAGATATGTTTCTGTGTTCATTTTTCTTTTATAACGTTTTACAATCTTTTTTTCTGATCTTTCAGTTAGAATAATTTTATATCATTATGTTTGATAAAGACGCAATTCATGCAACACTTGTAGGATATGGTTGTGAACGGTTATTCTTTTAGTGATTAATGAGTGGGTGCAGGGGCGGATCAAGAATTTCTAAAAAAAAGGGGGGCATTTTCCCAAGGAATTTGACGAGCAAAACAGAAGGTTTTTAACCAAAGAATAAGGGACGGTCCACAATTTTTTTTAATTGTGGCTCTCAAAGGGGGGGGGGGGGCACGGACACGAGCCGGGTGTGCCCCCCTGGATCCGTCAGTGAGTGGGTGGATGACCTATGCCAATGGTAGGTTTTTTTATCATCTTGTTCTTTTTTTTATTTCATATTATTGTAAATTATATCGTTGTGGGGAAGGGATGGTATTGACCACGTTTTATAGTTATGAAAGTGGAAAAACGAGTTGTTGTTCCGATGATGGTTTTTCAGATGGATGATACATTTCAGTATAATGGTAAACATCCAATTAAGTAGTAAAACCCATTTCCATAATCATTCAAATGAAGTAAAAAAAAGAAATAAAACAACGAAAAACACTGTGCATATCCTATAAGTGATCGCATATTAATGATTTTGAATTCATAAACCTTCGCAAGGAGGGTACCGTTGCGAATTTGAAAACACCTCTTCGGCTATTTGAATTTGATCGATCTTTATACTTGTTTAAATGAAATAACCATGAAATCGCGTGCCAATATGATTAAATTAAATAAAGTATTTGGGTATTTAGATGCTGATCTCACAGGTCATTCGAATTAGTTGCAAACTGAACTATTACATCATTAAATCGGTTGAAATTTTGACGAAATTGGACGGGAAAACCTATATCTAGAGGTTACACGCACGCGACCAACACACTTGATCCCCTGCATCTTTAAACCATTTGCTTAGGTAGCAATTGCTCAGGTAAAATCGAAATTAGCCTATGCTTGATCAGGGCGCCTATATTCTTAATGAAATACGTACTTTTAGCCAAGGGCGCCGGAAGCGGGGGGGGGGGCAGAGGGGCACTTGCCCCCCTCCAGCGATTTTTTTTTTTTGGGGGGGGGGCAAAACGAGATTCCCCCCCAATGTTACCCCCCTAAAAGTAAAGAAATTGTATCATTTAAGGACAAAAGTAACGATGAAGGCACTTTTCTGCCTAAGAATTGTCATTTCCATTGTCAAAAATGAAAAAATTTCGCCCCTGACGGGGCAATTACACATCATAGTAAGCCTTACGTCTTTTGACGAATATGTCCCTCTGTGAAACATACCTTTGATAAGCGCCTTTTCCATCTTATTACAGTGTGATAACGTTTAACCTTTTAATGAATACATTTCAGACTTAAACCGAATGGCAAATTGAAAGTGGTTCACCAATGCGTCGGCTAACAAACGCGCGATCGCCCAGAAACGCTCAGACCGGGGTGGTGTTTCATCAATATTTTCGTCCGACAAGTTGTCAGATCTGACAACTTTCGTATCCTGTATTCTGATTGGTTGAGAAGCATTGTTACCATAGCAACTGTCGGATAAAACAGGACTTGGCGGATAAAACGTCCGACAAGTCCTTTCATGAAATGCTCCCCGGACCCGATATCACCAACGCGCGTGAACGCTAGTTACTCGAGCAACATATGGAATCGGAAAATAGCTGTAAAACCAAAAGGTTTAAAGAGTGAAATGAGGCTTGAGTAGTTGCTTATTGGATAAATGAGAAGATGCTAGCTTGAGTCGGCGAATGGAGTGCAGAGCAGGAGTACTCATCTATCAACTAATCAAGCCTCTTCAAGTCTTCAACCTTTTCTGGTTTACTGTCTTTATCAGGACTACGCTCATTTGAACAAAAAAATACTCGACTATCAACTGTCCACTTCCTCCTATCAATTTCACTTCTTCCTCTATCCACTTTTTCGAAAACTCCACAAGGTGTACCGTCAACCACATCCGCTATTGGAATGTAATTGTTGTCTTCTAAATAATGTTACATAATGTACATTACTTATCAATTTGTTGTGTACAAAAAACGCTCCTTTTATAAGGCATAGAAATGGGACGTTTAACGCACAGTCACTAATACGCGCCGCTGTCTTCGCATCGTGCAGGCAATCTACGTGTATAGTGGCGGGCTGCTACATTGCGGTGCAGGGGTGTTCAACTTACATATCGTGAGCGCACTCAGCTGCGTGTTTTCACTTCTCCTTTCTCTCCTTTTCTTGTCATTTTCCTCGCATTACTTGTTTTCATAAATTTCCCTCTCACTTTCCTTGTTTTCTCACTCCCTTCAGTTTTGTAACTCTTCTTGATCACTTGCATTCATTGCATGGCACACCCCCCGGTCAAAAATGGTACGGTCCTATCCAACATACACTCAAGTCGTCGCTGTACGAATATAATGAAAACGTGCAAAATTCTTAACGCGTTGCGTTGCCTAGCTATGCGTGTGTACTGTGTACACACAATGCCATCGGCTGAACCCGCCAAACTATAGTGACCAATTATTGCAAAAGCTTTTGCAAATGTGAAAAGTGACAGAGGTTTTTTTTATCCAATCAAAATAATTCTTAGGTATTCGCAATCTACAGCATTTTCTGCAAAATGTCTTTTTTTGATAGGGTCTATTGTGACGTATATATTTTTTTACAACAATGTGAAGTCGCACCAAACGTTTCGTTTCCTGCACTTGCCCATTGGCTCATGTACAAATGGATTTCCAAAATCATCAAGAAAGGTTCCAAAAACCTCAAAAGTGACAGAACTTAATTTGACTAAAATTAAATGAAAATCATATCATGTTCAAGGTGAGAATCTGCTCTATTCTATTCTGTTTTGATAGATCACCTTGTTGACGCGTTTTGGAGATATCTTAGCAAATCCGTCAAAAAAGGCGTATTTTTCTATTATTCTCCATAGGGAAATAATTTAACACGCTACGCACTGCAAAAAAGGAGCGCAAACAAATTGATATGTTAACTGCCGTAGTTTGTTAATTCATGATTATTTACAAATGAATATTTCCTGGAATTTGACATTCATCATTTCCTAGTTATGGTCACATTTTCCCCAGAAAATATGTAAAGAAAAAGAAGATTTTGAAGGGGTCATCCAAAAGTGCTTCCCAGCCATACAAATCATGCCAAAGGAAACACATAAATCGAGTAATGTTATAAATTTTCAGAAAAATTTAAAATTGTTAGACAATAATTAAGCATGTCATATTTATTTTTTCCTCCAGTTACAGAATATGAAACGTTTTGCCTATGCATGGATAATCAGGGACTGACTATCTCCAATGCTGAGTTCAGAAATGATTTGCGTAAAGTGGGGATATAAGTGCTTATCGACGTCTGCCACGTCAGAACAGTTTAACATTTTGAATTTGAAAATACATTCATTAGAATGTATGTTGTTTCTGTTGTTACGGTTCTTCTGCTTAATACACTCCTTTAAACTTATGATAATTGTGCTCTCTCGCGTCGTCCGTGTATGTTAATGTACATAAATAAATATTTCTGAAAGAATAATGCATGAAAAATTTCTGGTATTTTGAGTCAATATAAGCGTATTACGTAATTTAATTGATCAGACACAAACACCACATTTTGCGCGTATATTTTATAGGTTCTCATAAACTCTGAGTATAGTCTTTCGTAGTGAATTCTATGTTTAATTCTCAAGAAATTTATTTTTGAATTCTCTTAGAAACGCAACTTTTATACTCCATTTTTACACAAAGTCCTTACGGGGGGTCCAACCCCCTCTCCCGCACGATCGCTTCGGTATCTCACGCTGTCAAATATATTGTGCCCCCTTCGGGATTTTGCCCCCCCCAAAAAAAAAAAACTGAAAGTGTTCCGGCGCGCCTGCTTTTAGCCACAACACACGCATGTATCATCGATCGTTATTACCTCATTGCATAATATCGTGTAATCTTGTAATGACAACACCGTTTTTTGTTACCAAAATGAATAATTTTAATTTTCGGAAATACGAACCTTATTCAATTTTCGGATTAACGAACCTTATTTCGTTTTCGGATTGACGAACCTTCGGAATTACGAACCTTCGGAAATACGAACCTTCGGAATTACGAAGCTTTGGAATTACGAATGTATACGTACTATTGTACCAATGGGTCATGATTTGTGAGGTGTCATTTTTTTTGCTCACAAGATATAGGGATGGCTAAGATTATAGGAAATTCACTCCACTTTGTCAAATCAAGGATTTTTCAAATGAGATGGCGCAATATCAATCAAAATCCTTTTGAACCACATTTCAAGCCGCCAGCAGAAAGTATGTCAGGCATGCATTTCTTCCTTTTTTACATTACAAATGGAAAGAAAAGATATCCGCATGACTATGTTCACACAAGCCTCTGTACATTTGAATGTTTATGTAGTTGATCTGGCAGTCACATATAGGCTCAATACACCAACCTTATGTTCTAACCGAAGAAGTTTTTTTCTTCTTAATTTGTGTTCCTATGGTAAAACAAATTCTGCTTGGTTGCCCGAACGGCAACTTTGGGCAATTTCGCTAATTTGCATAAATCCAAAATGTCCGCCACTTTTAAAATTAACGTTTGAACCCCTTGCCCCAGAACGATGAGGAATACTTCTTATCCGGGGTTTGGGGTGTGTAGAATTCATTTATTTTTTCATTTTTGCAATATAAGGTCAAAATCCAGGCCAGATGACGCCATCTTGACAAATAAAGATTGATGAAGATAAATTTTTAGAAGAATTAAAAACAAGTAATATTTTTAATTTACCTAAAGGAAACTCACAGGCGTTGTCATTGTTATATGTATCTTTCAAAGAAGTAAGAGATCGTTATTCCCTTGGAATACTTCGGATATTATGCAGCTCATGTATAAGTGTGACCATTTAAAGTCAGAGTAAAGCCGATTTAACGAAATCTCAAGATGATCATTATGAATTTGTTAAATGCAAGAATCACGTGAACAGAATTCAAAATGAAAGAAAATGTGCTTATTTCAATGATAGGGTAAGAAATTATGGAAAGAAATGCAACAAGTTACAGGCATGTCTAAGAACGATAATTCATCATCCTGCTGTATAGATAGTGATAAAATGAATGATTTTTTTGGTCAATGTTGGTAAAAATATATCCCATTAATCTTTTCCTCAACTTTATGTGTAAATTGGAAAAATCCCTCCTGTATTTACAAATTTGAATCTCTGAAAGAGGAGAGAATCCTTAAACATTTACTTCATGATGGGGCATGTTGGCTCAGCGTTAGAGCGTCCGCCTCATGAATGGGAGGTCGTGTGTTCGATCCCCGGCAGAGTCATACCACCAAAGACTTATAAAAATGGGACCTTCTGCCTTCTTGCTTGGCGCTCCGGTATAATAGTAACATATTATGTTATGCAGGGCCCGCTGGAAGAGCGGTCTTATGATTGAAGTGGCTATACCCTGGGTAAATAAAACATTATTTTATTATTGTTATTATTATCATTTAGATAAAACAAGTAATATAGGACTTGATTCAAGATTAATTCAAATAGCAGCACAATTTATTCATCAATCTTTACCCCAAACTTTAACTGAAGTATAAAATGTGGTGATGTACCAGACGACTAAAAATTGACAAGAACCACTCCACTCTATAAGGGGAAAGGCCCAAGGAATGAAGAAGCAAATTATCGCCCAATATCTGCCCTTAGTCATATCTCTAAAATAATAGAAAAGGAAATTTAAGAGCAATTGCTCCGATATCTTCTTAAACAAAAGCTCATCAATACTGAACAACATGCGTTCCTACCACACCAACCAACGACTACGTGTCTCCACAGAGTCATTGATGTATGAAAAAGAAAAAAAAGGAGCATGTTTTTTTTTTTAGAAACATCGAAATGTTTCGATTTTGTAGACCATGAGATTCTACTCTTTAATGCAACAATATGGTATAGTAGGAAATATGCTTAAGTTGTTTACATGTTACCTTAAGAATAGAAATCAGGGTTTTTTCACAATTAAGGAAAGCTTTCTGCAAAGAAAGAACTTTCTGTAGGGATTCTTCAAGGGGGAGTACTTGCTCCACGTTATTCTGAATGTTTATAGATGATATCTCACAATCAATTAAGTCTGGTGTTATAGCAGTTTATGCTGATGATGTTATTATACTTGAGACTGGTAAAGATGTTGAGACAATAACTTCAAAATTGCAATCAAATATGGATCCCCTTAAAGACTGGTATAAACTAAACCATTTAAAGATAAAAATAATGTCGACAAAACAAATGTATGTTTTAAAACACGCTCCCATGAGTATTGAAAATACTTTAGATGTTTTAATACATCAAATCCATTGGATTCAAGATCCGTTCCCTTGGAAAATCAAGAAAATTTTAAGTCCTTTATTATTAAACACCCTTTATATAATATACAATACAACCTTGCATCGATTATGGACTACCTGTTAGGGGAAATACTACTGATAAAAACAAAAGCAAAATTTATACATTACAAACAAGGGTCGCACGTTACAAGTATTTTTTGGTAACTTTGGAGATTTAGTCCTCCTGAACGAGACACTATATTCATGTTTTGTAAATCATGAAAAAATTGGGGATCTTCCTTACATTAATAATGCTTGCACTTAGCCATGTGAAGACGTTACGTATTTCAACAATCAAATAATGCGAACGCGAAGAGCGAGCTGAACATTTTTGAAATTTCTACCATGCAAAAGAATGGAAAATTTTGATAAATTTTTGTAATCGTAAATAGGAAAGCTATATTACTAAACAAAATTATTGATGAGAGCTCGAAGCGCGAGCGGAAAAATTCGAGATTTAGACCTAAATATGGGCCACTCTATTCATGTTTTGGAAATAATGAAAAGGATGAGTAATAGGGGATTTTCTATATTAATAATGCGAGCAAAAAGAGCGAGCAGAAAATCTTTGATATTGTGATCTGAAACTGGATAATGATTTAAATAGAAAACAAGTTGAGTATCTGAATAAACATGCGCGCACGTTTCATATTTAGACCTAGAATGTATAGGCATTCTAAATAATCTTTTATCATGAAAATCAAAGCGAGCGCAAAGCGCGAGCTTAAACTATTTGATATTCCGATCTGAAAAAAGAGTCAATTTCAGCTGTATATTTCAAGCACTTCGAAGGAAAATTGTGAGGTTGATATATGGATCGCATTTAAAAGAGCTGATATTTTTCATTATTATCATTTTGAATTTTGACATAGGACCGGGACATCCTTAGGACATGTCATCATATGAAAATGATGACTATCTTCACATTCCTCTTGCTAAGCGCGAGATAAAACAAAAGGGACAATTCAATTATTAAATCAAAATCTTATTTATTAATGCCTAATGAGGGTGCGAAATCTGATGATGGCCTGAAAATTTGCCATATCAAATACTTTTGTAATTATGAATAGGATGCATTAGTTAACATATTTTTGGCCATTTGCGAGCAAAAATCGCTTGCTAAATTTTTGGATAAACTGTCATGAAAAGGGGATTTTACATAAAAGGGCCTAGTTTGTTGTATAAAAGGTACCTGATAAATCAAAATTTGCGAGCGCACAGCGCGAACAGAAAATTTTGATATAGCCATAAAACTGACATTTTTACAGAGCACTTTTTGAAAATCAATTTGCAAATCATACAAAATAATGAAAGTTCGATCTCCGAGGTGAAATATATTTTTGTATTTTGACTTCCAAACTTGATATTCAACAAGATATGTAAATCTGCTAACAGGCATTGCTAATGCGAGCGCAAAGCGCAAGCGAAAATTTAGAATTTAGAATAGTAAGGTACTTTTTATTTTCCAAGTCTTCCCCTAATCTTATTCCATGCACTCGTTTTCCTCTTCTTCTTTTTTTCTCCTATCTTTTACCTCTCATTCGTTTTTTTTCTTTTTTTTTTGCTCCGCCAATAGGGGGGGGGGGGGGGCAGGCCCTTTGGGCGGGCCCCTCGCCCCCCCCGATCCACCTGATGATGCAGATTTCAGGCAAAACTGCACTTTGTTATATAGCGCCATCTTCTGATCAACCATTGACAGAAAACATTGCGAGATGTCGTCTACAAAGTGACGGCTGTGACTGGACCTGTGATAACGAAATGGAAGAGACATCAAGATCAAAAACAGAGGAAAGATAGAGAGTAGATGCGGCAGTGTGCAGTACAGTACCATATTATATTAGGTAAGATAAATAGTTTGGTATATATTTGCAAAAACAGGTACATAGCTCAGATCTGGCCTCTGCTCTGACGCTGCACTTGCTCCACCCATGGGTTCATATCGTCTCGCGAGTGAAGGATTATCAGTCATACGCACGCGACACACCACTACACTTCGAAAATACAGTGGGCTTTTGCCCACATAAAATATTTTGTTTAAATAAACATTCCACATCCTGCTATGACACTTACCGAATCATTTAGATCCTTCCGTGACTTCTCCTTGAAGTTTCTTTCTAAAAATATGTATATTTTCTTGATCTTTAGTGAAGATTTTACGGAGATAGAAATCAGACAGCGTTGATATCAATTTTCTCCTGAAGAGGGCGCGCGATTTATATTCATATCAAAGACACGACAAGGGAAAGAATAGGTACCTACACTATTTTACACGCATATCGACGCAAGGCATTACGCAAAGTCCGTGAAGTGTCCAATCTTTTCATTGTATAGACTTTGGTACACCGTATACGTATTATTGACGTTCGTCAAAGCTTGTACTGCTGGTTTCTTTCCAGGCACGTATATTATTTTCATTTTTTTTTTATCAGTCATCTTTTTAAATTAATGCAAATGAGTGTTATCATCACCAATAATAATCATTAATTATGTTTTTTGAAGGCATTTCATTAATTGGTGCCCATAATTAGTAAATTAATCATGAGGATTGCGCATTCAAAGAATTTAGATACAGTTATAAAATTACCGAGGAGCTGAATCAAGGTTGTGAAATTATTAGCGCCACCAACGGGCTTCCTTGTATTTCCGTGGAAGAGACAAGCGAAGTCACTTTCGAGGCCGAGGTAAGCAAAATGTGCTTTTTTTTATCGGATTATTATTTTATTATTATTTTATATTCAAAAAACTCTTGCTACTTACCGGCAAGAGCCCCGGTGCGTAGCGAGAAGGAGCTTCGGCAAATATTACTTCAGCAATGAAGCGATGTTTGCCGACTACTTCGAAATCCAGGGTCAAACACAGTCTATTGTACGAGGTTAGTACATACTAACCTCGTACAATGTGTGAGTGCACTTGCTCTGCCTCCTCAGTCGCCAAGAAGACCGGCAAGGCAGTGACAGTGCAGTGGCCAGCCACCAGGGTGGTGTTTCATAAAGCTGATTTTTCGTGAAGTTACGCACAACTGAACTATACGCACGACTGAAACATGTTTTTAGGCGTATCAGTTACATAGTGATATCATTTAGCACAAGAAATGGTCACCAGTTGTGCGTTAAGTCATTCGTATCTTACGAACAGCTTTATGAAACAGCCCCCATCTCAATAATCTATAAAATCTTGAAATGTATCGCCATGTTCAGTAGAGGCGCACGGCCGATATCGGAGACCATCTCCCAAGCGGGAGATCGTCTCTGGTTTGGGAGACTTGCGGGGTCTCCAATTTCAGCAACTATATCCCGTATCGGAGACTGAATTTCTTTATTTACATTTGCGGTCTCAGGGGTACATTGGCGGCGATTGAAAGTGTGATTATCGGATTCCTCGTGTCAAAATACCCCTTTTCACCGTCTACTTCAAAAATCCACCGTCTAACTGTTACGTAATCGCGATTTGTTTGCCGAGTTTCGATCCAGGCCAGCTCGGCACGTTTACACCCACACAATCTAATGGGAAATCTATACACATTCATCTACAATGAAGTTATGTCGACACGAACACACATAACCAATACATTTAATAATACATCAACACACATGAGCGGCACGTTCACACCAACACACTTTCTTCTTTTACCCTTGCCTTAACTTTCCACATGCACAGCGCTCATCACATGCACATTCACGAAAAAAGTCGAGTAAAAAATGGAAAATCAACCTTTACCGTCGGCCTTACGGGCGGGAATAATGGCCGGAATGTTGATGGACGATACATTGAACTTGGGTATGTAAAATTACAAAATGTAGTCTTTGTAGAAGCAATATTGTGCTGTTATTTTGTGTGTTTATGTCATGTTCGTGGTGTTTGATTTTCCTGTGACGCAATGACTGAATGAGGGTGAATGAACGAGAGGGAAGCGCAGTTTGCCGGGACCCCGTGCCCTTGCCGGTGGCCTTCACAGTGGACGTGAATTCGAAACAAGAGGTGAATGGATGTGCACGGTGGGATAGGAATAAAGTTGCGTGAGGTGATTAAAAACAGGGAATCTTTCGTTTTAATAAGGAGGGGTTTTAAAACTGAAACAAGGTCTGCTTGTCGGCAAAGCAAATACAGGAGACCCCCCCCCTTCAAAAAAAAAAGTTTTGTCACGATTGAACATATATCGTTTCCTCTCGATCTTCAGACGCATTTATGATGTCCTCCTTCACTAAAAAAAATGCCTAACCAGACCCGGGGGGGGGGGGGTAAACATATATATTCGACGAGATGTGCGTGCGTCTTCAGGTTTCCATTTATGTTTCATATTTTCACAAATTGAGTGCTTCTTGTCAGTTGCAATATTCTTTTAAGAAATGTAGAATGACCTTCAAATCAAGGGAATAAAGGAAAATTAACTTACTTTTACTTGGCTGTACGATAGTCTTTGATCCTCCGTCTACTCTCAGGAATGTATTCAACATGCTTTTCGTAGACAAACGGACAAGACGATGTACTCATCTATGAATAATTATAAAAAGCGGTGGAAGGGGCGATGCTTTTTCCAATCTCGTTGTCAAGACAGATGAACCAGTTATATAATTGAATTTAATTGTTATTAATCATGCAGGTAATGATGATCAGTCAACTGGACAAAGCAATGAAGAGGGAGTGAACATGATGGAAGACACGGTAGGGGATGTGAACATGGATATCTCTGACGGAGATACCAGTGACAATGTTATAGAAGAAACAGATCAAGAGTCCGAGGCTGAAGAAACAAATGGAGATGGTGGTGGTACATATATTTTGTATTTTACTGAGATTATAAAAATCATGCAATCTTAAAAAAAAAAAAATCTGTGGTATACGGTAGTTTAATTCAATCTCATCCATCTGAATTGAAATGCTTGACTGTAAAACATTATTTATTCATGAATTCTTTCTGATGACGTGTGAAATATAAAATTTTCCTTTTTTTCTTTCTGGAAATATTAGACAATAATGAAATGCCAGTGGAGACCGGACAGGAAGATGAGGGATCAAATGATCAAAGTGGAAAGGGAGATGCCATACGACGAATTCAAGGAAGTATGTTATTCCATTATATGCAAGCACATGCACATAAATCAGTTTATATATATACACATATACATGTAAATTTCTTAATACAAAATGTTAAGAACTCAATAATTTCATTGTAATAACCAATAATGCATTCTAACTCTTGTCTTTAACAGTTGGAAAGGTGTTAGAAGGTCGATGCTTCCAGACAAAACGACAAAGAACCCAAAGCTTTTCTAAAAGGAGAAAGACGATCATCAACAGTGTAAGTTGATTTTTCCTGCTCATTAAGTGTTAGAATAAGGCCTATTATGATTACCTAATCTTCTTCTTCTTCTTCTTCACTGACTTGTTGCTCTAGTTCCTCAACTAAAGAGTAATATAAGTTCAAATACTGTTTTTTGGAAGCAGTCTTGGTAGATTTCATGTAGCTTGACTGATATCGCTTAGCCACATCCATTGGCAGGCCCTCTAGTATCTCCAGTATTTTCTTTCTGATTTCACTGATGTTCATGCTTTCTACAGCATTGGTTCGTTCTAAATCGCTAAGTGTGACAGGAATGACAGTTGGCTTGGGGGGATGGCCCGCTTTTGCACTTTCTACATAGTTCTTTGTGATTTCCTTTGCCGTCGTGGAAAAGTTGACTAGGTCAGGGTTTAGTTTGGTCTTCCCATCCATACTTGTGTGCACTTTTTCAGATTTCGGAGTCATCAGATAATTTGCTTTACGGATCAATGCCCTTGTCCTTTCAACTTCTTTGCTGGAAACCTTGGTCTCTGTAGCTTGACTTGCTCCAGTGTCACTCATCATGACATCAGAAAGTGTTGCTCCTCTCACCTGGAGAAACATAGAAAGTTAATGTTATTGTTAATTTCCATCAATGCATTTATGTAACGTTTCTTTCAGTGATGCAAGTTATCTCTAAATGCACAAATTTTCACTTAAGATACAAGATTATGTATACCATTTCTCATTGTTTTTTTATGCAGGGAATCATGCTTCACATCCAAACAAATGCTAATGTGAGCATTGTCTTGGAGTCAGAATCTGGGAGAAGACACGTCTTTGAAACTAATCCCAAACAGAGGCAGCAACGATCTTTTGCCGTGCAGGTTGGGGAGTCCTCTGTACCACGACATCCACCAAGGCTCCGCTCTAAGGTGAATACTCCAACAAAGACACCCCGAAGACAAGGTTCCACTAGCCAACGAACAGTGACAACACCTGTGACACCACGCGTGCATTCCCTGCCTGGGAAACAGAAAAAGTCGGTAAAAGCAGCTGCAAAATCGCCAAACCAAAATCGGTGCTATGTGTGCAGAGTAATATATGGAAGTCGCAAAGACTTAGATGTCAAGAAAACCAAAGGACTACAAGCCACTTGGCTTGGATGTGACAAAGAAAATTGCGACAAGTGGGCCCATGCCACCTGTGTAGGCAAAAAAGTGAAGAGTAAGAAAGATGCAGAGAAGATTCCGCTCGTTTGCCCTAACCATTAGAGCAAAGACCTTAAAACTACCTCAAAAGAACACACCAAAGTCTGATTTCATTTAGTTTATCGTAGCATTATAGCGTTTCATATTCATCTATTAGTACATGTGTATTTGTAAAAAGAAGTTATACCATAACTTGCCTCATAAACTCAGTATGTTTTAATGTCCTTTTCTTAGACTTACATATATATCTGTTAGTACGTATTTTTGTATTCATAAAAAAGGGTAACATCTATACTTGCCTAAAAAACTGTGGAGTGCTTTATAAAGCTGTTCGAAATACTGCAGTCATGAAAGAGTCCTTCTACAGATTTCTAAAGGAACTACACTGTACACACAAGAAGCTCGTGCAAAAATGAGATTGCTTTAAAAAAAAAGATTCATGAAAAAGGTTCCTCAATCGTTCTTAAAGTCACTAAGAACAGCTTTATGAAACACTCCCATTAGGAAAAAAACTGCATAACGGGTACAGTACTCATCTTGTGCCTTATAAAAAAGTACTATGTATAGCTACTTTCCTACAGTGGATTGATGGAGTAAGTTTAACATGAATATTGCTGTTATAAGTTGCAAGATTGTTTTACATTATTTTTATAACTTTATACATGTGCAAGCTTATCATTTTTGCTGATATCTTATATGCTAGTGTGTTTACAAGACTTATGTTATGCATGTTTTGTGGAAAAGATGTCCACATTTATATTTACATTCCTGTCTGTTGTTAATAAATATGTTGAATCATCTTTGAAATTCACTTTCTCGAGTAGTTCATTTTTTCTCTTACTGATCGTAAAATATGGAAATTGTACAAGACCTTTTTCAGTTTTTCTAAGTTTCTGAAGACACGTTTCCACCTTTCATCATTGGGTACACCAGTCAACTTCATCCAAGACTTCGCATCCTTGTTGATCTCTTCAAGGCAAGCATCTCCTCCTTGATAAGCACAAGCTTTCCCAGTTCGGCTGACCGAACAGAATGAAGCCATTAACTCCTTCAGTTCAGGAGGCATGAGTACCTGGGGAAAAAAAGCAAGTATGATTGCATGCAATTTAATTAATTTGGATTACTTGATAATGAACTATGTCCGATTTAGTGAATTATTTTCTTGACATGATTTATCTTTGGTCATACCTCACTGACGTAATTGTCATTTTAAAAATATAATATTCATGAAAAAATAGGCGTACATTTAAGAATAAATTAGAGTGGCATTTGGATCCACTAAGTACTACACACAGTGTGCAACAGTTTACAATGTAATTAACAATTAGCTATATTATTTACCTGATCAAGCATATCTCGAAAAAGTATCTCCTGGTACTTTGGGTGGTTTTGGCCATACATCATTGGAGTAAATTTCACTCTGCTTGCCAGAATGCTCTCGGTGTTGTTTCTCCGAACACCTGTTCGGAACAGCATGAGAGCATGCAGATAAGTGAGAGTCATCTGTTGAATGTAGATGTAGTTAGGGCAGCTTGAATCCTCCTGCCATTGCCAGTATCCTTCTACTGTTGGTCGCACATTGTTGCGGATACAGCATTTAACATATGGGGTGACCAACTCTTTGCTAAATGCAAGGTAGCAAATCTCAAGGAGGGTGAATGTCTTGTGATGATCTGACCCTTTTTGGCAGTACTTTTGCGCTTTGTCAGATTTAAATCCCAAGTTGTACGCGATGGTAGATACAAATGTTTCCCAGTTCAGCTTGATGAAGGATCTGGAAACATTCATTTCCAGGTGCAGTAATCCCATAACTGGGACAACCCAGGAAAACTCCCTGTACGCATCTCCCTTTCCGATCAAATTGCACGGGTGCTCCTCAAGTTTTTCTTGGCCATAGTGACATTCTTTGCATCTTCTGCAGAACCACACATTGTCGATGAGGCTCCTCATAATCGTGTACGGCAATCCATCGCATTCTACAAACATCCATTCCCGCTCTTCTCCTCCATACTGCCTGATGCCGCCCCTTCTCCCTAGCCCTCTAAGCACGGTGACTATAGTGTCGAAGCTATTTGGGTTTACGAACTCCGGCTCGCCTGGAGTCACAGTGGCCCCATTCTCAGTAAAAGTCACATCTTCGAAAGCATGAAATGGGTCTACGTTTCCTGCCAGATGGAGTTCCGGCTCAGGAGGCTTTACCAAACTACCTTTACAAGCTCGACAAATCCTGTAAGTGACATCGTTTGCTCCTCCACACTCGATACATATTTTTTCAGTTTGAGCATCTTTTATTTCCTGCACATATTTGTCTATGTGATCTTCACTTTGTTCATTGTGTTCATCATACACTTTTTGGATCTGTTGTTTCAGTAACTTATCTCTTGTATCTCGAAAGAAATCATCGTAATCTGATGAAAATACAAGAAGATCGCTTCCTTCTTTTTCTGGGGGTGAATTCCACATCCACTTTGATGGTTTCAGTTCTCCATTCTTTTGTTCATCTCCTTCGTTGAGGCTGATATATGCAGCACTACACATCACACTGGTGGGCACTTTGTTGTCTCCTTTAATTGTGTATGTCTTTCCAATGATTTGATTGTTGTCAAACACACACCTGCTGGTACCCGCTGGAATAGCTATGGGGTCCTCAGCTGATGAGTCCAAGCACCTGATAAGTGTTCTATATGAACCTGCAGGCGAAACATGGTTCATTAGGTTAGCCCCAAGTTTACTGCTTGTGAACGAGTACATGACAATGTTCTCCCGCATGGAGAGAGGGAGAACTAATTGTGGATTCCGAATAGTGTAAAGCTGTTCCACAGCCTTAGCAAGAAGATATGTCTGTTTATCTGTAATACTGTTGACACTGATGTTGCACAGTTCGCACAAAAATATCAAGAGTTCATCCGGCCTCTGATTCAAAAACTGTCTTGGATTATACTCTAACAGATCATTGACGCTAAGGGATTTCCTGTTTTTGTACAAATTCTTTGTGTCCTTTCCTAGCAATTTTCCAAGGATTTTCCCAACATCCCTGCATTTGTCCTTGTCTTCTCTTGGCAGTTCTGGCAATTCGTCTTCACTGCTGTCCGAAAACATTTCTTCTTCTTGATCACTTGAACTTTCGCTTTCCACAGGTGAATCGGATTTGGCTTGATTTGTAATTCTTCTCGTTCCTTTTACAATGCAACTGTCACATATGTAAGTTGTCCACTTCTTGATGAAGCCTGTATTTATTAGTTCTTCTTTTTGATGATAGAGAATCCTTTTAGAGTCATTAACCCGAACAAGATGTGAATAATCTCCATTGTGAAATGGGCATCCACATTGTTTCTTGAACTGTCCTCCTTCTCTGGATAACTTCTTTGACCTAAGCTTCGGCATGATGATGAATATTCAGGTGAATGCTCTAGCTCAATTCAGGAACCTTTATAAAGAAAGTTTAAGAAGTTACCAATTCAATAATGAATATCGCTATCCCTGCATCGAAACTGATAGAGTAAATAATATACTTAAGAAAATGGTTTTGTTATCCTTTGTCATCAAATAACATCACTGGTGGATCCAGGGGGGGGGGGCACAAACGGGCAGTGACCCCCCCCTTGAGAAACAAAATTAGAATTTGTAATGTAAAATACCTTAAGCCAGATGTGCCCCCCCCCCTTAAAGCAAAAAAAAAGTCATTACTTTTTTTGGCCTTATATTGTTTTTCTGGGACGCAATATTTTTTTTTTCTTAAGATGTGCCCCTCCCCTTTTTAGAAAACCCTGGATCCACCCTTGTTTCATCAACAACCATGTCAACAAAAATACAGCAAACAATGACAAGGAAACGCACATCGACCACACACACTATATAAATAAGGCATAGGCCTAAAAGCAAACATGAAAGTGAACACATGGGGCACTGCACCATCTACAAACGACCAAAATGAATCAACAAAGTTAGGGCTCCACTCGTCATATTCATCGTATTCAACCACATAACTAAAATACATTGATACGTAAGTATACGGAACAAAAATAATCTTATTGTATTTACCTATGAATCATGCATCTTCACATAGTCATAGATCTATACTAATATCGAAAATATTGGGTGCGTCTGACTGAATCTCCTCGTGTAGATAAATAAAATGCATCTTCTGTAAAATAAAAATCAAGTAAGTTTGCATGATCAGCTTTTGAAATAAAATCGCCGAGATCACAGTCTCCGAGTTTGGAGATTTATTTTAATGCAAAAGTACAGTACAGTCTCCTGTACGAGAGACTGGTTACTGTTGTTTAGATCGCGTTTTCTGAGAGTCTCCCAAATTAGAGATCAAGTACCGAGTCGCCATGTACGGAGACCGCGATCACTCTCCGAAACTGGAGACTTCAAAAAGTTTATTAGATCGCGTTCTCGTCGGGTCGCCGAATACGGAGATAGTGTTCCATATCGGCAACAGTGTCCGAAGTCGGAGACCAGTCGCGGTCGCGATGAGTGCGTGATTCAAGCAGTCTCCGGTATCGGAGAGTATCTCCCGTTCGGGAGACGGTCTCCGATATCGGCCGTGCGCCTCTACTGATGTTTCATGGCTGAGATAGCCAGGAGGCTTCTTTCTAGAGAGTAAAAATCATTTACTAACGTAACTTACTCTCATACGAAGCCAGGGCTTCTAATATACATAGACCTCGCCGTATGACGACGTATACCAGTGTGTTTTAGCGTACTCTTAACGTATGCAAAACTTACCCGTAACGTATTCAACGTACGCCAGCGTAATCGCCAAATTCCTCATATGTCAGGCATACGCTGTCTAAAACGCCAAGGTGTGACAGTGATGTAAAAGATCTAGCCCTAAATCATGTACATGGGATAAAACTTAATTGCCGACATTTCTATGCTATGGATTTTATTTTTAGACAAGAATTCATTAAAGAAATGACAAAAATATCATGAAAAGAAGGAAGAGACTTGCCCGATGTTTACGCCGCCATCTTGTTTTCTATTGTTCTTCACCCATGTTACGCGACGCAAGCGTCCTTTGCAGCATTCTGTGTTTGTGTTTTATAAAAAAAAACATTTTCATGATAAATACAAATTCACTTGAATGCAAACATTGGATTGAATGTAATGTCTTATTCGCTGTGTCTTTTAAAGGCTGTGCTTCTAGTGGGAATAAGAATTGATTGAACACATAAAGCCAGGGCCATTCATGCCTTTGATTATCTTGTCTTGCAGGTCTGTAGCCAAGTGAGTTTCTCTAGACTGGTACCAGGTTTTCAGGTTTACCAGAGCCACCTTCGTATAACCCATTAGAGCCATAATGGGGTTTATGCACCAGCTCCTTATTCTTCTCTGGAAGAATTGGACTTTGAAAAGGAGAAGTCCTGTAAGTATTGTTTTTACTTTTTTTTTTCCAATTTAATAGGCACTTCAGCATTAAAGATAAAAATAAATTATGATTTGTAAAGCAAACTGCATTACAAAAATCTTCAATTGGTTGTGATTTTTATGCTACAAGGGCCCCGCAAGTCCAATGATTTTCAGATGATTTTATATACTTCATACTTTATGTAAAAGTTATTGAAAAATGCATATTCCTCATTTTTGCTGTGATATATGTTTTTTTCTCCCAACAAAACCATAATTGAATTTAATTGTTTTCACTGGAATATTAAAGCCCAATTTAAGTTATGGTGAAAGGTTAGTAATTAATGTAAATTACACGTTACAATATTACAAAGAAATATGGTTGTTAAAAGTTTTTTCAGTTGTCCTCTCTTGTTGGTTTGTTTTTTAAATTCAAAATATCCCTTTCAGCAGTTACTTTAAAGCTAATTGACACTGATTTCGTGAGAAAGTATGTAAAACCAAGGTTAAGTATTACTATATCATCGTCGATCTAGATCTGGTACAGTTACATAAACTGAATTTTGTGAAATCATAAAATCTAAGCTGAAAAACAATCACACTGAAGATCGCCAACACAGATAGGCACACGTGGGACAGTGCATATTATATTGCTGGAATATAACCCGACAGAAGTGCCAGAATCCACGCTTATTTTGCTTATTTTTCAGCAATTACACAATTTCTTCCAGAATCCTTCGGCACATGTTTTTTATTCATATTAAAAGACACTTGGGTGGTTATTATATTGGATTCTGTAAAAGGTCATTTTGAGATCGTTACCACAACTGGCATTTATCTTTAAGCTACAAAAATAGACTATATCCTGACATTTGCAGCCTTCTTCATGCTTGAGAAAGGGCTTTAAATTAGCAAGACAAAAAATATGCCTATCTTATTTGATTTGGGAGCTAATTGAAATCAATTTTGAGATAAGATCAGTAAATCATTCATCGAAACACATTTTACACAAATAGTATCATCAAATTTTGGAGGGATTGAATGAAACTGAAGATTGTCTTTAAACTGCATGCATTGGTATTGTTGTGCTTACTGGATTTCTATTTTAATATCTCTTTCTCTTTTCCCCACCAGTTTGTTCTTCTGTTGGAGATCTTGATTCCACTCACATTATTCTTCATCTTAGTATCTCTCAGACACCATAAACCATCCATTCCAGAAAGCCAGAGTAAGTCTTAAAAGTCTCTTTTAATTTATCTTTTGTCAGTCTTGGAGTTTGTTCTTTATGTATGTTTTGCCAGTTTTACTTTTTGGTTCATAATATTTAATCATTTTATATATTTTTTTCTCTATCAGTCTATTGTAAATATTATGATTCTTGATGATTTATTATTTTATTTCGTAATTCTCCTGGAGAAATTACAGGAGATCCCGCCCACGCATGCGCAGTCATTACGTTCGCAGCATTGATTTAGCAGTCATATTCCGCCATTTGGGGTAAGATAAAAATTGCTTTTTCTTCCCCTTCTTCAAGTTGGTTGCTGGAAATTATGCGCTAGAGCTAAACTTTTCTATTACAACCTCCTTCTGATATCGACACTGGGTTCGAGTTGGAGTACTTCATGACGAAAATACGATTATGAATCGTGATTTCTTGAATGTGGGTACCAGCCCGCCGGCGACTCAGTCGCAGCGGAGTGCGGTTTCTCCACCGGGCCAGACGCCGGCGAAGCCGGGCGCAGGGACCCGTTCCACGAGCCAGCAACCAGCGTCGCATCAACAGTCTTCGTATTCGACTTACTCGAATACAGTTATAGATAACTTCGTGATAAAGGAGATATGATTGAATCTCCGTCGGGCTTTTCGGGCATAGGTACCGATATGGCACTATTGAAAGCCAAGCCCAATAAAATTGTCAAAAACATAAAGATAAAGGAGATATTAAATCTCCGTCGGGCTCTTCGGGCATAGGAACCGATATGACACGAACAAAGCCAAGCCCAAAAAGAATAACCTTCCCCTCAACTTCAAACTCTGAGTTTGAGGAGAGACTGAATTAGAATCGCTTTTGACTGAAGCACTGGAGAACCAGGCTTTTCAGAACCAGTCAGGGAGCCAGTTACTCCCCAGGCATAGGTCAGCCATTATCAAGATAGTATTCTGAGGCTGTCTTTTTACGATGATAATAATGGTTATGATGATCAGAATTCTTAAATACAGTTCCACGCAGGTCAGGTCCATGTGACCAATGTCAATGATGACAATTCACAAGCTCCAGATTTCGAGAGTGGGGAAGGTGAATGTGATGTGGGCCAATTAAGGCCCAGGCATACCGGCATTACTAGCCGCTAAGTTTGCCCAGCCCCAAGAGATGGGGCACGGCAATTGATAACCTTGGTCGATATGCCAAGAGTTAATGCTCCCATTTGGGACAAACTAAAACAAGTAGGCCTAACTAGACAAAGAAACCTGCAACTACAAAAAATTCAACGTTCACTAACCAGAGGTTTGACAGCATTCATGCAATCTTTAGACCCAGAGAATATTTCTGAAGCTCAACAAGATTGCCTCGCTTTGCTCAGCAATACCAATTTTGAGCTAAATTGCACAAGGAAACGTCTTATCAGACCTGATATGAATATGAAATTTACACCATTGTGCAAATCTTCCCAAGTGGGCAAGTTCTTATTTGGAGATGATCTTGCTAAGCAAGTGAAAGACCTGAGTGGGCAGCTGCAGGGATGATGAGAGGCCAATTGAAGGACAAGCAATTCAAGTCTCACACATATCACCCATATGCTAGGAATAAAACCAGTACTCGTGAATCTGGATGGGCTCAATCAGCCCAACATGATTTGTGGTCAGGCAACCAGAGGGTCCTTTTTTAGGGCATCCCCAGTGGAAACGACACAAGAACAAGGGTCATGACCAGTGGCAGAACCCAGGCTCGCAGAGCAGAATGCCTCTCAACAGGCCCTTTCCCCCCAAAGCAGGGTGCATCTTGGAAGAAAACAAAGTAACTACTTCTATTGAAGAGACGAGTTAACTCAATGATTATTCAAAGTTTCCTATTGGTGGCCGAATGAGGCATTTTGTAAACAATTGGAAAATATTACTTCTGATCACGTCATCTTATCAACTGTTGAAGGGTAAATTAGAGTTTGAAAATTTATCTATTAAACCATACCGTTCACTACCCCCACACTGTTTTCATATCAGAACAGTTGAAGTAATTCAAATCAAGAAATTATACACTTACTTGAGGAAAAGGTGATTGAACAATGCTCCCATGAGAATGGAGAGTTCGTGTCCAACATTTTTATTCGGCCCAAGAAAAATACTGGGCTAATTAAGAGTTATTCTGGATCTTTCTGACCTGAAAAAGTATGGCTGTCAGCATTTTAAGATGGATAGCATACATACAGCTACACAATGTCAGAAAATTTGTTTTCTTGCCTCAGTGGACCTCCGGGATGCTTACTTTTCGGTCCCAGTTCACCCTTCAGATGTTTACCAAATGGTTTGAGTTCTGCACCACGGCTCTTTACCAAAATTTTGAAACCAGTGTTTGCCACACTGCACCAAGCAAACCACATCTTAGTGGGTTATCATGACAACACCATCATTATTGGTAACAATAAGGCCCAAGTACAGAAGGCAATTGATGCCACGGTTGGCCTTTTATCAGAGCTTAGGTTTATTATTCACCCTGATAAGTCGGTACTCAAACCATTACAGGAAATTACTTTCCTTGGATTGGCCCTTAATTCAGTGAATATGTCCATTACACTCCCTTCTGACAAGGTAAATGAAGTTAAAAAGTGTTGCCTATAGGCCTCCTCCAAACTAACTTGCCTAGTATTAGAGCAGTCTAGATCTCCAGAACAATTGGGAAAATTGTACCATCATTCCCTGCTGTCCAATATGGCCCTCTTTTCTATCGGGCTTTGGAATTTGACAAAATTGTAGCACTGAAAATTAACAAAGGTCATTTTGATAGACCCATTCAACTCTCGCAGGCAGCTCGGTACGATCTTGAATGGTGGATAGCAAACCTGCACATTGTATACTCGTCTTTGAGAGTAAAGAACCGGACCTGGAGTTGTACTCCGATGCAAGCTGTTCGGAATGGGAAACTACATGTATAGAGCTAAATTCTAGTAAATTAAAGGTGGGCGATGGAATGCCGAGGAGCTTGTCAAAGCTCAGAATAGTGAGATTGATTATCTTGAATTACTGGCAGCCTTTTTCGGACTAAAGTCCTTTTGTACATCTATGAAAAATATCATATCCTACTACGCATAGATCATGTAGTTGTAATGAAATTGCAAATGCAATCTGTAAATGGTGTTTAGAGAGAAATATTTGGCTGTCTATTTCTTATATTCCAGGCAAGCTAAATGTAGTAGCTGACAAGCTGTCTCGTAAATTCAATGATAGGACAGAGTGGACACTGGATAAACAAGCTTTTAACCAATATGCTCCTTACTTTGGCTCACCAGATATTGACTTATCTGCATCTCGAATAAATAATCAATTGCCTAGGTATGTCTCTTGGCAACCCGATCCTAGTGCATTCTTGGTTGATACATTTTTTTTCTAAACTGGGCCAAGTTGAATTTTTATGTCTTCCCACGTATTTTGTCTCATGCCAAGTTGCTTGCAGAAATTTCTGAATGACAAGGATATACGGGCTTACTAGTTGTCCCATATTGGCCCTCACAATTTCGGTTTTCCTTGCTCCAAATTATAGGAAAGAGGAAAGGGTTACTAACTTTACCCTTCTCAAATTTCACCCCTTTTGAGATCACATTGATCTATTATGTTGTAGGATCTCCGGAAACATTTCAAGAGACTGAATAAAAAGACCACGGAGATCATAAGGTCTTCACGGGGAGACTCTACTATAATCAATAATAATAATAATGCTCAATTCTTGTAAAGCGCATATAGCATAGCATGTCCCTATGTGCTGTATCTACATAAGAAAATGGAAAAACTTTATTTAGACAAAGGTTGGAGTTATGTTCAATCATCAAGACATTAATTGGAGTTCTTTACAAGTTTATATGAACACCGAGCTGGTTATAGTACCTTGAACACTACAGAAGCACCTTGTCTAAATTTTTAGTTTTAGATGGTCCTTTAACAGTGGGAACTCATTCATTAGTGCACCACTTTATGAAAGGAACCTTTCAACTTCGACCACCCAAACCCAGGTACACTAACATATCTGGGATGTTAAATTAGTGTTGAACCATTTAAGGAAGCCAGCACCCGAGAGAACCCTTAGCCTCAAGCTCTTGAGCCTGAAAATTGTCACCCTCTTGGCACTAACCTCAGCGCAGCGGGTGCAGTCGCTTCATCAGTTAAACATTGAGCATATGACTCTTAAGGATACTAGTAGTGGAGCTACGTTTTGCTTTGGTCAACTACTGAACAAGACAGACCAGGGCATATGAAGATATGACATTGGAAGCTTATACCCTCTAGATAAGCGACTGTGTGTTCTTGATTATCTAAAACATTATATTCGAAGAACAGAACGTCTGAGTGGATCATAAAAAGTTCCTTTTTATCAGCTGTCAGAAGCCTCATGTGAGGATAAGTTAATTTATATCAAACCATTTCCCTTTGGATACGAGTAGATCTAGCTGCAGCTGGGGTAGACACTGATTTCTATAAGGCGCAATCCACGAGGGCTGCGTCGGTGTCAGAAGCTGAGAGGTCAGAAGTTCCCAGCGCTGCTATTACCTCAGACAGGCTGGATGGACTAATGAGAAAACTTTTAACAACTCTATCATACGCTTTGGATCAGAAAAGTGACTTCTCAGCCTCCTTGTTAGGCAGTGCCTCATACTCGGTTGTAGAGGTTATGTTGTGTTCACACCAGGGTTGTGACTTGGTGTAATTTTGGTATCAAATATGCCTCCTGAGCTTTGAAATCTCCTGTAATTTCTCCAGGAGAATTACGAAATAAAATAGAAAGATTAAATGAGAACAAAGTTTGAAATTTAATATTTATTTTATGAGTAATTTGGAGGGAGAGATTACAGGCCCCCCACTCCCTCCCATTACTCAAGGACAAAATTAGCTCTAACTTGTTCTCATCTTAGTTTAATCTTTCTTGCTGTTTTATCAGGAGTCATATTTGATGCTTTGAATGATGACTGCGCATGCGTGGGCGGGATCTCCTGTAATCTCTCCCTCCAAATTACTCATAAAATAAATATTAAATTTCAAACTTTGTTCTCATTTAATCTTTTTATTAAAAACATAGATACATCTGTAAAAGAAAGTCTGTTTAATAAATATTGTCATCATGAAGATTAATTTTATTTTAAACAATATATGTACATGTAGGCCTATCTATTGTATGGTCAAGCATATAACATAATGGCAAATTGTGTAATATCATTGGTTGTTTAAAGATTTGAAAGTAATGCATTGTAGGTTTTGTCACTGATTTCATGAAAAAGTCTGTAAACTCAAGGGCATTTGTAACTAGATCATTGTAGATCTGGATCTGGTACAGTTTTGTGAAATCATGAAATCTAATCTACATGTAAAAACAGATCTTGTTGAAGATCGCCAGCATAGATAATCACATGTGGGACAGTGTATTAACCCCCCCCCCCGCCCCCCTGGGCCAGTATGGGTCAGTTATGGACGAGGGCTGTCGTGCACTCGTTATTAGGGTATCAAAAACACCGATTTAAAAAAAGGCTGGTTTTGAAAGACTGGTCAATGGTCAATTGCGTGGTCAAATGTATTTAGGGTATTTTTTTTTTCCAAATTTTTTTCTATAAAGACTAGCCAAACGTGTTTAGGGTATGTTTCTTCCCCCAAGCCTTTTCCCTGGGGTCATATTCAGGTGACAACTTGTTTAGCAGCGAAAATGTGGAAATTTAGCCTGCAAAAAAAAAACTTGTTTAGGGGGTTATTTTGCACAAAGAGAAAAATTTGTTTAGGGGGTGTTTGGAAATAATTTGTGTACAGCAATACATTTGACTGCCCCCCCCCAGGTAACACCCCCTCCACATTTGATGGAACTCTGTACTTTACTTTTATTACACATTTTTTCCTGAGCCATTTGCCATATATTTTTTCATTATGCATACTAACAATTGGGTGGCCATTTTATTGGTTTTTATTCGAACTACATTACTGCAACTGGCATTTATGTATCTATGATTTTCATGTCAAAGTGATTTATTTAGTTAGATGTTTAAACATATATTGTGTATAAAAAGACCTGTCCATTTGGTCAAACATACATGTACTGTACTACTGTATTACATAAAGGCAAAATGTTCTGGTTGTTTCCAGGAAAGCATAGTCCGACCATCGCTTCTGCGCTAGCGCACCCGTGCTGCCGGGCTAGCTGCATGCACGTTCCATGGGGATGCATACGCAATCACACGCAGGCGACCCGTTCCAAGGACCTCCGTTTTCACAAACATTTTTAGTTCCGAAGCCCATTCCGAGGACCCTCTTTTTTACAATAAGCCCGCTTCAAGGCCCCCGTTTTTTGTCTCACCCGCTGCACTGGACAAGTGCAGCCCCCCCCCCCCCCGGGTTGTTTCAATGACAATAATTGTTAGAACTCTGCCCTTATTTTGATGTCTTTTTTTTACTGCTCTTACTACTATTTACTTACTATTACTATTTGATTATTTGGGTAAAAATTGAATAGGGTCATTTTAGTGTTAAGTCTACTTAATGGTGTCCTTGTATCATTGTTCATATTACTTTTCTTTTAAAGTTCATTTATATTCCAGATTCAGAATCAGGATGACTCTTGTAATGTGGGTCATAATAAGGATAACAGTTGAGTGGAAGTATATACATGTACATGTACACAAAATTGTAGGTCAAGTGTTGCCGAGTATCAGTGATAAGAGAGACCGCATAGTCGCATACAACGATATCTTTACTTGTACATGTATAAATTGGTCTATATGATAATGCTTGTTTGTACTGACACTGATAGGTTCTGCTCTGTACAATATTGTGAAGAGCCTCAATATAAACATTGCATTAAAATGATAGACAGAATTTGTGTGCACAACACAGTGTAATCTGTTACAGTGGATCCAAGAAAAAGCAAACACCAGTAGTTATTGATGCTTTATTAAAGGTCAAGTCCACCCCAGAAAATGTTGATTTTAATCTAGAGAGAAAAATCAAACTTGCCATAACGCTGAAATTTTCATCAAAATTGGATGTAAAATAAGAAAGTTATAAAGTTTTGCTTATTTTTCACAAAACTGGAACTGGTATGCACAACTCAATGCAAATGAGAGAGTCGATGATGTCCCTCACTCACTATTTCTTTTGTTTATTATTGTTTGAATTGTGCAATATTTACAGATTTGACAATAAGAACCAACAAGTCAGAATCATAACTTTTTAAAACAATGGTACATGTAATACCATATGTTCAGGGAGGAATAAAAATTTCTTTTAAAGGAAAAGGGGGAGAAAATTTGATTATTTCATATTTCATTAAATAAAATATAAAAGAAATTGTGAGTGAGTGATGTCATCAGTTTCATACCGAGCAGGATGTGAACTGTTTTGTGAAATTAAGCGAAACTTGAAAATGTCATAATTTTCTTATATGACATCCGATTGTGATGAATCAGTGTTGCTTGTTGGATATTTATCTTTTTCAAATCAACTTTTTGTTGGGGTAGACTTGTCTTTTAACTTAATAATGTTTGATTGGTGCTATTAAACATCTCACTTGTAAATTGTCAATATAGTAATGCTTGAATGAAGTTAATGTTCTGCCATTTCCAATCTTCTGAAGTACTATTACAAGTTCCTAGGTAATACATGTAGTATTGCAATTAAACCAATAAACAAATGTATGTGTGTGTGTGTGTGTATTTGAGTTTTGTCAGACGTGTATCAATCAGATATGATTATTTACGTCTGGGACCGACCTTTAACGTCACCATCCGAAAGACGTGACCAGGGCTCGAACCTCGAACCTCTGCATCAATTTGTAACTTCCCCACAGCTTGGATTACAGGCGCACCTGTAATAAAAATGGTATGCCCTAATAACACACTGTAATTTGATGCATTATACAGTGTATCCCACGAACCCCCCCCCCCAGAATGAGGGGTTTATTACAATTCAACCACAGATACTAATATAATTAACTAGATAAAATACGTGTAAATTGGTCGATTTTATAACAGTTCAATGAAGATAACTTTTCTGCTCCATATTATATTCTTGACATACAGAAATTAACCAAGTTCTTGATGCAAGATTCACAGTACACATGCTGGTTACCATTTTCTATTTATTACATCACATGTAAACTACCGGAGTACCGGTACATGTTTCCTACATAATTTAAATAAAATTTAAAGAATTAAAAAGCTCACCACTTTTCCATTACCTTCCCATACTGTTCATACAGTACACTGTATGTATATTTGTAGATCAAGCTTAAATTTTGAGAAGAGATAATCAGTTTTCAAGGGCCACTTTTTAAAGTATAGTCAGAGGATTATTAACAATCAGTTTTCATTTGGTCAGTCAATACTTTTATTTTCATGAAATGGATGGACTTTTCACATTTCTTTCTTCTCTCTTCGATCGTTGAACTTGCATAATACAAAATCCGCAAGTACCAAGGTTGATTTCCCTCGGATGATAGAGAGTCATTGACGGTGATCTATTTCTGTTTATATTTGTAATACCATAGCTTTGAAACCATTTTGTTGATGAAAAGTTTGAAGACTTGGACATTTCATTTGGCAAATTTAGAAAGAGACCGTTCAAGTAATGACAGTTATATCCATATTACTGTTAAATCAAAACAGAAACTCTGTATTGGTTCTCTACTTTTCATAAAATGGAGATGTTTTTGTTTATAGTGTAAATCTTACATGTAGATCAAGTTTGAAAACTATGGGGTTTCATACATGTACGTAAATTGAAAGACCATTTCTTGGAATGAATCACTGTCCCTAAGACTGGTCCCTAATAATTTTATTTGGAATATCAAAAAATGCTTAAAAATGTCTGTCAACACTGTATGTGGAATAAAAAACTGTTTACTTGTAGAAGATTATAAAAAGTGGCCATGGGTCATATTTTCAGTTGTAAGCTGAGGTATAGAGGTCTAATGTGCATTGTCTGAGGCTGAGGCTCAACTTAAAATATATCTGTATGAAGGTTGAGAGAAAGCAGCTTGGGTTATGTACATTTACATGTAAGCCTACAAACTACATTTATCAATGAAAATTTGACTTAAATTGCGAAAATATAAGAGATTTTATTACTTTATTTCTGTGATGTCATAGCTGTATTCCGTAAACTGCCATTTGTTTAATAATTTTTACCTGCTCTTTTTCTCATTAATAATACATATTTTTGTGACATCACAAAAATGCAAGATATTACATGTACATCCTGATACTGTACTGATCTATAAAATGCCTTTTTGAGTTTTGTTTTGAAGAATTTTTCTAAAGTAAATAATCTGTATGTACATTTACAAATGTACATGTACTGTACGTGATAAGTTGTGGCCCAGTGGATTAGTCTTCGGACTTTGAAACAAGAGGGTCGTGGGTTCGAATCCCAGCTACATGGCGTGATTTCCTTCCGCAAGAAACTTATCCACATTGTGCTGCACTCGACCCAGGTGAGGTAAATGGGTACCTGGCAGGAATTTATCCTTGAAATGCCACCGTGCTGTCAAAGGCTGCGTGGCTAAAGCCAGGGTAATAATATCCAATTAAGCGCATACATGTAGGGACGCATTTGGCAGTGATATGCGCTATATTATTATGATGTGGTGGAGCTGCCTGCATATGATGTTACACATAAAAAAATCATAATTTCTTATTAGTCGATGGATTTTCATCAAGCGTTCTCCAATTTTTTTCCTCTAATTTTTCTTACTTTATCAAAACAAACTTATTACCAGGGTGAACTTCCCCTTTGTGTACAAACCAACATAACAACACAGATAGTATCTGTTTTCGCATCTTTCTCCAGTATAAAAAAACAAACATAAGTGCATCATAAAGGGTCGTGTGAACCTAACGACACTCCTTTTCCTTTTGATGGTGTATACAAGAACACAAATTTAAAGACTCTGGCTGGTGTAAAACAATCATAATATATCAAAAGAAAGGTAATGATTCATAGAATACAAATATACCAAAAATATTTAATACATATATCTCCTTTCATTTCTTAAAATATTAGATAAAAATCAAAGAAACTGGGGTCCGTTGCAGAAATAGTTTCGTTTAAACGCAAGAAAAAAAAATCAATCGCAAGTCCCAAATGCGCGCTGTTGATTGGTTGAAAATCAAGTTGCGCGTTATTTTTAGAGTTGCGATTGATTGCAACTTTTTCTGCAACGGACCCCTGCTCCTCCAAAGTACGCTTCGATTGAGCACCCCCAAGTCGCCTGGAAATGATGACGTTACGTTGTGTCTGGAGGGTTGCGATTCCATAGGTTTTTGTACAAAAGCATTGGGTATTTTCTTCCATTGCCATGTTATGAATCCAATTTTTTCTTTTCGTTTTCAGACAAAAAGGGCACTCACAATTATTCACTGTTCAAATGGATGGAAACCTACAACTACACTGTATTCATTACCTTTTTGTGATTTCTTTGTTTAGCTCTTAATTGATTGAGCCTAAATTGTTATGTCAGGAAAAGTTCTTAGACATAATCTGAATGCAGATAGAATTGAAATCTGCGCCAAATAAGCAGGAAATAAAATATGGCAAAAACTAGTTCAGAACTGTAGATTTCATAAATTCAAGCTTGTTGAAATAATATATCATATCCTTCTGTGATAAAAGTGAAGAAAATGAAATGCGTAATCTTGAAAGCAAAAAATCACCCAGTTTTTCTGTGTACAAACCTATGGAATCACGACGCTTCTTACACAACGTTACGTCACGGTCTCGAGGCAGGTGAAAAGCACAAAGCCTATTTTCTAAGCCGGGTTCGAAGCCCGATAATTGGAATATTCTTAAGCAAAATACTCAGCTGGGAAGCGGTGAAAATGCATAAAGCTTATATTGCTGTATTTAGTAGCTTATAAGCTTTCGATTGGTATATAATTTGTCAATTTCATTTTTGGGTTCGGTCTGGGTCATTAAGCACATCAAGTGTTTATGTGAACATAACAACACTCCTTATTTGCTATCTTTCTCCAGAATACTACATGGCACAACCTTTACCCTCATCTGGTGTCATACCGGTCATGCAAGTCTTCTGCCCTACAGCTGTAAGGGACCCCTTTGGTCTTCCGGACCACCCAAATTCAGAGTAAGTGACTGATCATCAAATTGGCAATACAACCTTTTTTTTTATGTGAAGATGAAAGTAAGAAAGACAATAGTAGATTCAAGAAAAATATTCAAATGTCAAAATGAAGCAAAGCAGACATTTAACCCCCAAGAAGAACAAAGGAAAAAATAATGGTAATTTTTATTATTGGTATAAAACTACCTTTGAACCATAGAATGGAGTAAACATTTTTGGATGTTCATATATTTCTCTGATGATCATCATTTTGTATCGTATTTTGAAGGTTCTCTTTTTAGAAAAGAAGATGAGAGAGGGCACTCACTGCCACTCAGTCG
Source organism: Lytechinus variegatus (assembly GCF_018143015.1). Taxonomy (NCBI): domain Eukaryota; kingdom Metazoa; phylum Echinodermata; class Echinoidea; order Temnopleuroida; family Toxopneustidae; genus Lytechinus; species Lytechinus variegatus. The sequence goes on from NC_054754.1 coordinate 28,936,093, forward strand.
GTATTAAAGCAGATACGAACCGATAGCGCCATCTCGAGTCCTCAACTACTCATACCTGTCCAGTTTCCTGACCCATAATGCTAGTGTAGTCTAGTAATACAGACCCACTTGAATAATAACATGCTGATTAACTACAATTATACCGCAATAATTATGTCACCAAGTAGCAAAACAATTTCTTTTCCTCCCCAAACCTTTTAGTTTCTCTACAGATACAATTATAGGTCAATAACGTTAATTTATTCTCTATAGTTTATACATGTACTTGATATTTGAAAACATATGTTTTAAGACTATGTATAAGTATAACACACAGTCAATGAGAAGCCACACACAGTTCACTCCCCCTTTAAAAGATTAATATGTGACTGTTTGAAGGGTTTTTATTAAATAAAACATCACTGAGAGGTTGCTTACATGTACATGTAACTCTGGCCGTGTTTATGCTTCCACTTTTCAGGCCAGAATCAGCGTTTCCAAACGTGGTTAGTCCAAAACACGGTTGCGTCCATGCTTACTTTCATTTAAACGCTGTTTCAAAACGCCGATCGTAAACTCACAAAAAGGTGCGTTTGTAAACGTCGTTTGACCAGAATCAGGCTTTCTGGGGAAGTATAAACAGAACCATGATCGTAAACGTGTTTAAATGACGTCATTTGGTACATGCTTCCGGTGAGATGAAAATCCGCGGGCAATACAGTCGTACTGCTCCATGCTTATCTCCACGTAATAACAACAATCGGAAAAAAAACTTTCGAAAAAAGGCGCGCCCAATTTGACCTCGCTTTACGATGCGAAGCCAGCTGGAGATCATGATTTGCTCTGAAAAGTTAAGCATAAACAGCACTCCCAGAACCACGTTTACGATCGGCGTTTTGAATCGACGTTTGAAATCATTGATTGATTTTTGATTCTGTCCTCGCAATGGAAGCATAAACACACCCTCTGATTAGTTCCAATATAAATGTGCTGTACTTTTGAGTATCAATTTATGAAAGAAAGTGATACAGACAATAGGGACTACATTTAACACATGCAGATGGCAATGTTTTATGTCATTCACATTGCTCATCCTACCTTTAGACAGACCACCTCATTTCCAAACAATGTACAGTGGTGCTAGAAAGTAATAGTGAACCCTACCACTAAATGCACTCCTTAAAGGCTGAAAATCTTTATATCATAATACATAGAATAGAGTTCACTGAGCAAAATGGCAAAAATTTCATCAAAATCGGATAAAAAATACTAAAGTTATTAAAGTTTAAAGTTCAGCAATATTTTGTGAAAACGGTAGTGTTGAATATTCATTAGGTGGGCTGATGATGTCACATCTCCCCTTTCCGTTTTCTTATGTTATTACATAAAATCATATTTTTTTCATTATTTCATACTTGTGTGAAAAATATGTCTCCCTTATAATGACATAAGTTGCAGCACTAAATATCTAATGCAATAAATCAGTTTTCAATCCAATTTTTCTAGTTCTTGGAGGTAGAAATTTGAATAAACCTAATTTCAAATAATAAAATAATAATAATAATATTGTACTTATATAGCGCATAATATTGGTAATCTCTATGCCCTAAATACAAAAGAACAAGTGGGGATGTGACATCATCAGCCCACCTAATGAATATTCATGAAGATTGTTTTCACAAAATATTGCTAAAATTTAAAATTCAATAACTTTGTTATTTGTTATCCGATTTTGATAAAATTTTGGCATTTTGCTCAGTGAATTCTACTCTATTTAAAGCTAAAAATACTTTCAGCCCGGACCATCCCTTTAATGCTAAGTATTGAATGTAGACAACAACACTACACTGTCAGGCAAGCCTAGAGAAACAAATTTTATTGAATGTTATATTTTATGACCTGATTTCACAATTAAACATCTAGAACATAGCAGAACTTGAACACTTTTACATACTGTAATAATGTTCCATTTCGGGTGGGGTTCACTAACGTTTTAGCACCACTGTATACAGTATGTCCATGCTTTTGAAATGCTTGTTGTTCATGAATTTATTACAAATTTTGTGCAACATCTTGTTTTCTGGATGTATATTTCAAGGGATAAACTTGAACTTAAATTTGGGTACACCCTGTATGCACACTCGAACTACATTTTTAGGATGTGCTCTTACTTTGGAACATAACAAAGGCCCAGGAAGTCGTCAGTTTCAGAGGATGCCTTATTACATGTAGAACATATTGTGTACATTGCAACTTCCTTCCTTTGTCGTGCAAACTTGCTACATTAAAGAAGGAATGATGCAATGGATTCCAGCATAAATTGGTGAAATTTTAATGGTGTGGGATGAATGTGCTTCAACCTGTGACATCAGTGCCTACATGATTAATGGAGCACATCCTTTTTGTATTCAGAAGGAACAAAATGATTAATATCACTTGAACTTAATTACTTGAACTTGTCCCTAAACATTTAGAATGGGCAAAGAATGAACACATATTTATAATCTTGAAGTAAACATTTTCACAGCAGACAAACATATACTGTACATGTATAACTAGTTCTGCAATCTTGTCATGTACACCAAGTTTGGGTTCTGTTTGGTTCGGCAGGTTTTTTTTTATATAAATGTAGGGACAGTGATTTTCCGTTTCTAAAAATTGCCTTTTCCGTTTCAGAAAATCTCAAATTCCGTTTCAGCACGTCTGAAAACGGAAATTCCGTTTCCCCATAGACTTTGTGTACAAGAAAAATTGACAATTCTGTTTACACAGAAAACCAATACGCAACGAGTAGCGATGTCAAAATGCTAGCGCTGCTCAAAATTTGCATCAACCAATGTACTAATATTGCTTTAAGATCCATTTTAATCGAAGAGATTTGAGCTCAAAAAATATTTAGCGAAACATAATCAACATGAATGTATTCTCACCTTTCATATTATTAGCATTATTTTATTGTTAAATGGGATTTTATCGCTGATTTGGGGACTTTTCGGACATTGTTTTGAGCAGTCGACGACTTCCGAATATCCGCCATTTTTTATTTGATGAATCACCGTGATCATTATATTATTACCAAACGCAGAGGGCAGCAACACACGGCCGGATTCTGCCTTCTATGCGGCCGTGAGTGTAAACTAATTTGGATACGATTGAGTGATGGAGAGGCTCGAGTGTAGTTATGATGTTTTGATTGTCATGCTTGAGAAAAAACGTATTTTCCGTGATTTTCCGTTTGAAAAGCCACTTTCCGTTTCAAACAGCCGATTCCGTGAATTCCGTCCGTTTTCCGCGATCGCGGAAAGTCATTGTCCCTATAAATGTACGTTGGTTCAGTTTTGGGGCTGGCAATGTAAACTTGTTAAATTCAGTTTTCACCTTCTGAAAAGTCCATATCAATATTTCCAAAATGATAATGATAAAATAAGGAATTTAATTATTACACACTGTACTCTTGTAGCTGGTATTTGCTTTCACACATTATGTAATACATGTATACAAGTGATTTGCTGTTCTGTAGGCAAAAATTCTTAGTATTCTCTGATGGGGGTAGATAGGGTACATGTAGATTTCCAGATAAGAGATTTACTGGGTAGGTTTTGGAATCGATCTGTATGTAATATCATCTCCTTGGTTGTCTGTTAAAGACCTTAGATTTCAATCCCGACTTACTGTACTTTATTTTTCTGTTCTCCGTAATTTGATGCTTGTGTAGCCTGGGAAGAAATAATTCTGGGTAGAGTAATATTTTGATAGAATATCTGAATGCTAGACTAAGTTTTACATGTACATGTTTCATGGTTCATATCTTCATGTACAATGTTTTTCTGAGCATTTACATTGTATGGCGAGTGTGTTGCACATATAAATGAATATGTGTGTGGTCATGAGGCTAGTGGGAAGGGAGGGGGGGGGGGTGTCTTAATACTTTAATACATGTACCAATTTTTTTCTCATGAAAATACATAAAAACTTGTAAAAACCCACAAATTATACAGTCAAGAAAATTAAACAAAGAAAAAGAAATAAAAAACCATTTGTACATGTAAGGGTGAAAAACAGTGTTAAAGAAAAATTATAAGAAATAGAAAACATACAGTGTATCTTATACTTGTACCATTATATAATGAAGATTACATGTAGCAGGGGCCACTTTTAAATTGGTTCTTGAAATGTACATAATGTAGTGCAGTGTAGTATTAGTTTTATTTTTGAGGTATGTCATCAGTCATCACTAGACTCGCCCCTGGCATAGATCAGTGTCACAGTGCTAATGTACCCTCTTAATGGAAGAATGGTGTACATGTGGGAGGTTATTCGTCTTCCATTTCAACATGTTCGTGTCTGTTCAGTTTTGTGTGAATTTCCTATACAAAGATTTAAAACTGCATAAATAAAGGGTACCAGTACATGTGGTCAATTCCAGCGTAACGGACATGACATTCAGACAAATTTTTGTAATTCAAAGGTTTATACAGTAGAATTAGCAGTCTTTTGATAATTGTTACTAAGCTTATCAGACACATTTAAGTATCAGTTACATACACATAAAATTTCAAATCGTTTCGTTGAACAGTTGCGGAGAAATTGCACTCTTTGTGAGCGTAACGGACATGACACGAAATGGACGAAGCATTTTTACCTCCTATTGCTTATCAAAATTCCTGTGAATTCTTAGATTGCATGCACCTGACGTTGGTGTTAATTTAACCTTAAGATCATGCTCTATCCATAAAATGGTGTTTAAAAACATTTTTGCAGTGCATTCTGTATTCCTAGCTCAAAATGTAGCGTAACGGACATGACACACGAAGCGTAACGGACATGACAGTTTCGTCCACTTTTTGTAAGCAAAAATAATTATTTTATTACAAGATATGGTACATGTCTAATTGTTTACATGTTAAGGCTAGAGGTTAGAGACACATATTATAACTGGTAATCTGTAATATCTCCTATTATTTTGCAATTTGAGAGGGTCTTTTTGTACAATATTTATAAAACCCAAAAATATTTAGAAAAAATTATTTTACACCGGTTAACAACAGTTGATGAGTATTTTCCAGTTACTACCATCCACCGCACCTAATTAAAGGAGAAAAAGTTGATAGAAAAGATTATTTTTTATTCATGCCTCAATATTTGATAATATACTAGCGTAACGGACATGACACTCTTATGAAGTGAACTTCATCAGCACTTCTTAGTTTGAAAATGAAAGAAATATGAATAATGAATGTAATTATGTAACAGCAAAGTACCTTTGCTAACACTCTAAAGAAAAATATGTAGATATTATTGGCAGGTATCATTAATTTAATAGCTATAGCCTAAGTGATAATTTTATATTGAATGCAATGTTTATCATACCACTAAGGCACACTGAGAAGACCAAATCTCATTTTTTGTGAGAAGAAAACAAAATGTACCAGACCTGTATAAATCCAAGATGAACATATTATGGAATGTATTGTATGATAAAGAACACGTACTAGTATTAATGTCAGCTTTAAGATTACAAAAAATGGTATTAAAAAGTATTTTAATAAAAATTTAATAGCAGTACCTGGAAACCGGTCTTTCATTATCGATTATGGATGAGTTGAAAGACAATCGGAATGTTTGTAAATAGCTTCTGAGATTTTTTTTTCATTCAAAATAACTATCATCCTGAGTATAATCATCCTTTCATCAAATCTTGGATGCTCTAAATCTTACGATCTTGCTTGCTGACAAATGTGGTTGTATTTAATTTCGTTGTATTGTCCGCGCTGATTGTGTACAATTGAAGATACATCATTCAAATCGTGATTATGGCTGACCAAAATACTATGATGACATAATTTATTGATCGCGCCACATTCTTTCCATGGCCCCTTTGCTTTGTGATACTGCAAAGAAGTGCCACTGTAGATTCATATAGAGCTACATCATGTAACACAGATATCCGAATACAAACTTGCTTTTAAATGTGAGCCCGTGCCATCACTGAAGAAGTACATGTAGAGGTTGGTGAAAGTCAGATACTTTTAAGTAATATCATCAATGATCATGAATTCACAAGTTGAAGTTTTATCATGCTCCAAACTGTCAGTGCAGAAACCCAAGATATTAATTAAATGTTTGTTCAAACACAAATGATGCAGATTGTGATCTGAGTATGTTGCCAGATCTAGCTTCATCTTATCCTAATATTATGTGGCATACCATTAATTCTCAGAAAAATCTACCAGAACAAGAGCTGAGCTTTCATCATTCACCAACTTCTAAAAATAGCTTGAATGACATGCAGATTCTAGGAAATATTACATTCAGCTATCCTAAAATAATTGAGACTGAACTCAGTCTGTGTCAGTCTGTGACACTGAGCCTAATATTTTGTTTTTGTGAATGCTGCCTTTTGCCATATATAAGGCGTCATGTCCGTTACGCGAATTGTCATGTCCGTTACGCCATTTTTATGAAAATGAGAAGCGGTAAGAGAAAATGATTGGTACACATGGTAGGGGGTTTAATTCTAACATAGAATCTGAATCTGCAGTACCTTTAGACAAATTTCCTGTAAGCTGTGAAAACTTTAAGTGAAAAACGTAACGGACATGACACTGATAATGGTAAAGAAATCACACAAATCTGAAGGCAGATTTCTCTAAAATTGATGAATAGCATGACATTTAACGATTATTTTCTGTTGATTTAAACATTAATCAACTATTCAAAAGTAAAAAGAGACCTCTGGGACCTTGTTTGCTTTTAGTAGAGACAGGAAAGATGAATTGTTTAAAAATAGCCACATTTTTCACATTTTGCCATTTACTATTTTATTTTTTGGATGATGGAAAAAACTACAACATTTTATCAATATTGTGATTTTTCTATTGGAAATTGAGACTTTATAGATTACTTTTTAAGAAAATTTGACTGCTTAAGTGAAATCTGAAACTTCATTTTTCTCTAAAGTGAACATTTTCCATGGAATTGCCCATATACAAGCCCATATATACATGTATATACAGCCCATCTACATGTACATGTATTTTACCAATGTTTTTTTTTTGAGGGGGGGGGGGGGGCAATTGAAATAGAGAATATGAATTTGTACATGTACAATTAAATTTCAAGCACATATTCAGATATAAACACGTATCAGGAAATGCATGCCGATCTAATAGTTGTTTTCCTGATATTCTTTAAGACACAGACCTCGGAACTAATTTTATTGAGTTTTATGCATATTTGGTGATTACCAGCCAATTATTCTGCTTGAAGAGTCAAATTAACAGGCTTTTACAATATTAACGGGTTATTGAGAGATATTTAGAGATTGTAGCAAATTACATTGTAGTAGCGTAGATTGACCTCAAATTGCTGGCAATTGAAATGAAAGTTGGTTTGTTAGGAGATTTGCTTTAATTATGAGAAACTGGCCGTACAAATATGATATATTTCCTTTACACTGGAAGTGTGTTAAAAAGATGATAATGGTTTTTAATGTGCTTCCACAATGTACTCTTTCAATTTCATTAGGAAAGCTATGTATGGAGGTGTAATGATTATAGGAAATGAAAGCCAATGATATAGGGAGCTAATGATACTCTTTCATATGTAAAATGAAATTTTAATGCAAATGAAGTAAAAAAAATTATTAAAAACAGAAATGTAACAATTTTTAATGCTCGCTTGCCTTTGATGAACAAAATCAAGAAACAGAATTAATCTTCTACTTGATTCTGCTTTTTCTTCTTCTATTCATTCTCCTCTTCCTTTTCCAATTCTACTTCTTCTTCTTCTTCTCCTCCTCCTCTTCCTCCTCCTCCTCCTCCACCCCTTCTTCCTCTTCTTCTTATTCTCCTTCTCCTCCTCCACCTCCTCCACCTCCTTCACCTCCTTCTTCCTCTTCTTATTCTCCTCCTCCTTCTTCTCCTTCTCCTCCTCCTCCCCTTTCGCCTCCTCCCACTCCTTTTCTGTATTTTTTCTCCTTTTCCTCCTTATTTTTCACTTCCGCTTTCTCTTTTTCATATTTTCTTTTAGCTACATTCTATTCACCATTCTTATCTTCCTCCCCCACCCTCTTCTTCATCTTCCACCTTTGGAGCAACTTCACTAGCTGCCAAGCACCACCAGAACCATGGTTTACAGATTCTAGATAATTAAAAGTGGAAACGTGTATTTCATGCAGTGTCAATATTGAGAAAATATTTTCAACAATGATAAAAATAATCAAAATATTTAATCCTGTTTTTGTGCAATCTTGTATTTTATCTTTTTCTTCTGCAATTTTGTTTTTATTTGATCAATAAAAATCAAACGAAAAAAAGTCCCCTTTTTTATTTCTTTTCTTGTTCAGGGTGACCAAATTCTTGGAGCAGCTTGACCAGCTTGTCAACACAAACACGATCTTCACTCGCAAGTTTTCCGTCAGTGATATCAGCGTTCTTCCAGATGTCTTTCAGGATATCCTCGGGAACCAAGACTCGGTTGAGTACAAGTTTGCTTCTGCCGATGGTAAGTGTATATCCACTCTGTTTTTATTTCCAAAGTTTGTAAAATGGCACTGGTAACTTTGAATCTGGTCTGATTCTTTTTTGTGTTCAAATTGAAAATCTATTTTGATATGATTTCAATTTTATTATTTGGTTATGAAAATACTTGCCCAAACTCTTTTCCCTCTGATGTATAACAAACTTTTATTCTTTTCCAAAAATATGTCAATTTAAATAAGGTTGGTATTGGAAAGGTATTATGCATAGGCAGTATGCTGATCAGGTAATATTGACTCTACACCTAGTGCATTTGCCAGCATTAAAGTTCCCTGTAATATAAATTAAGAAACTGTAATAACACTTTTCCTAAAATATAGAATGTCAATTTCAGAAACCACAATTTCAAAGTGGGAGTTCAGGGAAAGAAAGCTCTGATAGGAAGGTTTGATTGACTTTATTTGCGTACATGTACTGTACACCATGTTTCCAGTGGGTGTAAAGTTAGGAAAAAATTGCAGTTAAATATTTGCCCAGTGCAGACGTCAATTTAATTAGAAACCACAATTTAAAAGGGTTAGTTTAATAGAAAAGGGCACCTTATGATAGTCCAGACAGTTGACTCTGCAAATTGCTTTCTTTGTATAGAGCCTGTTCTCACTTCAAACAAATTCATGCAAAAACTATATTTAGGGACATGTCCAATCTCAGGTCTCAGATTGATAATATCGCATACTTTCTAGCAGTGGGGACACATTTGGTAAACATGAAAGCAGATCTGCATAGCAGCATTATTATTTGAGGAGGTCTTTATAAACTACAAAATAATTGTATGACAAACCATACATAGTATAGCCTTAGGCCTAATGGATTATAACGTGTATAATGTTTATATGTCAAAGAGTGTTATGATTTTGGGGGGCAAACTTTGTGCCCCAATGACTTTTTATGAATATGTAAAAGATATATAAGTGTTGGTTTAATTTATCAGAGAACAGAAATTTTATGGTAGTCTAGACTCAAACTATGAACTCTGCAACTAATTCTCTTCACCTATTAATGCTTTTCTCACTTGTTTAAACAAACTCTGTAGGTACAATGTACATGTAAATTGTTAAAGGTCATGTCCACCCCAGAAAAAATGTTGATTTGAATTAATAGAGAAAAATTAAACAAGCATAGTGTTGAAAATTTCATCAAAATCGGATGTTGGGGTGGACTTGTCCTTTAAGTAGCATCTGGGTATCTTTCTAGCAGTGAGCTCTGGGTACACATTCTAACATCTGCATGGCAGCATTGTACCGTTTGGTGAGGTACCTAGGACTTTCATTCAACCACAATATATGCATCATGAGAAACTACATTACAGCTCTAATGGATTAAAGTGATATCAAACTAATATAAGTTTTATGACTAGTTTTACTACCCAGTATAACTTCAAATTGGAAGAAAATTGATTTCTATAGTCTTGTCATTAAATTGCTATCACTTCATTATTTTTACTATCATTGTTGGGCATCACCTGCACTTGGAGGGGATATGCTAGTAATTCTTTTTTTCGAACAGTTGTTAATACAGTACATAATTAAAGGCATCTCCAGTTTTCATTATATATATATATTTCATCATAATTTTTTTTTATATGAATTGTCACATTATTACATGTAGTCATGTAGTATCATTATTATTTATTTTGCTTCAACTGTGCCTGGAAAAGCTGATTTTTTTGCAAAACAATTTTTTTGTAATAATACAGGCATCTCAAGCTTTCATTTTAATATATAAATTGTGATATTGTCATTATATTATCGTTTTATTGTATAATATTATTATTTGTTTGGCGTCTCTTGTCCCGGGCAATTTAGCTGATTTAAACAGTTGTTTAACTGTAATTACATACATGTAAATGTACCTTTATAGAAACTGACATTTTACAGGCATCTTATTTATAGGTTTTCAGTATAGTCTATGAATTGTACTTATATTTCCATTACATATTTTTATTTCATTATTAGAATTTGTTTGTCTTCTCAGAATGTGCCTGGTAAAGCTGGCATTTTTAGCTCAAGTATTTGTTTTTAGTCTTGCACGATACAGACACAGTTCTTATTTTCTTTTTCTTTTTTTACGATACATGTATTTTGGAAGAACATGTAATGTAGACTTTATTTTTAGATTTTTATTCTTAATTTTGATAATTGATACCATTTACAATTGCAAATCATTACCCCTGTCCTGTTATGCAGTTGATTATTTCTGCTGACATGTGATTTATTTTTTGTATCATCTGTCATAAATTCTTTTGTAAATGCTTGTATTTGTAAAGAACCAGTGATAGGTAAATTTCCTGTCTTGGTATAGAATGAATTTGAATATAAATGTCAATCTACAATCTACCAACTTTTAGCAGGCAAATGAATTATTACTTTTCCATTTTCAGAGACTACCTTTCACAACAGATTGCCTAAATCTGCAACTTTGTATAACCTTTTAACATTGCAGAAAATGAGGAATTTCTGGTACACTTGGTATATTTCAGGGCTGTTTTTGAAAGCATTTTAGGGGCAAAGTCTCCCCAAGCCTCCATGTAATTTGAGCTACATGCATATTCTATTTTTACTCTTTTAAAAATCATTTTCCCTTATTGAATTTCCTCTCCTTTCTTGCAGACTTCCCATTGTCATCGATACTAAAAGATGACCAAGGTTTCAAGGATTTCTTGGTTCAGAACCTGAGCTTGAGCCAGCGCGATGCCGATCACATAGTGGATAGCAATATCAGTACCAGCCAGGTAATTACTGAAACTCTTCAATCATTTTGGTCTGATATTTGCAGGGGGATGTTGCATTAAAACATGCAATCAATCACAGTCAGCTTTATGAATCATGATACTTGCAGTTATATGCAGATTTCTATGTGATTACTGGTCTGCTTCATGCAGCTCAAAGTGGGAATCGATTTGCGAAGTTGAAAATTGGTAAATTATTAGTCAAATTTTTGCAATGAATTACAAGTACACAAGTTCCTTGCATTACTCTCTAGGGCCAGAAGGGTGTTTCATTGATTTAAGGATATTGTTAAAGCACTTATTAAGGAGGGATTAAGCCATGTTTTTTGTATATTGGTTAAAAGATTGGACTTTACATGTAGACGATGCATCAGCACTGGCCACACTGTACATGCCATTGAGATACTTCCATTGTTTCCATTAAAGCCTTCCTATGTACAAACTCTAGGGCCCTGTCTTATAAAGAGTTGCAATAGATTTGAATCGATCATAAATTGCAATCAATATTAATTTGTGTATGATATGAATTAGAGATCATCCTCAATTTGAGTTGGGTTTGAATCTATGTCTATAAAACAGTGCCTACTGTATACCTATTAATATGGCGGCTCAGCTATAGCTGGGGTAATAATATGATACCAAGTATCAAAGCGCAGTTGAGTATACATGTATGCACTAGTAACTGTGCTATATAAATAGACATTATTATTATTAGATGTACTACTCCTCCCATCTAATAAAGGCGCTGTCACACCTTGGCGTTTTAGACAGCGTATGCCCGACGTATGAGGAATTTGGCGAATACGCTGGCGTACGTCGAATACGTTACGGGTAAGTTTTGCATAAGTTAAGAGTACGCTAAAACACGCTGGTATACGTCGTCATACGGCGAGGTCGTCGAAAAATTTTGTGCAAGCACAAAATTTTTCGACGTATGCCAGCGTATGGCTCATACGTCCCGCATACGCGGGCCATAAGTTGTAGGCAAGTTACGCGATCGTTGATACACGTTGACACACGTTACTCGTAAGTTACTCATACATGTAAAGGTGGTGTCACACCTTGGCGTTTTAGACAGCGTATGCCCGACGTATCAAAATTTCTCTAAAACGTCGGCATACGCTGAACTTTGATTTTTTTCCAACTCTGGGCGTATACTTAGCGTATTCATAACGAGTTGGACGTATACATAACGTATTAGTAACTTATATCGAACGCTTCAATAACTTATAAGTAACGTATTCCAACGAATGCTTAGCGTATTGCTGGCGTACACAACTTATGCCCTACGATAGCCTAACTTACGCATAGCGCGCGGCAGCGTATTGCTGACGAACACGTGTCGTAGCCTATAAAAAGGCTGCCGCTCGACTATTCAAATCATAACCGCACGATACATCACCTATCAACACCACCGCCATGCCGAAGAAAACTCCTGTGAACCCCACCTTTATATACCAATTCCTATAAACATGATAAACGTTGTCAATACGCCATTATACGGTAGCTGTAAGTTATAAACACGTTCAGTAAGTCTTCATACGTCTTCATACGTCAATATACGTTGGAGTTAAGTTACACATACGTTCAAAGCACGTTACTCATAGGTTAGAAGTAAGTTTTAGGGTACGCTGGACATTATCTCGACGTACATCGATTTATGAGTAACTTACGAGTAACGTGTGTCAACGTGTATCAACGATCGCGTAACTTGCCTACAACTTATGGCCCGCGTATGCGGGACGTATGAGCCATACGCTGGCATACGTCGAAAAATTTTGTGCTTGCACAAAATTTTTCGACGACCTCGCCGTATGACGACGTAAACCAGCGTGTTTTAGCGTACTCTTAACGTATGCAAAACTTACCCGTAACGTATTCGACGTACGCCAGCGTATTCGCCAAGTTCCTCATATACGTCGGGCATACGCTGTCTAAAACGCCAAGGTGTGACAGCGCCTGAGTTAGGCTATCGTAGGGCATAAGTTGTGTACGCCAGCAATAAGCTAAGCATTCGTTGGAATACGTTACTTATAAGTTAACGAAGCGTTCGATATAAGTTACTAATACGTTATGTATACGTCCAACTCGTTATGAATACGCTAAGTATACGCCCAGAGTTGAAAAAAAACAACAACAAAGTTCAGCGTATGCCGACGTTTTAGAGAATTTTTGATACGTCGGGCATACGCTGTCTAAAACGCCAAGGTGTGACAGCGCCTTAAGAAAATGTAATTAAATTTCTGACATTAATGACCTCTGGGTCTAGCGAGGTGCATTTTTTTCCTTCAAACTTTACTCCCTGGCGGCCTTCTACCCTGAACAATAGGAGAGCATATGAGGAATATAATGGCCTCCATATTAGGGAGATTAATTGTATTTGGAAAGCAAGACAGTGGAAGATTAATACAATAGTACTCTGACATTATGAAGTTGTCCAGTGGATTTTATTTCTATGTTGCTGTAAAGTCCTCTTTGAAGAACATGATGATTATGCTGACAATGATGATGAAGATTATGACAGTGATGATGATGCTGACAATGATGATGTAATAACATTGATGATGAAGATTATGACAGTGATGATGATGCTGACAATGGTGATGATGTAATAACATTGATGATGAAGATTATGACAGTGATGATGATGCAGACAATGATGATGTAATAACATTGATGATGAAGATTATGACAGTGAGGATGATGCTGACAATGATGATTTAATAACATTGATGATGAAGATTATGCCAGTGATGATGATGCGGACAATGATGATTTAATAACATTGATGATGAAGATTATGACAGTGATGATGATGCTGACAATGGTGATGATGTAATAACATTGATGATGAAGATTATGACAGTGATGATGAAGCTGACAATGATAATGATGTAATAAAATTGATAATGAAGATTATGACGGTGAGGATGATGCTGACAATGATGATATAATAACATTGATGATGAAGATTATGACAGTGATGATGATGCGGACAATGATGATTTAATAACATCGATGATGACGATTATGACAGTGATGATGCTGACAATGGTGATGATGTAATAACATTGATGATGATGCTGACAATAATGATGTAATGATATACAAATAGCGAATAGGCATGAGTGCAATGGTGCGAGATTTTGCATGAGGTGAAAGAAAGATGCTCTATTCAACGAGGCGATAGCCGAGTTGAATAGAGCGTTTCTTTCTTTCACCGAATGCGAAATCTCGCACCATTGCACGAATAAGAATATTCGCTATTTGTGTTGTACAACGCCTCGGAATCTAGCAAAAATATGAATAAAAACGAGTTTTTCCCTCCAGTAATCTATGAAAAGGGAGCAAAAATATTGAAAGCGAAAAGCAAAATCCCACAAGCCGGGCCCACAAGTGCACATGATCTTGGATAACATTGCGCATTTAGCCAGCGAGCTGTATGCGCATTGTCATTTAATCAATGAAATAGCATTGTGACGTCACCTCCTAAAGCCGTGCAATATGTACATTTTGGATGGTACGTCTTGTGTGCAATGGTACGAATGTGTGACATTCAGCCTCCCATTTGATCGCGTACAACAAGCTAAGTAGGCGTTGTACAACATTGATGATGAAGATTATGACAGTGATGATGATGCTGACAATGATGATGTAATAACATTGATGATGAAGATTATGACAGTGATGATGATGCTGACAATGATGATGTAATAACATTGATGATGAAGATGATAGAAATGATGCTGACAATGATGATGAATCGTAATTCATGCTTGTTTCTGGATTGGAAGATGACTGAACATGGACTACACTGCACATGTCAGCTCAATATTTCAGTAACCATTCCAATTGAGGGATAAACTACTGCTATTACATGTACCACTCCTCTCATCGAATAAATAAATTCCATTAAATTTATGACCTCTAGGTTTTAGCGAGATGCATTTTCTCAATTTCTCATAATCATCTCCTTGGGTTTTCAAATTAAATTCCCTGGCTGCCGTCTATGCTGAACAATTACATGTATATTGGAGGGATTTTGTTGGGTATAATAGCCTCTAGATTACATGTAGGTGGATGAAGAATACTTGGGCCTCGTAACACAAAAATAAGTGATTAGTTGATACATGAAATGGCCTATCAATATCGTTGTTGCATGCGCATTTTGCACAGTAGACTGACAAGGAACCAATAGGAATTGTTCTTTCATATTAGCGATTAATCACTGGAGTTGGTGGATAGTGGTTTGGAGAGCAAACATCAAGTTGAAAATTAACCCCAATGTATAATGAAGTTGCTCTGTTGCTGATCATTGCTCTTTGAAAATGATGAAGATGGCAATGTTTATGGTGAGGAGGAGGAGGAGAGGGAGGATAATCATGATGGTGATGATGATAATGATGAGGCGGATGATGATAATGATGATGATGATCAGAATGATAATGGTGATGATGATGATGAAAATGATAATGTTGATGATGAAGATGAAGATGATCATAATGATGATGATGATAATGTTGATGATGATGATGATGATGATGATGATGATGATGATGATAGTAATGATAATGATGATGATGACAATGATAATGGTGATGATGATGATGAATGATGATGATAATGGTCAAGGTCACGATGGTGATGATGATGAAGATGCTTGATGAAGATGCTGAAAATTATGACGCTGATGATGATGAGAATCATGATGAAAATGACGGTGATGATGATTGTGATGATAATGATAATAAGAGGGATAGTATGAATTTAGCCAGTGAAGCCACTTAATAGTTTATAACTTGTCAATTGCCTCTGCACTACATGGTTTGGGCGACAACAGTGTGCCTAGAATGCTTAATGAAATGTACATGGGGTCAAATTACCATCAGGTTAGGGTATCTAATTCAAAATGTCAATGTAACAAGGAAGTATATACTGTTTTATTTCATAACGATTGAAGATCAAATTCAGATATTGTTAAGTTTTGATGTGTCAATGAGCGGGAGGATTTTTACCATATTCCATGTGTGATTTGAAATCTTTTAATACGGATTTATAGCAGTTGCCACACATATTGAAATATGAAATTATTTGATTTCATATAATTAAATGAAAAATGGGGGGGGGGGGCCACTTACATTGACGAGTGGATACCATGCGCGACCAAAAAAACACGTAAAAAGGATATCCTTTTCACGATAGGGCACTTTACGTACCTAACGTGATAAGGGTGTCAAAAACACAAAAATAAGGAAAAAAGGGTATCTTACGTGTTTAGGGTCTAATTTGTGTTGATGATAAAACAAAATTAAAATGTTTTATAAAGGATTTGCGTGAGGTGTGGTCGCCGTACTAAACCAAATAAGGTAAAGCCGACGACCGAAGGACCCGTAACAATAAAACATTCCTGTACTTGTTAAGGGGTTCATTTCAGGGAATATTTGCCAAGAGTATCGTTTTGTTTCCAATACTTGTTAAGGGTAGGGTTTCAGGCTCGGTGTAAAAATGGCAGAGGTAAAAATGGCAGAGGTAATAATGGCAGAGGTCATAATGGGAGAGGTAAAAATGGCAGAGGTAAAAATGGCAGAGGTAAAATGGCAGAGGTCATAATGGGAGAGGTAAAAATGACAGCTCTAGGTAAAATATGGCCAGCCGTAAACCCCCATGCAATGAATCAAAAAGCCCCCGCATGTACATAGATTAAATTAGAAGTGCATGTAACGGTTAGGCATTTCATCATATCATTATGTCTTTATCGGCCTAACAATGCTACGAATTCGTTGGAGGTGTACCGTGAAGGCTTTTTAAAAAGAAATCAAACGAGAAATATTTTTTCATTCAATTCATTTTATGACATTTCTTTTTGTCTGGCTTTTTTTTATAAAGTTTTGCCAGGTTTACCGATACAAAGAGGAGGAAGAGTAGACATAAGAGAGGTGGAGAGACGGAGAGGGTTAGGGGTGGGAAAAAACATAGAGAACATAGCGGGGAAAGCTTAGACGTTGAAATTGTCACGAATGATTGTGGTTAAATATTATGTCCTTATTTGTATTGTCGTCTGTACTATTCTTTTTAGATATTTGAATGACAATAAGCATGCGTTCCCAGACTTGGCACTGAATATGTAACTGATTATGGAAATTAATAATCTTGCTTTGACTGGTAAACCAATTTGGGTCGATCGAGGGGGACCGTCTGGTTCAGATTCTTTGCATAAAAGAAGACCCTGAACCTTCTTTACCATTGCATCCAATATGATATAGACGGCTTGATGGTTATTACCCTTGGAAGCGGAAGTGCTGTTGGGTATTTTGTACACCATAAGCAGCACCCTCTTGGTAATTAGCTTGGTATGCTAAAAAACATTGTTTATTATCTGATTGTTATTATTTTTGTTGTAATTCTTTTTTCTGACCCAAAAGAATTTTTTGAGTCATTTTCCCCCCTAACCAAATCCCCTTTGATTTTAGAGTGAAAACTTTTTTCTTCTCGGCTTTTTAACAAACCAGCACCCCATATCTCTTTCATTTTTGCTTATGCCATCTTTATCTTTGCCATTTTCAACTCCGCCATTTTTTACACTGTTAGAGAATTTATACTTAAGAAAAAAAAATTGCTGCAACAGAGTCTGGAGAACACCTGTAATCTTACTGCACTGTGTAATCCTACATGCATGCATTTGTATAAACTTACAGAAAATTGGTATTCTGTGCATGTACCCTTACAAATTTATTGTAATAAAACTGTTTTCCCCTTTTTTAAAAAACATACCTGTTCTGTAAAATTGTAGCAAAATTATGGAAAATCCTCCTGTTATTATAATCTTCAAAATTATTTTTTTTTCTGTAAAACCTGTTTTTTTATTTTTCTTCTGTAGAATCTACTGTTTTTTTCCAATAGTGTACCTCGGCCACTTTTACCTCTGCTATTATCACATCTTCCATTTTTTTTACTCTTGTCATTTATGTCTCTGCTATTTTTATCTCTGCTGTTCTTACCTCTGCCATTTTTACCTCTGCCATTTTTACCTCTGCCATTTTTACCTCTGCCATTATTACCTCTGCCATTATTACCTCTGCCATTTTTACCTCTGCCATTTTTACCTCTGCCATTTTTACCTCTGCCATTTTTACCTCTGCCATTTTTACCTCAGCCATTTTACCTCTGCCATTTTTACCTCTGCCGTTTTTACCTCTGCCATTATTACCTCTGCCATTATTACCTCAGCCATTTTTACCTCTGCCATTTTTACCTCTGCCATTTTTACTTCTGCCATTTTCACCTCTGCCATTTTTACCTGGCATCGGGTTTCACACGCCAATACTTGTTAAGGGGTGCATTTTCAGAATATGGAAATTACGTGTTTAGGGTGCTTTTCGAGACCCCATGGTGGCGCATGGTATCCACTCGTGAATTGAAGTGGCCCCCCAGGGGAGTGGGGAAATGTATCACCAGCCTTTAACTACTACATATTCATGACAGCATATACACACAAAAAAAAATGGACAGAATATTGCCTCAATAACTTCATTATTTGTATTCAGATTTGGTCATTTGAATGAAAATTTACAGCATTTTGCTCATAAAATCTTACTCTACTTGCCCTGATGTTATTATTTTGAGCATAGAGTACCAGTATAATTGTTTTCCCTCCGTTACATAGATATTGAAAGTCACTGAGGTTTTATTAGGGTTGGACAGGCTACTACTGCAAACAGATTTATGTTTGCCTTTCTTTCATTGATTTTAAAGTGGACTTTTACTTTTATGTTGCACTTCAGTGAGCACTGAAATAGCACTTTAAAGTGCTCTCCTCTGGTCTTTTGTTGATGATCAGAGAATTTGTTTTGATGGCTATTTAAAGGTTGAAGAAGAAGGTCAAGCTTCAATGGTTGTTTTGCCCTTTTTATTTATTGACTATTGAGGGGAGGGGGGAGGGGGAGGAGGCACAGCAAAACTTAGCAATAGATCATATCAGTTGATTTGTATTATTGATTTTGTGTAATGGTTTTTCCAAGCAAATATACTTTATTGGTTGATACCAGCATAAATTTACAATACATAACCTAGGATACCTTCTGTGTAGCCAGAAAGGTACAAGGTATAGTAGATAACAAATGTGGAAATGCAAGAGAAATACTTAATTCAACAAAAAGAACAAAACAGAAAAGTGGTAAAACTGATAAAGGGAGTTCATGCACTTGAAGAGAGACTTTAAGTAAATATTAATTAATTAAAAGGTAATAAAGCCTGGTAAGGGTAAACAGTCATAGGAGGATTTAGTGGATTGGTAGGCCTGGTATGTAAAGTTTTTTTTTGAAATAATGGAATAATAAAATCAAGTATAACACAGATAATTTTATAGGAATAGATGGTGTTTAGAGAATGATAAGTATACATGTACATGTACGTGCCAGGTACCTCAAAATAAACAATTATATAATTATACTGTATGTACATGTTCATTATACTTGAGATCATTAAACAGAGTAGTATTTCAATGCTAATGAATATAAATTTATAATGTCTGAATGCTGTTTAGAAATATATGCATGCTTGTGAAGTGAAACAGAATAGCGTGGTTTAGGTATATATAAATTATAAAAATTTTCCGAGAGCAAAATAAGATTAATGACTTTTGAGTAGTTGATAGAATCTTCATTATGACATACACTACCACTTATGAACTATTAGTATTATGGGTAGAGCAGCGCAGGTTTTACCCACGATGGTTCAGGTATGTTAAAATGGCTTTCTTGGATATGAGTGTAAAATACTTTTGAGGTTTCACGGAATGGCAGACTGACTTAAATAGTGCACTTATCTGGTATTTGTTGTCTTTGTGTCTCCTTGATCCGACCTCAAAGCATTGAGACAGCAAGAAAAGCCATTTTCCCAAATATCTGAAATTAGAGGGGCATATATTTCTCACATTTCCGTCTCCTAGTACATGTTTTCTCGATATTGGGCTTGAAAGATGGAGTTAATTCTCCATTTACCACTGATTTTCTGTTGGAATCCACAATTACAATATCTGGCCGTTCTGTTGATGTAATTATGTACATCATTAGGTACAGTTCCCCCATTTATTGTGTGACCTGGGATGTCAACATCAAATGATCTGCTTCATTGATTTGCTTTTATAGTGATTGCACAACAAAGATGATTTGCTGGTGATCTGTTTTATACCTCGGTCACATTTGCTCTACGGCGGCCGTACGGCGAGTCGAAAACAGCTGTTTTATTTATTTCTATTCAATTCACCTATATGTAGCTGGTACAAAAAATGTTAAAAACGGCTGTTTTTGACTCGCCGTACGGCCGCCGTAGAGCAAATGTGACCGAGGTATTAAGGAAGGTGTTTCCTTGGGAGTTTTCAAGAATGTCAAGATATTGCAGATACAGAAATAGCATTTTTTTGTTTACAAGGTAATACATGTATGCTCGTCCTCTATGTCTGGTCTCATCTCGATTTCAATTATCACAAATGTTTTCTCTCTTATTATTTTGTATTCACCGAAAGGTTATGCTTAACTTCAGGGACAATTTGAGTGGTATAATTGAATTATTCGGACGTAAGAGTTCGACTGCACCTGCTAGTCTTCGTCAGGCAATGAAGTCGACCAATCATATCAGGGCGGTTCCGGCACCTATGGCCCGCAGCCTACGGTATAAAAGGCACGCGCAGCGAGTGTCCACTTCATTGCCTGATGAAGACTAGCAGGTGCAGTCGAAATGTCGCAATTACAGTTTGCCACATCGTGAGACAGCAGATTATCTCTTACTCCGATTTCAACCTACCACGATGATTAACATCTTCCATACAATCGAATTATTATTGATAAAATGAAAGAAGAAAAATGAAAATAAAAGAGAGACATTAACCTTTGATCTGTAACATTAAACCTTTGACCACTAGGGTATCTTAGTTTGCTTCAGAAATGATGTTTGTTGTTTACTGATCAATTAAATTTTGAAAGATTCTTCACTAAAAACCAATAAAATATTATGAAACGCACAGAGTCAACCATAAAAACACAAAATGACAAAAATCGTCATTTGACTTAAATTGACAGTTTGAGAGAGAGAGAGGGTCTCTTGACATGCCTGAGTGCTTTCTGAAACGATTTCCATTATAAAAATAAAGTCAGTTTGAAGCCTGATGATAACCTTTTATTTTGATACTAAATTGTCACTGTATTTGAAGAGCATAAGTGAATAAATCGTAAATGATTGTAAAAAAAATCAATTCCGATTACAGGTGTACCCCAACTTTTGACTGGTACTGTACATTATATCATATAGGGAAAGAAAACTCCTTTTCTGTCCAGATATTATGTAGAGTCATCTATGGAAATTATGCTGTTACTCCTATTTTGTAATTAAATTACTCCTATTTTGTAATTAAATTACTCCTATTTTGTATGTTTTACAGGTTGGTAGGCCTGCATTCACATACAGTCCGACCTCTCTTATCCGGACACGTTGGGACCAGCACCAATCCGGATAAGGGATTTATCCGGATCTGGGAGACCCAATATTAAATACACGCAGCTGCGTTGCCGGCCAGTATCGGCAGTAGCTACACTGCACTAATGTAGTGGGCGTACGGTAAAGACAATCACTGCAGAGTCAGTGCAAATTATAGGCAGTGTTTTTTATTGAAATGAAATCGATCGATGGCCAAAACTCTTGGATAATTTACCTGCTAAAATGACTGAGGTATACATCGAGCATACCTCGAAAGAAAGTGAATGACTCGATGAAACTAAGTTTTAAAATTAGATCATCGCGGCGGGTATCGCAGCTTCGCAATGTCAGCCATTGTTCCACTGACTGTAGGCTCAAACATGATAGATGGCGCTGTCCGTATTGAGGCCTAAAGTTAGCTAGCAAGACATGTGTTGTTTTTCCCGCGAAGCAAAAAGAGAAACGTGATGAAATGTTTGCGCTGCACCCTGATTTACTGGAAATTATCATTCCTAAAGTTCTTTTGGTGATTTGGGTGAGATATTTTCATGAAAAATATGTTTGGTGTAGGGTGACTATGTTGGGAAATATATGTAATCAAAGTGAGTTTATGTATAGGATTGACTTTAGATTGAAATCTCATTTCCTCACGTACCTGTACTAGATTAAAAAAAAAAAAAAAAAAAAAAAAAAAAAATCTCGGCAAGTGTGCGTCCGGATAATAGAGAGATCCGGATAAGGGGAGGCCGGATAAGAGAGGTCGGACTGTATTTCAGTACATGTAACTGCATGAGCTTCAGTATTAATCAACATTGTAGGAACTTATATACAGTGTTAAACAACAGATAATCGTTCTTTTAAGACAAAGCAATAATCATTAAGCTGAAAGGCTTTAAAATTTTTTTGCTTAAATGTTTTATTTTCCATTTATTTTTTGGTGGATAACTTTTAATATGAAGCAACCCATGACCATTTTATTTCATATGAATTCCTCTATGTTCAATATTAATGTTGTTTACTAGTACATGCACATGCACTGATAATTTCAAAATGAATATCATGACAATCAAACATTGAAAATATACCATTGTTTAATTTTCTGTCTGTTTCCCACCTTTCAGTTGTTCAAAGTTTTGTATGGCAGCGATCCCCGCAATGCCAGCAATCCTTACTACCCAGACAATGCCACGGACTTCAACGACTTCTTAGACCGTCGCTTCGGCCATGTTAAGAATGGCGCCCTCTTCCGGAATGCGGATCCCGGTGATCTGTACAGCATGGACGGGTTGGTGGACATCCTCAGCCAGGCACCTGGGTTGTCCGATTCCCCAGGAGGGGTTGACCAGTCCAGAGGAAACATGTCTGCTTCCATGCAGTTAGCGCAGTACTTTGAGGTAGGTCATGATCCGGGTGGGTGTTTCATAAAGCTGTTCGTAAGTTAAGAGCGACTTTAAGAACGACTGGTGAACCTTTCTCATGCGCTTGCTAAATAATCACCAATGAACATGGTGAACATTATTGTATCCCCAAGGAAGGATCACCAGTCGTTCTTAAAGTCGCTCTTAACTTGCGAACAGCTTTATGAAATGGCCCCCAGGTGTTGTTGTCTCCTTCGGAATTCTTGTGGCCTTTCCCGATCACCCTCTGTTTTGCCTACACAGAAAGAGGAACTATAATCATGCTAATCAAAGAGTGCATGTGTTCACTCTGCAGAGTAATCAAGGCACTGTTTGGTGTTTAATGATAATAAAAGCTGAATGGTGACCCTTAATTGTGCTAAATGATGTATCCATATGTCATAGGTACATGTACCTTCTCAAAAGTCAGAGGCATGTCTTTTACATGGGAATCCTGCAAGCGACCTTTCATTACCAATTCGCTCATAACTTAAGAACTGGTTTATGAAACCAATGCGCTCTGTATTATTAAATGTACAAAAAATACATTTTATTGCAAATATGGTTGAATTTTGTGTATATTACAGACCGTGCCAATCTTTTCATTCAAGATGTTTTGCGTAGACCTGTTTTACCAAGAATACTCTACAAACTCCATTTTGACGATTGAAACTTAGTCCAAGATTACATACCAATTCCTTAGACAAGGATCTCTGTCCAAGTCCTTGGACTAAAAACTCAGACTAAGACCATACATTCAAAACCTGAAGCTGGATCCTTCGGACAGAACTTTAGTCTTAAGTTCTTTTACCAAGATCTATTAGAACAAGTGTTTGCTTTATTGCTGCTCTTTACCAGGGGGCCATTTCATAATGCTATTCTTAAGTTACGCATGACTTTACACACAACTATTAAATGACCCTATCTTGCGCTAAGTGATAAATGTATAACCCTGTGTTGCCGACTTAGCACCTAAGAACATGATTTAGCAATGCATAAAATCGTGCGTAACTTTGCAGACAGCTTTTATGTAAACACCTCTCTGGCTTTCATTTTGTTAATTGTGTTTTGATTATGGTGCCCACAGGATCGTCTTCTAGATCCCGATGAGCTTCAGGACTTGACCTGCAACGACCACCTCGGAAGTTCTCTCTATGACACAGCCTCAAATGGCCAAGGAGAAAATGCTACGGTAAGTTATTATGTTTACCTATTGCCTACTGGATCTAGTGGTCCCTGTGCAAAGCCTATAGGAATCAGAGATTTTACCATTCTGTGGCCCGTGTTCGGGCTGAATTTGATTCAAAGTTTGGTCTGAAGTTATTGTTTAGTATGGATAGCCAATTATTGACACAGATCTTCCAATTCAGTTCAGTTTTGATTTGTCAAATCATTCATAATTATCTGGGATATTTGAATTAGTTTTCTTTGCCGTTTTAGCAAGAGCGCAATGAATATAATTATAAAGAAACATACAACATTAACAAAATTTCGGCTTCCTATAAATGTAGCACAGGGTTAGACCATGGCCTAGGTTACACCTGACTTCAGAAAACAGTCCAATTTGTTGAGATTTATTTTGGATCTTCTGTAAAACACTGATAGAAATGAAAAATTTGGATGGTGATAATCTTACTAACTTTGTGAAAAATAATTTGTCAATCAAACCACTTCCAAAAGAAATAGTTTGGCCAGCTACATGTACATGTATTTGCAATAGAGATGGACTCCACTCATCCATTTATTTGTGGCGAGACTTAATGTTTATTTTTTTTAACAATGGAATTTCTGGTAATTTTTACAAAATTTTGATTTACCAATTTTCATTGAATATATCACCTGAATTTCAGCTGCGTCCATAACTGTATAACATTGTTGTACAAATAGACTCTCAGTATTTTATCTACCGAAATTCATACTAATTTGGTAAAATATCAGCAGACAATACAAGCAATGCATAGCAATCACTTGTGTATATATGTGAAGTGTTTTAATGTTACGTTTTTATATAAGAATAATCACACATTGAGGATGAATAAATATCTATAGCAAAAGGCATTAATTCCATATTCAACAATCTAAAAGAGATATACTGATGTATAATTAATTTTTCGTTTAACTAACATTAATTTTTAAACAATGATGACTCCTCGTCAGTTATATTGTGAGGAGATAACTGAAGGTTACAATGATTGATGTGTTCTGTCGCCTCTCAGACACTGGTGAAAACCAATTAAGATTCTTTCTCTTTTTGTTTTTTATTTTAACAGGACAGTTTTAGAGAACGAGTGTGCAACCACGAGGAGAGCTACCCTTTGTTTGTTAGTCTCTCGCAAGAGCTGCATGACCAGATTGATCTGGACCAGTTGGTTGACAAGGTAGGTTTCATGCATACCACTTTAATCTGGTTCACTCCAGTCTGATCCAGTTTAATCCTGCACAGACTGCTTCAGTGATATGAACTTTCAGTCCTACCAATTCAACATTATATATGCACCTTTGTGTAATTTGTATTGAATCTATGCTTGATACAACTCATAAGTATTTAAAAATTGTAGCAAGGATGATAAATATATTATTCAAGTGAATTGGATCCAGTGTTCTTTATGGAATTGATATCATTGATTAACATTATGAGTATTTTTGTTATTATTATTATTATTATTATAATTAGTAGTAGTAGTAGTATCATTATTATGGATTTTCATAAATTATGGATTTTCATTTTCATTTTTTCATTTTCATTATTATTATTACTGAAATTTCATTATTATTACAATCATCATTATTGTTATTTATTTATTTGGCATTAGACAATCCAACAGAAAGTACATAGAATAACAAATAAGTTATAAGTATTATTATTATTATCATTATTAAATGTATTTGTTATTCCTTGTTTTTATTGATTTAAGATCATTATTGACTATACGTTACAAAACATTGTAAGTAGACATGAATTTGGCATTAGATTATTTCATATTGGTTACGGGTTAGCTATACAGGTGTCTTATTCATGAAACTTGCTGTCAATAGCATAATGCATGCTACTGTTATAAGCTACTAAAATGGATCAATGTGATTGGCCAAGAGCTAATTTTCCATACCTGCAGAATTTCAGTAATTGTTATTGATAGCAAGTTTTGTGAAATTATATTTCTAAAGGTCAATTTTCTCATTTTGTTCACCAAGATATTTTAAACTTTTATCAGTATCACATACATGTACGATGCGGATTAGAAATAATGACAATATAAATCTTTACCCCCCTTAATTCAACAAAGCTTGTTTTTTCTTCTTTGCTTTTTATAGAAGGGCAGTTCCATAAAATAACCTTTTTATACATCCGACCCCCATATTTCTCAAGTTTTACTTCACTTCATAAACTGACCAAGTCATGATTATTTCAGAGCATTACAGACTGTCAAAATTTCATGAAGGTTTCACAAACGTGGGGTCGGACGTACATATTATATGGAATTTCCAAGCAGTGTTAGGAAGGACATGACCAGATTCACATATTTACATCAAACTATATATACATGCACATTGTACTTCATTTTTCACATATTTATTTAAACTGTTTACTAATCTGTCCATATATTTTTTATGTTGTTTTTTGTTTGTTCTTGTTACCTGTAAAATCCTTTGTAAATTGTATGCAGATTATCACATGAATGGATTTGGTTGAATGAGAATTAATTGATTTGATTTTTAAGATGAATCCTTCTGTGCATGACCACGTTTTGGGGCCTGATTCATAACGATATGATAATGGTAATCTTTTTTCATTTAGTAAACTACCACGGTAGCCTTGATTTTGATGGGCTATTCAGCCACGTTGTCTTGATATATACCATTACCATAATGACAAGGTTCCCATCGTGTCGAAGGCAGAAGGACCAGAGCTGCCAACCAGTACGTTTTGACAAATTTAGTACGTTTTTGCAAGCAAAATATGACAGTACATTTTTTCTTTAAAAAATGTGATTTTGTAAAAAACAAAACACAAATATGGTTATTGGATCAATGTAATTTCAGGTAACTTTTTTTTCAATCATTTTGTTAAAACCAGTGCGCATTTTAGCTTGCATGCAGATTGGGCGCCGCAATGAGCGTGCGTGCCATGCATTTTATTATGAAATACATTTTTTTATTGGAAAAATACATTTTTTTTCATTAAAAAATACAATTTTTCATTCCCAGAGGTTGGCAGGTCTGAAGGCCCCTGTACTAGCCTGGAGCCTGTTTCATATTGCAATAATAGTTGAAAGCTACTGAAATCAATAAACTTGGAAATTTGTTCGAGATATTTTGTATTTGCTATAATAACAAGTCTTTAGGAAATGGGACCCAGAACTACAATATGTGATCATGCCTTCAGGCTGTCTGTCTAACTGTCTCTATGTCTGTCTGTCTGTCTGTCTGTCTGTCTGTCCACCTTGAGAACTCAGGGAAGTGTTTTCCTCAAGAACCAAAGAAAAATTAGAAAGTGAAGAAGCTTAATTCAAAGTCAGTTTGGTCTTATCTTCTTCCAGTTCAATCAAATCCATTGAGGTTTTTTTTTTTTTTTTTTGGGGGGGGTATTTTTGCAATTAGAAAGTGCACACTTTGCTCAGCTAAATATTCATGTTTGCCATGTTTGGTGAAAACATTTAGAGCAAGACCAAATGATCATTAAAACTAGTCAACATACTATATTGAAATTGAGAAAATAATTGAATATTGTATTTGTATGTATTTGTGTTTGTGTTTAAGATATGGTATATACTATACTGTATACATTATGTACCTGTAAATAATTTGTTTACCAATACATAACAATAACACAAACTGTGAAGAACGATATTTAGAGAAGTTTCACATGGTGTAATTTATTCATTACAATAAACGGGTTGATTTTATTTATATTTAACAGCATAGGTTTGTGAGGACTTTTACCGTACATCAAATTAAGTGAAATTATATTTGCATTACATGCTATGTTTGTAGTACATAAAAGTGTAGTATTTTCTATTTACCATCAAACACTGTCTACATGTATCTGATGGCGTATATCTCCCCAACTGGGGCAAAGTTTCATAAGCTGTTTGTAAGTTATGCACAACTTTACACACCATGGGCATATATACTTATTCGCATGTTATTCAATGGGGGGGTGAGATAATAGTCCCCCCTACAGTTGGTTGAATTTATGCCATTGTTACACAACCAGTGACCTATGAGATTGGGGGGGGAGGGGGCAGAAAGGGCAGTCTGCCCCCCCCCCCTTGATGAGTCACAACCCATACAAAATACATATCCCTGCCCCCCCTGACGAGCTTGAAGACCTTTTTTTTCTGGGGCTTGTCAAATTTTTTGACCGGTTTAGCCCCCCTGTGGTAAATCCCAGGTACGCCACTGCGTACAGTCAATGACAAGCTACACACAGTGTGGTGAGTTTGCTCCCCATTAAATTGTGCATAACATACAAAGAGCATGACCCTGCCTCCATCTTTTATTCTCATCATCCAATTAAAATAAACTTTACACATGTGTATACAACTATCCATGTACATTTATGAACTTTTTTATTCTTCATGAATCTTCTGCGCACATGTCAGAGATAATGGTCCATATCCTGCAGTTTATTTTAATTTAAACTCCGGTCTAATTTCATAATTTATTTCGTTTGATTTAATTTCATAAAAAATATTCATTTTAGTTCATAAGTTAAAAATAATTTAAACTTGATTTGATATTTTTCAATGGGCCATTTTTCTCCTCGTTTTGGCCTATGATTGACTATTTCTACAGTGCATTCATTCATAATACTGTACATGTTTTGATGATTTTGAAATTTGAATGCAGATTTATTTCATTTTCATGTTTTTTTTTTTTTTTGGGGGGGTCTAATCATTATGTACCTATTAAAGTTTGATTTTATATTAAATGTACAGTGTATACATGTAGGTGTAGAAACACATGAAAATATAACAATCAAACAATTGGTGACTTAGAGATACCCGAAGTTTGATATACATGTACATGACTTTGTATCTATAACAATTACATATATGTACATGTATCAGTAGTATTCAAGCAACATGTATTTTTTAAAAGTACATGTAAGTACAGTGTACTGGGGAGGCATATTTATTTCTTTAACAGCACCAATATACATGTATTCTGCATAATGATCATACATGTACCTTGATGCTAAAATTCAAAATTTAAAGGATAAATGATGAAACTAAAATTGCCAATAGTTGTAATCATTCCTAAGTGTTGAAAACATATACACACATGTTTTCTTATTCCTATTTATACCCTCCCCCCAAAAATGTACTACAAATTTTATCTATAGAATAATTAAAGAAGTTCCTGTGCTATTATGTTCTTTCAATTCAAGTTCAACTCTGCTAATAGAATTTCCTAAAAAGTGTGTAAATGAGGAATCTGTCATGAGTTCAAAGTATACTGTACATATACATGTATGTGACAGGGTATATAGAAACAGTGATGGGAACATACCACAGGTATGTGAAAAGAACATCTGTTTATCTCGAGAAATAAGAATACAATAGTGCAAAGCACTGTGACAATAAACTGGAAAATCAAATACATCAAGCCTACATGTATCAATATTGCTACAGCACGATTGTTCGTGATAATTTTGTTTGTAGTAATGTGACAGATGCTTATTATTTCAAGTATTGGTATGAATTGAGATGCCGATGGGATATAATACATGTACACTCATATGTGTACATGTATATTTAAGTTCTTTTTCATGTTGCATTCACAAGAAACCATGTAATTAATTTGAACATACATGTAGAAGTGTATTAATGTAAACACTGAAATAAACTCTGTGATGTATAAACAAAATATCATGAAACTTATAATTTGCCATGGAGGAGTATACATACATTATATATATATATATATATATATATATATATATATATATATATGCAGGTATGCATTAATTTATTTCTGAAAATCTATTTAGTTATAAGGAGTAGAAAGAAAAACCCAACAAAGATTATGTATTACCAGAACTCTTCTAAATTTACCAAGTCCATTTTACGAATGTCTTCATGTTGATCATTATTAACATTTGAATTAAAAAATGAGAAATATGATGGATTTTGTTGTCTCATTCTCAATGGGTTTATTATCAAGATTAGGAGAGAATCTAGTAAACTTTGTCCTATTTGTATCTTGCAGAAAAAATGATATGTAAATATGAAGTATTATTATTATTCCTTTTGGTTTACATAGAAAAATTATATGTGTATCACAAATTACATGTGTAGATCTCATATACTCCTTCAATTTTTTTTCTCAACAGCTGAATTTGACAGATACTGATCTAGTTAATAGCAGAATTGAGGCAATCCTTGCTTCAAAAGAGGTGAGTGTATGATCTTCATTCAAATTCACATTCATTTATTTCACATCTCTTATAAGAACAGGATACATTACATTGTGAATTAATGCAATAAAATAAAGCAACAATGACACAACAATGTCACAGCTCATTGAATATGCGAGTTGGTTTCCGAGCAATAACTAAAAAAATATTGAATGGATTTAGAAAATTGTTGGTGTGTAGTTGACACCAAAATACAGGCTAAGTTTAAATTCGGAGTCCGCAGCTCAAAGGACAAAGCTCATTAAATGTGCGAGTTGCTTTCTGTGCAATGACTTGAAAAATATTCAATGGATTTTGAAAAATGTTGGTGTGTAGGTAGATGACACCAAAATACAGGCTAAGTTCGAATTCGGAGTCTGCAAGTCAAAGGTCACAGCTCATTAAATATGCAAGTTAGTTTTCACATGATGCCTCGAAAAATATTTGATGGATTAAAACAAATTTTGGTGTGTAGGTAGATGACACCATAGTACAGACTAAGTTCGAATTCGGAGTCCGCAGGTCAAATGTCACAGCTCATTATATATGCGAGTTGGTTCAAAGGTCTAAATTTGTTTATTATATATTATGCATATTGGTTTCTGCACCATATTGAATGAAATTCTGATCGTGACAAGTGGGGGCATCTGTGTCCTTTGAACACGTCAAATTTCTAGTATAGATATATCTTAAGATATCTTGATGATGATTACATGCAGGTCTGCTAGGATGCACCCTGATTGAAAATTTGATCAACAAGTGGGTCTTCGCAGAAGACTACATGTAGCACAATTACAACTTGCTTCAGGAGCCTTCTGTTTGCAAGTCATTGTAGGCTGTTTATTCAGGCCACTTAACTCGAGTGAAGGGTTTGCACACCAGACAATAGGTTTGCTTAAAATAGAGCCCTATGTTTTTAAACATTAAATCTTTGTTTTTCGTATTTTCTTATTTTCAGGTTCAAAAGTTTGCTCGCTTTCAGCAGACTCTTCAAGATGTGTACGTCTTTGCCCAAAAGCTTCCTGGGGATGCGTGCCC
Organism: Lytechinus variegatus; assembly: GCF_018143015.1. Classification (NCBI taxonomy): domain Eukaryota; kingdom Metazoa; phylum Echinodermata; class Echinoidea; order Temnopleuroida; family Toxopneustidae; genus Lytechinus; species Lytechinus variegatus. The sequence goes on from NC_054754.1 coordinate 28,967,644, forward strand.
CGCCCCGACAACACCTCCCCCACCCAGCGAGTCTCCATCCACCACAGAGGTCCCCTCCTACTCCCCCACCCTGACCCCCATCCTCACCCCCCAATCCCCTTCCATGACCCCTCCCTCTCCCAGCCAGGATAAACCCCAAGAGGGGGATCTCGGCACGGAGGCTCCGTACACTACCTTCGCGGACGATCTAATCTCCAACTTCACCACGAATCTCTCCACCAACTTTAACGGATCATGGTTCAACGTGACGACATCCTCGGTGTCTGGGACCACGCCCACTCCATTGTGGACCACGCCCACCCCAAAGGCAACCAAGAAGCCCAGCCCTCCGCCCAGACCGAAGACGAAGCAAGAGGAACAGAAGGAAAAAGTGGCCCTTCTTTACAAGCTTTGGGCTAAAATACAGTATAGGTAATTATATGTACCTGACAAGAAATGAGTTTGTTCACAGTTGGAGCAGAAGTTTCAGGAGGTCGATGGCTAAAGCCTCTCTTAAATTGGGAGCAAACCAACTCTTGTGTCACAGATGTGGTTTATGGTACACCTTGTGGAGTGTTATAGAAACAGTGGATAGAAGAAGAAAAGAAATGGATAGGCGAGAAAGTGGAATTTTGAGAGTAGAGTAATCTTTTTTTTTATGTAGTCCTGAAAAGGACTGTAAGCCAGAAGAGATTGATGAGTAGTAGGATGGATGAGGAGATCTTGGCTTGAGTCGGCGAGTAGAGATGATGAGTAGAAGCAGTAGAGAGACTCAACGTTTCGGGCAGGTTGACTGTCCGTCTTCAGGACTCATCAACCTCTTCTGGCTTATAGTCCTTTTCAGGACTACATTCAAGAAAGATTACTCTACTCTCAAATTTCCACTTTTTCGCCTATCCATTTCTTTCTTCTTGTATCCACTGTTTCTATAACACTCCACATGGTGTACCGTAAACCACATCTGCGATTGTACATGCCACCATGCAAACCTTCAAACAACACCCAACTCTTGTGTGTCGTCTCTCATTGACTTTGTGATATTAATAGCTAGTCTTAAACAATTTCAGATAAATATATGTAATATGAGTTTTATTTTGTACGTTATTGATTTTATTTTGTACGTTATTGATTTCATGAATATTGAGGAAATAATAATAAACCTAGAATTCCATATCAGTTCAGTTCACTTTGGTTTGTTTTTCATATCTCGCAAAATATCAAATACAATTTTAAATGTCCATCAAAATACAGTAAATCATTGATGATAAAATAACACAATGCATCACCATTATTCATAATGAATAAGACAAATGTTATACAATTGAACGTTCAGATTGGAGTCAGATATATCGATAAGATAGGGAATGGAGGACAAACTATTAAAAAGCAGAGCTTGTAATTTTTAGTTTCCCTATTAATAAATTATAAGTTATTGTCAACTTATTTTAATATCAATATATTACAAGAAAAGAAAGTGAAAGAAAAAAAATAAAAAAAAAACGAGAGAAAGATAAAAAAAACTGAGGAAGGTTGGACTAACAATAGTTAAGAGGAACACTAGGGAACACCATAGAAGTGTGAACTGAAAAGTTCTTGCTTTTATTGGGGTGGAACCTGGGTTTCATCATCAGAATATCACCCCTTGTAATTCGCCATTTACAATCTTCACTCACAGCGTGTGTGGTGTGGAACTGAAGGTCAATCAACACCTCCTTGACAGGGGTGACGTGAGGGGGTTAAAACTCACCCACGACCAGAGGAAGAGTCTTAGCCTCCTGCTTCACGTCCTCTTTAGCCGACCCACAATCCTCTATTCGCCGGACACGCCTGATGTCAGAGACGTCATCGATAAGGTAATGATGATTTTATCAGGGAAGGTTCACTCTCACATAAATTTTGTTTTAATAAAAGCAGAAAAAGAAAAGAAATGCATTAGTGTAGGTTTGCAAAGATATGTCAAAGAATAACAGTTGTGAATTTTTCAAGGTTTGATTTTGTGATGTCACAAACGAGCAGCTCACCCATACATTTACATGTATGTCATGTGATATAAATTCCATATAATGCCATTTTTCAAGAAAATAAATGTGATTTTATTTTTGCTTTCAATATATCATTTGATACTTCATTACAATCCATTACAAAAAAAAATATTCTTTCATCATGAACCATTAAAAATTGTGATTTTTAATATGTTTTATAATAATAATGATAATATATAGCATTTATGAGGCGCCGATTTATCTATTTTCCCATTCAATGGCACACTATATATTACCCTGGCTGTAGCTTCAGCTGCTAAAGGCACTTGGTGCATTCAAAGAATTAATCCTGCCGGGTACCCATTCACCCCACATGGGTTGGGGCAGCACACTGTGGATAAATTTCTTGCTGAAGGAAAACACGTAGTGGCTGAGATTCGAACCCACGCCCCTTTCATTGAAAGACGAGATTCGTAACCACTAAACCACAACGCCCCATTTATGTATTACATGTACATGTATTATGTATTACATCTTCCACCCAGGTGTAGTAAATGGGTACCTGGTGGGAAGGAATGCCTTGAATGCTTGAACACATGATAAGGGTAGCCATGTCAGAGTCGGCGGAACGTCAGGCTCATGCAATGAAAGTGGAGGGGCACCTATTGTTTGGCAGACAAAAGGTGCCCCTCCACTTTCTTTGTCCGAGCCTGATGTTCCGCTGCCTCTGAGCCATGTTAAAGCTGGGGTAATAGCATGCAGGGCTTTGAAACATTGTATTATGCTTGTTACATATTATCATTAAGATAGAAAAGTTGAATGGTATCCCTTTTCTATCTTTGTAACTTTTTTTAGGCAAGTGACTTCATCTACCTTGCGAAGAACATCTCACATAGTGCAGAAAGATGGATGAATATATCTAAGACGATCAGAGAGTACCTTGATATGAACACAACACAGCTTGCGTTACAGTATCTAGGAAAGGTAAGATTATACCCTTACACTTAAACTTGTATTCTGTTGTCCAATTTAACTTGGACCATGGCCTAACTCTATGCTAATTATAAGAAGCTGAAAATGTCAAGATTATGTTTACATTTTATGTTTCTTATGTTTACTATGCATTTTACTCACGATATGTTAATTATTATTCTCAGATAATAATGAATGATGTAAGTGATGGATGAGATGATGAATGGAAACTGTACTGTTAAATGTTTGTGCCATAATTGACTGTTTATAGTTACACCAAGATAAATGAAAGTAGTTGCAGTAAACACTGATTTCATGATAAAGTCTGTAAAACGAGGCTTGATTGTCATTATATCATCGAGGATCTAGATCTGGTACAGTTACATAAACTGAATTTTGTGAAATCTTGAAATCTACGCTGAAAAATGTTCACACTGAAGATCACCAACACAGAAAAGCACACTTGGGACAGTGTATTATTATTGCTTTGAATGTCGGCCCGACGCTTGACCCGAATCCTGTGCTTATTTGCTAATTTCTCAGCAATTACACAATTTCTTCCAGAATCCTTTGGCACATATCTTTTAATTATACAAACTGACACTTTGGTGGTCATTTCATTGGATTCTGTACGAACTCATTTTGAAATCATTACCAAAACTGGCATTTATCTTTAAGACCAGAGTTTAAATTGAAATAGAGTTCAGAATCCTGGCCTAACAGTATAACATTGTTCATGTGGTCAGTTTTACTAGACGAACTCAACTACTTCTAGTCTCTCTTATACAGATCAAAGCAGAGTTGACTAAGTGTCCTGGGGCGGTATTCTGAAAACGTTCTTATCTACGTCACTTTCTTAAATTGGTATTCTGAAAACGTTCTTATCTTTTTCTTATCTTTTGTTCTTATCTTTGTTGTTATCTTGCTTTCCATCCAATGCCGAGCGCGTAAATTTACAACTCGCGCATGTAATACCAAAGCGCGCTAAAAGATAAGAACAGAATATAGATAAGTGGTATTCTGAAAACGTTCTTATCTTTTTTCGTTCTTATCTTTCACGATATTTAAGATAATATTTAAGATAGCTAGAAGGTTATCACATCTCACGATGTCCGCGTTTTTCTTGCTCAAAATCGATGGCCTCTAGTAGTAACAAATACCCACAAGTATTCCTCCCACAATTTCTTTCATTCACCCTGTATTTTGCCCGTCTCTTTTTTCTACCCCTTCTTTCTTTTCCCTTTTTTCTTCCTTTCTATCTGTCTGTCTTTCTTCCTTTCTATCTGTCTGTCTTTCTTCTTTTCTTTCATTCTTCATTTATATATTTTCTTTTGTTCTGTTTGAATCTTTTAATTTCTTTTTTTTTCTTTTGCTTTGGGTGACTTCATCTTTCTTCCTTTTTTATTTTCCCTTTTCGTTTTATCCCTTTTTTTTCTTTACTGAGTATTTTGTCTACTTTTCCCCCGTTTCTCTTCCTTTTCTTTCTTTTTCCTTTTTCTTTCTTTCTTCCTTCACTTGTTTGTAATCTTTTTATTTTTCTTCCATTCTTTCGTTTTTATACATGCTTTTCCTTTTTTTAATCATTCATTTTATTTTCCCCCCTTTTCTTCCTTCCCTTTAATAATTCTTACTTTTTCTTTCTTATTTTTTTATTCATGCTTTCTGACACTTTTGTGTCTTTTTTACTTACCTTCTTTTTTTCTTTATTTTGCTCATTCTTTTTTCGTTCGTTCTTTATTTACTCTTTTTCTTTACTTTCTTTCTTCTCTCTGTCTTACTTCTATTAACTTTTTCTTTATTCTTTCCATTGATTTTTTTTCGTTTATTTTTCCCAGCTTTATATTTTCCCTTTTCTTTTTCTTTCTTTCCTTCTTTCTTTCTTTCTTTCTTTCTTTCTTCATTTATATATTTTCTTTTGTTCTGTTTGAATCTTTTAATTTCTTTTTTTTTCTTTTGCTTTGGGTGACTTCATCTTTCTTCCTTTTTTATTTTCCCTTTTCGTTTTATCCCTTTTTTTTCTTTACTGAGTATTTTGTCTACTTTTCCCCCGTTTCTCTTCCTTTTCTTTCCTTTTCCTTTTTCTTTCTTTCTTCCTTCACTTGTTTGTAATCTTTTTATTTTTCTTCCATTCTTTCGTTTTTATACATGCTTTTCCTTTTTTAATCATTCATTTTATTTTCCCCCTTTTTCTTCCTTCCCTTTAATAATTTTTACTTTTTCTTTCTTATTTTTTTTATTTATGCTTTCTGACACTTTTGTGTCTTTTTTTACTTACTTTCTTTTTTTCTTTATTTTGCTCATTCTTTTTTCGTTCGTTCTTTATTTACTCTTTTTCTTTACTTTCTTTCTTCTCTCTGTCTTTCTTCTATTAACTTTTTCTTTATTCTTTCCATTGATTTTTTTTCGTTTTCTTTTCCCAACTTTATATTTTCCCTTTTCTTTTTCTTTCCTTCTTTCTTTCTTTCTTTCTTTCTTTCTTTCTTTCTTTCTTTCTTTCTTTCTTTTTTTCTTTGAATTTACCTTTCTTTCCTTTATCTTTTTGTAGTCTTCATATTTGCCTTAATTTTCCTTTCATTATTTTTCTCTCATCTTTATTTCTTTGTTTAATTTTCTTTTTTTTCTCTTCCTTCACTTTTTACATTTTTTGCCTTTTTTCTTTTTTTTTCTTTCTAACTTTCTTTCATTCTTTTTTTTAGACTTTTTTTCTTTTTTGGTTCCTTGTTACTTTATTTTATCTTATTAATTTGACCTTTTTCTATTTTTGTGTGTATTCATTTTAGTTAATTTCTTTTTTTTCTTCATTTTTGTTCCTTCACTTTATCATTGATAATTGTTCTATTTCTTTCTTCCGTTTCCTTCTTTTATTCATTCTATTTTCTTTCTTTTTTAATTTTTAAGTTCTTTTTGCTTGCTTTCTTTCGTTTACTCTTTTTTTTTCATTATTTCTGCTTTGTCCCTTTCATCTTTTTTTCTGCCTCATTCTGACCCTTTTCTGTCTTCTTACTTTCATACCTACTTACTTTCTTTCTTCATATTTTGTTCTTTATTCGTACCTGCTTTATTTACTTTTCTTTCTTTTTTTGTGCACGTGGACGTCTCGAAATAATAAAATGAGTCATTGCGTATAAAATGCCTATTTCGCGCAATGCGCCAGAAAGAGTGAACGCGCAGCGCCCATGATATTCTCTTCACATAAGGAACGCTCTTATTGGTTAAACTGCCAATATAAAGCGCATTTTGATTGGTAAAATCTTAAAAATGGGCGTGTTGGAGATAAGAAGGGGGCAGTCCTTACAGAGATAAGAACACGTTAAGAAGATTTTCAGAATACCGATTTGCAATGATTTTAGCGTCTTCTTATCTCAGTGAGATAAGATAAAAGATAAGAACGAAGATAAGAACGTTTTCGGAATACCACCCCAGAGTTCTTAAGCAACCCTTATGTCAATGCAAGAATTCAGATTCATTGTAGGGTAAGGATGGAATAGTGATTGTAGTTGTTTTATTTTGTCTGGGGCACCTACAACTAATATTATTTTGTTTGTGTGTGTGTGTTGCAGATGGAAGAACAGCTGAGTGAACACCCGGAGTTCTTGAGCAACTCCAGCCTGAGTCCCGACCTGCAGGTCTTCATCACCAACAGTTCCTTGGTGTCTGTTCCCTACATCCGGAACCATCTGGACGTCATCGACAATGCTGCCTGTGCGTGGTTGGAGCTGACCAGACCCATCAAGTGGGATCTGTTTGTTGGCTTCCCTGACGAGGCATCCATGGTTCAGTACGCCCTCCAGGACTCCCATGCTGATGGACGGACTGTCTTTGCAAGTGAGTGTTGTGTAGTATTTGTAGAACCGTTCAAGTGACCTATTTTATAGAATGGTCACCTGGGTTAATGGAATGCCATGTTTAAATCAGGGATGTAGTTGGGACCAGTAATTCTGAGTAACAAGACGGCTAGAGAAACCTACTTTCATAGCCATCGTACATGTGACTCGGGCCAAGTCTGAGGCCAAGACCGTCGCATCAAGGCCGGCCTTGACTACATTCCTGGTTACAATGTACCCCAGAGCATTGTTTTATCAACATCTATCGTCTGTACAGTTGTCAGATCAGACAACTTTTCCTGGCATTTTGCATTGTTAAGAAGCACAGGTGTCGGATTGCTAGTATCATGGTAAACATGATGAAACAGAATTTGTCAGATAATAATCCGAGTCTTCCATGAAATGCTCCGGAGGAAGAATCATTGATATATTTAAATAAATTTTTAGACTACCAAGAGATTGATTTAATATACAGAAGATGTATTATCTGTTTGGTGTAAGAAGTAGAAGGAGGGAATGTCATCATGGTTTGAGAGACAGTTCCCCTTAGTAAGAGGGTAATTGCTGACTGAAATAAATGATGATGTCTGATGGTGCAGTCTTGTTAGAAAGCCCTGTATGCTGAATGGTTCCTGAAGACTTCTTCAGTCCACTCCTACTCTCTTCGCAGGTGTTGCCTTCCAGACCAACAAAGACGGCACGCTTCCATCCCACACCGTCTACAAGATCCGCCAGAACTCTTCCTTCACTGACCGCACTGACCTTGTACGACGTCGGTTCTGGCGTCCTGGTGCCAACCACCACCCTGTTCTTGGGTACTACACCTATGGCTTCGTCTGGGTACAGGATATCATTGACAGAGCCATAATTGATAAGAAGGTTGGGAGGACAGTCATCGAGCCAGGAAGCTATGCCCAGGAGTTCCCATACCCTTGCTATGTCTCAGATATGTAAGTACATGGATAACTCTGCCTAAGTTGCCCTTCCATAAGTCAAATATTTGCCTAAGTCAAAGCAATTTTGTAGACCAGATTATCAAAAGCATACCCCTTTAAATCAATTTCTCCAAAGTTGAACAAATTTCAGTAGTCCCAAAGATTTGACTTAGGCAGAGTTACCTACATGTAACTTTATAGCTTATGTGAAGGGTTAATGAATAAAATATCGATTCAAATGAACCTTTCTATTAAGAGCACCTGTTCTTAAAGACTACTGTCTTGTCTCCCATGGCAGTCCTTTAATACAGGTTTCACTGATTATATAAAATATTCTTTATTGTTTTCATTCATTTAGGTTCCCATTTACCATAGAGCAAGTGATGCCGATGGTGATGGTAATCTCTTGGGTGTACTCAGTAGCCATGCTCACACAAAGTATCGTCTATGAGAAAGAATTGCGACTCAAGGAGGTAAGCAGTTTGAATCTTTGGTTGCACATAGATTTGAGAAATTAGCTTTGATGATGTACTAAAACAAAGATTTGAGATTGAAATGGCCACCCTAGACTGTTCAAATTCAAATATGTGCCAAATGATTTAGGAAAAGAGTGTAATTGCCTAGAAATGAACAAAGGGTGCCTAAATGAAGTGTTAATTCATGATATCTGCATAAACCATGGTTTGGTACCATGGTAAAATTCTAGGTTTTTTTTTTTTTAGTATATAGGCTGAAATGTGAAATCTTCCCAAATCCCCACCCATCTGCAGGTCATGAAGATGATGGGGCTTAGCAACGCCGTCCATTGGGTAGCTTGGTTCATCACCAGTTTCCTGCAGCTCTCTGTGACCACCGGAGCTCTGACGGCCATGCTGATCGCTGGCAAGGTACTTGCTAACAGCGATCCGGTCATTGTCTGGCTCTTCCTTACCGTCTACTCTGTCAGCGTGATCAGCTTCAGGTAAGGAAAAAAAGAAATCCATATTTTGTTGTTTGAAATAGAATTCCTCTGAAAATTCATTTTGCCCAATTGAATGTTCGCCCGGCAGCTACCGAGCAGTGCTAGATCAATCTTGCTCTATCCTTTAAACCGTTGAATGCCAAACATGGTAGCAGCAACTCCCATCTTTTGATGTCATTTGGTCTTACATGGCTGGGGCTTGTACTCCAGACCTCACGGTTGCGAGGCGGATGCTCTACCAATTGAGCCAACACAACCATTCCATGGTCCTGTTTCATAAAGCCTTAGCAAATTCACAATGTCTATAACAAGTTTACTATCAGTCAATCAAATCAAAGGATTTCAGTAGCTTTACACTGATATTTCAAATTTGTTATGATAACACGTTTTATGAAACAGGCCCCAAAATTATGATCATGAACATTCCTCTTGTGTTGGTAGAAGATATTGAAAATTCAACTTTTGTCCTCAACCCACTGGAATTTTTCTTTTTTCCGCAAATTTTTTGACTTCTCACAGCAGCCTTTAACATTGATTTTATCTGATCTTGCTTCAGAACTTTTAGATAAGCCCATTTAACTTAACAACACTATTGATAATAAATGTTCTGTATTGTTTCTATTTTCAGCTTTCTTGTGAGTTCCCTGTTCTCTAAGGCCAAGGTAGCGGCCGCATGCGCAGGAATCATCTACTTCACCAGCTTTGTGCCGTGTATCTACATCCAAATCAGAGAAGAGACTTGGGCCTATACCACCATTTCAGCAATCATCAAATCTGTAGCAGTGAGTATATTCCAAACTATTGATGAATCACTCTGCATTGTCATGTCTAGTCATTCTTAAAGTAGCTCTTAACTCATGAACAGCTTTATGAAACACCTACCAGTGCCACAGCTTTTGGCCTTGGATCATATGCCCTATATGAGAATGGTAGTGTTTGGGTGCAGTGACTTGCCCTACACTTTCATTCCTTCTATCTTGACATTCTCTATCCTGCCCCACATCATTTGGTGTAGGAGCCTCTTACGCCCTCAACAATTTTTTTTTGTATTTGGGTGCTTGTTCATACCCTTAATCTTTCATTCCTTCTTTCTCGACAGTCATTATCCTGCACCACAGCCTTTGTCCTGAGGGCACGTTATTTCACCCCCTATGAGATTGGTAGTGTTGGGGTGCAGCGACTTACCCTACCCTTCTCTTCCTTTATCTTTATCCTTTGGTGTAGGGGCCAGGTACTGCTCCCTCAAGGAGAATTTTGGTCCAGAATTTAGGTGCTACGTCTTACCTTCAATTTCTAATCTTTCTTTCTTGACAGTCGTTGTCCTGCACTACAGCTTTTGGCCTGGGGGCACGTTACTTCGCCCTCTACGAGATCGGTGGTGTCGGGGTGCAGTGGCACACCCTCAACCTGAGCCCAGTGGAACATGATGACTTCAACCTGCTACGGATCTTCGTGATGCTGATAATTGACATAGTGCTCTATCTGCTTCTCACTTGGTACATAGAAGGCGTCCATCCAGGTAAATGCTATGTCCCATATTCTGAACTCAGGTTTAATTTAAACTCTGGGGCCCGTTTCTTAAAGTTTTACACAACTGTTGTATCTTTGCCATGGCAACAGGGCTTAGCAGCCAATCAAGATCAAGGTTACCATGGTAGTTGCCATAATGGTAAAGTCACAACAGTGTAACTCTTTATGAAATGGGTCCCTGATCTAAAGTTGTGGCTTAACTATGGATAGCCAATTGCGACACAGATCTTAATCAGTACAGGTTTGATTTATCACCTCAATTGTCACTCGGGTCATTCGTAACCAAATGAAATGGTGAACGAGTTGAAATTGGAATAGGCTAAATGGCTAGACAGACTAAATATTAAGGTCACCGCACACCTTACGACTGTTCGTGATCCGATTTTGGAACTAATGATATTTTGCTGATTTTCTGAAAAAGTGAATGAAACATATCATTTTATTTGAGGTTAAAATTAATTGAAAGAATACTGATATAACCACTTTGAAAGATCGCAAGCCTTTATTTTGAAGTAAAGGCCAAGTTAATTTCAAATCGTAACCAATCGTGCGACTGCTATGACGTCATTACGAGTAGATATTAAATTCGGTTTTATTCTAAGAAGGATGAGAGCATAGTCACAGATTTGAACGTAGGTATTCGGTTATGATGATTTAGAACATTACACAGTAAGATATCCCAAGTCTCAATATTAGCATCAAATTCTACTATGTTTTGTTCTTAAATCGGGTCGCAGACCAGTCGTAAGGTGTGCGGTCGCCTCTAGACAGTCTTCAAGATGAACTCTGACCATGTGGGATGATAAGAAATGAAGAGTAGACAAAGCGGGTGATGACAAGTCAGTAATTGACCATTTATTTGAATGTTATTACAGGTGCATATGGTCTGCCTAGACCGTGGTACTTTCCGGTCCAGCCGTCTTATTGGTTCGGCACTCATCGGTTCAAAGGGAGCATCATGTCAAAGACCTTCTGGAAACCCAAGAGATACAACCACCTATCCGTCATAGAAGATGATCAGGCAATGGCCATGTCAAACTCAGGTGATGGTATGTATTCCTGGATTGATTACTTCATCATGAATAATAATAATAATAATAATAATAATGATAATGATAATGATAATGATAATATAATTATATAATGATAGTAATAATAATAACAATAATAATAATAATAATAATAATAATGATAATGCTGATAATGATAATAATAGCCATTTTTTTATATAGCTCTTTTCCCAGAATGGCTCAAAGCATGTTACAGCATATTATTACCCCGGTCATTGGATTCATTTTAATCTCGCACGAAAAGTGTACAATTTCCACTCCCTAAGGAGCATTCCTTGCATTCATCACAGTCTCATTATGGCGCTGGCAAATTCAAACATACGATATCTTTCGCATCCTACCGGGTACCCATTTAGCACCTGGGTCTAGAGTGGCAAAGTGTGGATATACAGTCAAACTTTAGTGGCCACCTCTCTCTAGCAGCAACCTGTCTTTAGAGACCACTAAAACCGATTCTCACTGAGGTATATCATGTCTTTAAAAACCTGGAGTTATGAGGGTCATATTTTGTGTGTCACTTGAGTGATTTCTATAAATATGTTTCATATTTGAATGCCGATTCATTAGACTGAATAGGTAAAATAGAAAAATGCAATGTCAAATAATGCATATTTCTTGTGTTCTCCTTCCATTAATTTCAGTACATCCCTCTTATAGATTTGTTGTACTTTTGTAGAAAAGGTGTGTGGTCGCAGAAACACACATAAATATGTTAATACATAAATATACTTATGAATATGCATTTTTGTGTGTTCTTACTTTATAGAGCCAGGCTTTGAGCCGGAGCCTATTGATCTGGAACTGGGTGTCTCTATTGAAAACCTGACCAAAGTAAGTATTCAAATGAATCCCATTCATAACATACAGATTTCTAGCCAAAATTCAAATTCATTATTGTTGACTACTGTTATTAAAAAGTGTTGCAATGGTGCGTACTGTTTTATTTCACAGTATACATCTGTTTACGGTATTCCTACCCATCAAATGTCCAAAAATATTGCAGGGATGGGAAAATACCGGGAACTGTTTTTCTGTAATTACAACACGTGTGTTTCAGAAACATGCAAATACATGTCCATACTCTCTCTCTCAAAAAAAAAACCCCCAACAACTTTCAAAGACTCAAAATGTTGCCCTGCTTCATTTTTGTCTAGTTTTCATGCTTATGTAGATTTATTTAGTCTGGTTTTGTATCTTGGGCTGATAATAATATATTACAAAAGCTTACCAGAGAGTGATATCTGTCGTCTATAATGTCAGCCACTATGACTGATTAACCTAGACGTTAAATGTTTCCGAGGTAATTGGTCATATTCCAGCTTGGTGTTTACCAGCAAAATGCTGTCCTGCCGAGTTCCTATACGGGAGTTACCACAAACAGAAACAGAAACAGTAATTCTTTTATGTACATATTAGTTTAGTCACTATTTTTATTCATTTTCATCTCATTAGATTTACAGTACAGGGAAGAAGTTGGCAGTGAACAACCTTTGTCTAAATCTCTACGAGGGACAGATCACTTCTTTCTTGGGTCATAATGGAGCTGGTAAAACAACTACGATGTGAGTATTATACATGGAGGTACATGTACATCTTCAGCACCTAACATATTGGATATGTGCACAATATAAATATCCTATTTTTTTATTATCAGTATTATCATGTCACTGTTGGGTGACAGTTAAACAGTTTTGCCCCAGTTGTGTCACAGTTTGGTTACAGTTGCATGCCATTTGTGTCACAGTTTTGCCCCAGTTGTGTCACAGTTTGGTTACAGTTGCATCCCATTTGTGTCACAGTTGTGCCCAGTTGTGTTATAGTTGTGTCACAGTTGTGCCTAGTTGTGTTATAAATGCATCACAGTTGTATCATAGTTGTGTCACAGTTGTGTTACAGTTGTTTCCCAGTTGTGGAACAGAAAGGTCGTAGTTGTGGCACAGTTGTGCCTTATTGGGTCACAGTTGTGCCCCAGTTGTGTGAAAGTTTTGTCACGGTCGTGCCCCAGGTTTCTGTCACAGTTGTGTCACAGTTGGTCACAGTTGGGACTAGCAGGCCTCTTTTCAAGCTAAATATGATCTTTGACAATCATGTTATTTCCCTGTCCCCCTCTTTTGTCATATTTTCAACTGTTTCTATTGTTCCCGTTCACAGGTCTGTTTTGACTGGATTATTCCCACCTACATCTGGGACTGCAAAGATTTATGGCAGTGACATCAGAACGGACATGACCTCCATTAGAAAGAGCCTGGGGATGTGTCCTCAGCACAACGCCCTCTTTGACAAGTAAATAAGTTTAATGATGATGATGGTGATAATGATGATCCTTTAATATAATATATGATATTAAAGATAAATGAAAGTAGTTGCAGTAAACACTGATTTCAGAAGTAAGTGTGTGAAACCAAGCTTAATTGTCACTATATCATCGAGGATCTAGATCTGGTACAGTTACATAAACTGAACTTGAAGTATTTTCACAAACCCTTTCTTGGGTTAAATTCCCAATTAAGGACTCAAATAGATTGATGATGATGATCAGCTCTTGTATAGCCCCATTTATCTGTAAAAACATTCAAAGGCACTGCCTTCCTAAATAATTCACACATTATTGACTTAGTTGCTGGAAAAGATAGGCCTTTAGTTCAGATTTGAAGCTATCAATTACAATCACAAAGTTCGATTGGTAGAGAATTCCAAAGATGAGGAGCTACTGACAAAGAAGCTCTATCCCTGTAAATTGTTGCATATGGTATCTTGGAATTTAGAACAATGTCAAACTTTTTTTCAATCTACACGTATGTGTGAATTGAGTATTAGCTTTTTTTTAAGAATTATATTTTATTAATGTAGAAGTTATTAATACATTTACTTTTTGTTTCTTTTCACAGATTGACAGTTGAGGACCATGTCTGGTTTTATGCTCAGCTGAAAGGAAAACCTAAATGGCAGATAAAACAAGATACTGATAAGTAAGAATTATTAATCAGGACAACTATAAAGATGATGTTGATGCTGCTGATGATGGTGATATTGGTGATAATGTTGATGATGAAGAAGAAGAAGATGATGATTAGCCAAGTCTAAGGGGGTGTTGAAGAAAATATTTGCAATCAATTGCGAGTTTAGTTGCAAATTTATAAGCAACAGATCAATTTAAACTAAAGCAAATCAATTTGTACTTGTTGAGGCAAGAAACAGGACCAGCAATCAATTGCGAATTGTGAATTGACCAAAAGACCAGTGATTGATCTTTGGACCTAAATTGGTTTGTAATTGATTGCAAGTTTCTTGCAACAACCCCTTAAAAAATACTTTCCTGTTGGATCTCTTTCAGACTTATCAGTGACATTGGCCTCACCCATAAGAGGAATACAGCTGTCCACCGTTTGTCTGGAGGAATGAAGCGGCGTCTGTCTGTAGCTATCGCTTTTGTTGGAGACTCCCGTACTGTCATCCTGGACGAGCCCACTGCTGGAGTTGATCCTTGTGCCCGAAGAGCAATCTGGGACCTGCTTCTCAAATATAAACATGGTAAGGTTATGCCACTCCCTATTTTTATGCTGTCATATATTTTATTCATTTATTGTTTATTTATTCATATGTCAAATTGTTCATTCATTCATTAATGGTTTCTTTATTCATATGTCAAATGGTTCATTCGTTCATTCATCCTTCCATCCATTCAATCATCCACTCACACACCCACCCCACCCTATGATACTATAATGTTTTCTTCGAAGATAGTTCATGTCCTTGTATTTGCTTGTAGGCGCTGAGCAATATTACAGATTTTGCATCTTACTCTCTTTTTGTTCTTTATTTCATCTTAGGTCGTACCATCCTCCTCTCCACCCATCATATGGATGAGGCTGATTTCCTGGGTGATCGTATCGCGATCATCTCCCACGGTCAGGTCAAGTGTGCTGGGTCATCTCTGTTCCTCAAGAATTCCTTTGGAGATGGCTATCACCTCACAGTGGTCAAGAAACCCGCCGGACAGCCCAGTCAAGGTAGCAGCGAATCAGGTGAACAAAGTCTTACCTCATAGTTTGATAGTATGGACTTCTATATTAACCAAACTACCCCCTTTTATCCATATTTTGACAAGTTTGTAGTGATACTTTTCACTTTTATTGTTCAATTAGTGTTGATAAATGATATCCTTCAGTCCTTACGTTATATGACCTTCCCAGGCATGGATCCATCCGGGTGAGGTACAAGGGGCCATATAGTCTTTGCATAATAGTCGGCCTCTCAACAAAACTATTGTGTCTAATCAGGCTGGATCTGCGCCTGCTTGCCATATATTTGAACTTGCTTTGCTATGACCTGCCACCTCCCAAACCAACAATAAGCCACTAGGTAGGGGGTAGGGGGAAGGTGGGGGTTCCCTTAACTAGCAAAAATAATAATTTGGTCTCTATAAAAAGTCAAAGTTAGAAAATTAGCTTATCTGAAAGAGTGCTTCTTCTTTATAACGTCAAAAATCGAAGTGTAAAATTGAATCAAAGACAATGTAGAAGAGTTTCTTGACATTAATTTTTTCCTCATTGCTTTAAGTTTCCAGGACTGCAAAGTATGCAAAGTATCTATAAGTATCTTATGCTTGATTGAACTTCAAACTTTGTTTTCTCCTTATTTTTTTGAAACGCTCTCTGTATTTCTTCTACATTTAATCAAGCACTTGTGTAGGTTATTGTTGATCAAGTTTGGAAAGGTTTTGATTAATTGGGACCTGTCTTACAAGGAGTCATGATTGATCCAATCAATCTCAACTATTTGGAAATCCATTATTGCCATAATTTTTACTACCGTTTTGTAAACATAGAGGACCACACTGAATTGTCAAAATACTGATGAATCATCTAAAAAACATTATGAATAAACATGCATTTTAGATGTTGCCGTTGCTGGCTTTCCATAGTTGTGGTTGATCGGATCAGTTGAAACTCTTTGTAATCGGACACCCTGTTGATCATTTTCCTGAGCTAATCTTGATGCTTGTTTGTTTTGAATACCAGACGATACCCTTGGCACCTCCTTCCGCACCCTCTGTAGCGAGAGCACTGTCACCAAGTTCATCCAGGATCTGGTTCCCGGTGCTTACCTGACCAACCAGAACCTCAGGGAGTTGTCCTACACCTTGCCCTTCGACAGCGTGGCCTGCGGACACTTCCCCAAGCTCTTCACGGCTCTGGACCAGAAGAAAGACAAGCTGTACATCTCCAGCTATGGCCTGATGGATACTACCTTGGAGGAAGTCTTCCTGAAGGTAGCCGAGAACACTGGTGCCAATAGACAAGGTAGGTCCATTCATCTGTTCCATGATGATTGCTCCTTTATAAATTCCACACACTTATCAAATGGCTAACTTCATCCCTGGATTTACCCATAAAACCTATCCTAAACCTAACCCCAAACCTAAGTATTGCAACCCCAAGCCTAACCTTACATCTTTGACGAAGTAAAACCCAGAGCATTATGTTATGTCACTGATTCATCAAGTTATTGTCATTTGCTCCACAGACAGTAACTTTTTGGATCCTTTGCATATTAAATATAGATGCCAGGCGTAGCAATCCTTAAAGTATTAAGTCTAAACAGTATTCCCCAAATATAGCAGTGTTTGCATATGTAAATAAACATATTGAAAATAAAACAAAACATATGGGACTGGTAGAAAACGTGTAATTCCATCTGTGAAAATCATTGACAAAAATCTTTTTGAAATGCTCTCCAGAACAAGGCTGGCTGGTACTTCCTGGTCACAAGGCTGCTTGAGAAAACGTCTTCTGTATATTTCGTACTTATGATTTAGCCCAAGGCCAAGTCTGGCAAAATGGCCTCAAGGCCAGCCTGGACTACATCCCTGACATTGCTCTTCTTATTCCCTTTCAGATGTACTGTCCTCATCAAGGACGAGCTCATCTTCTGGATTTGGAAGCTTTGCAGACTCTCAGGACAACCAGAGTAGCTCAGGATCTAGTGTTTTCAGGTAATTCTAATCATTAAATTTAGCCTTTACCCTATCTTTTGTGGCCTCTATTAGAGTATCCATAAAGACCTTTAAGATATTCCAAATGTGATGTAATGATCTTATATTCCAAATAAGATATGAAGATTTTGTATTCCAAATGTTTGTATAATGATCCTATATTCCAAATGTAGATATAGAAATCTTTTTATTTCAAATGTGATATAAGAATCTTGTAATGTGATTGTATCGTAATGATCTTGTAAAAGAATAGCACCAACAAGAAGTTGGTAATAAATTTATTTGGGGAATTCAGAAATGACGTGTAAATATGTAGCTTTATCCTTTTTAATCCCTTTAGATATTAGGGATAACTAAAGTGTTAAAAATGATAATACTATGATGGGTGTTGAAAAAAAGACGACCAATAATATGAGTTTAATGAAGGAGATGTATAATGCTGGTATGAATAATACATTGAGAAATCTCCAAACGTAACTATGCAATTATTAATGATGTAGTTTACACTGAAGATTGTTGGCCCTTCGTTTTTCAGAAGCCAATCGACATCGTCATCGGCATCGTCATCCGACCGGTACTCGTCATCTCAAGCTGGGATGGAGCATGATGAAATGGAGGTTGGTGACGGAGGAGCAGGAGGAGGAAGGGGAGGGGGTACTTTCACCAAACTATGGAGAAGGAGGGGGAGAGATGGTGGTTCAAGGAGCAGTGCCGCTGGGGACGTTCCACTCATCAGTGTCAGTGAACAGCCCAGTAATCATGGAAACACTGCTCAACAAGAAGGTACCTGAAATTTAATTAATTTATCTTTGGATACATGTCAATATGAAATGTACAAAATATAAAGAAATGGGTTAGCAGCTGAAGAATTTTATGCTATTTGAGCAAGGTGCTCCCTTGCTAAATTTGGAGCCCCCTATAGTTAAGAAAGTAGCCCCCCCAATTTTCACAATTTTTTTGAGCCCCAAAAGGAAGAATTTTCCCATGGATTGCAATGTCTGTCACAGTCGTACATACAGCCCAGTTGTTACATTACAAGGGCAGTCCAAATTAAGCACAAAACAAGTGGAATATTCATGCACATGGACATCATTACTGTGGTAACAATAACGACGAGAAAGTTTGGCCACATAATGGTGAACAAAGAACAGATAAATCCTTTCATATTTTGTATGTTACATGAATAAACAAATCATCATATCTCTGTACTGCTTTTCTCTCGTGCATACATAAAGATGCTTCCCAGGTGGGTAATGACATCACCTTCACTCGGCAAACGGGCTTGCTCTGTCAATTAGTCATCTTTATCGCGCTCATCAAGAAGAGGCTACACCACGTTAAAAGGAATCGGAAGGGACTTTTCTCCCAGTTACTCCTGCCAGCATTCTTTGTTACTATAGCGATGACGGTGGCTCTCTCGGCTCCTCATATCGGTGATCTTCCGCCTCTCATCCTGTCACCATCTCAGTATCATCCTTTTGAGTACCCAGAAGGTGGGTTTTTTAAAGATTTATAAAAAGAAATCAGTTACCGTCAGAGCCTCTTTAGCACATATGCAGTCTGATCTTTTGACATCTTCAGCTCATTGAACTGAATACAGTCCTTATGGTGATATCCCTCTGTATCTTGATACAAAGGAAACTTTCAGATGCTTAACTTAAAAAAAAATATTTGTTCATTTAGTTTTCATCAGATTTCAGTGAAACTTGCTTTAATGACCTCTGTTGTAAAAGTAAAATCTGTCTATATAGACCACGATTTTGTCTCTCTTAATAATAATAATAACGGCATATTTACCAAGGGTAGCCACTTCAGTTCCGAAAACGGTTCTTCTAGCGGGCCCTGCTATGATTATATATTGAATAGTTGTCCACGTACCTGTTAGTAAAAATTACTTTTCTTGTCTTCCTTCGGTAGTCTGATAATGCAGGGAAAGTTGTCAGCACTAACAAATAGACATTCTCTTACAGTTGCCATGGTAACAGAGACAAGCCAATCAACGGTCTGATATTTAGTCAGTGCTGAAATACTAGTTGGTTGACAAATGCTGATGAAGCACTCCCGCCATATCTCAGGTTTCACTATTACGTGAAGTTTCATGTCAAGTATCCCATTCCGATGCAGGTAACTTCATACCTTACACGGACGAAGCCCTCAACGACAAACGCAGCTACCGAATCTACCACTCCCAGTGCGGCGACGCCGGACCCCAGCAGCTGACCGAGACCTTCAAGTTCCCCGCGGGTATCGGGGCCAGCTGCATCCTCAAGACCCCCTTCAACGGAACCCTGGACCTGCTGGTGGAGTCGGCCAACTACTCCCACAGCGTCGGGTTGACTGGACAGTATTACGATCACATGTGTGAGGAGTCGTTCAAAAAGGGGAAACCCCTCTCCAACTATGTACCCACCCCGCCCAGCACCAACCCTCATGAAGAGGAAGAGATAGACGGTGAGCATTTATGATGTTGGCCTGTACTGTGGTTTGATTTACCAAATCAGTGTTGTAGCTATGGAAAGCCAAATATGATGTAAACCTGTATCATTATATCCATATTAGAAATCAGTGTTCTAACACTATGGGTAGCTAGACGTGACATTAGTCTTTAACAGGACATCCCTTGTGAAATAAAAGAAGTTTCCATATCATAAATAGAAACATGGTGATAATTCTCATCCTGGAAGAATTAATGATGTTGAAATAAAGCAGATTTTTACTAAATACATGACTATTCCCACAAACTTCAGTAAGGCGAGAGTCCGATAAAGTGCATGCATCATTGACCTTTCAGAATGCTGTTAATAGAATTCCTTTTTGGAAATTATTCCATGCAAACAATTAACAAAACATTATATTAATCCATTGATATCCCTGTTTACCCCAAATGCATCCCAATTTGTGACATGTGAATAGATTTGCATGGTTTATTTTAATGCTACGATACATGATCCATTGTACTGTGTATGAATGTACCCCTGACATTCATTGTAAATGATTTTAACCTTGCATCTATTGAAATTTATTTAGCATGGTGATTGTCTTTTGTCTGCCCCACCTCTTATCTCTCTCCTTTCCCCTCTCATTTACCATTAGCTCTTTAAACTCTCATTCTTCTTCGTCACACTATTTTTTAATTCCCCTTACTATAGTTATATCTCTTCCCTTCATCTCTATCTCCTCTTGTTTTCCTTCTCCTCTCCTTTGCTACTTTATAATTTTCCCCTTCTTTTGGTTGTTCTCATGCCCCGATATTTTATCATTTCCCCCTCCCCTTACCCCTCTCAACTTATCGCCATTCCCTTCTTTTTCATACTTCTTTTCTCCTCTCCCTCCCGTTTTTCCTCCAATCTTTCCTCCTTTTTCTACCCAGTTACCCCTTCTCCTTTTCCCTCTTCATTCCTTCCTCACCTTTCTTCCCCTGCCTCCTCTTCCCAATTTCCTTTCCCCTCCTCTTTCCCTTCTACTTTCCCCCTCTTCTTTCCTTCCTCACCTTTCCCTCTCTTTTCACTTCCCCCTGTCTCCTCTTCCCTCTTTTCCATTCCTGTCATCTTTCCCCCTTTTCCTTTCCCATCCTTTTCCCCCTTTTCCTTTCCCCTATTCTTTCCCTTTCCTTAATCAACTTTCCCCTCTCCTATCTCTTTTCACTTCCCATCTCCTTCTCCCCGCAGGCGTTTCTTTTGCCCCCTCTTTACCCCCCCCCCCCCTGATGCCCATTCCACTCCCTTAACCATTCCTTCCATATTTCCTTTCTCTAAGTCTATCCTCTCTCCATTCTTCTTTCCCATCTGTTTGCCTCCTTCTTTTTCACTCTCCCCCCCTTCCCCTTTCCTCCCCTTCTACCCACCCCTTCCAGTTGAGTCTCAGGGCCCATTTTTCCAAAGCTTCAGAGGTCAAAGTTCATGGACACCCATAGACATGCATCTTGGTTCTAAAATTCTCATCAAACATATTACACACTGTAACTCATTAATCCCAATACAATGGGAATGAGAGAATTTATCAGTCATTGAGTTAACAAGATGCTAGAAGGGTGACCGATGACAGTTTAGATGAAATGGGCCCATGATTTTTTTATGAATGTACATGTACGTTACCTTTACCAGATTTCTTATTTTGATTTTGCATCCCGTTCGCTTTGTTCCCATTTACGTTTAGATGAGGAGAGTAAGTATAGTTTGATGTGTTTAGTCCTAAGCAATTTTTTCTCACTTTTTATTCTTGCTCTCTTCATTGTTGCAAAATATTTTCTCTGCACTCATTGGTTTATTAGTGATAAAAAACCTGCACAGTTATTTGTGATTCATAAATTTTATGTTTTGGCCTGTATTTTTTTCTTCATAATTGATGTTTATTTATATTGTTTTTATTTTTATTTATTCATTTTTATTTTATTTCTATTATTATTATTGTTATTAATTTTTTTTTGGGGGGGAGGGGAGGGGGGCAGAGGTCGTAGGGGTTGACATAGTTTGCCAATTCAAAGAGTAACATGATAGACAATTTAATTCCTAACTTTAGAATTACATAATGCAGTCAAAAGACAACATTATAATTTATTTAAATAGGAATAGATAGGAAGTGTCCTTTATTTTTTTCTCTGTGACTTTTTTGCTGTATCAAATGTTTCCTTGAATTCTCTTACAATTTATGTCTCTACTTCTCTTTGATGAAAGTTTGTAATCTTCACACATTGCCAGTGGGTGTGCATTTGACACTTTCCAAAACACTAAATTCTTTGAAGTGCTGCACTGAAAACTGAACTGTTATCTCACCACAGTCAATATACAGTGCATTTCAGAAAAAAGGATAACCCAAATCTAGAGGATTGGTATTCGAATTATGTTTAATTTTGTGAAATTATTCTGCATGGATGTGAAAGAGAAACTCATCAGCTTTCCTTTGATACCCTATTTGTACCATTTGTGCCATGCATGACCGAATTAAGTGATGTTGAAGACAACAGGTGCAGATACCACTTTTTCCAAATTTTTGAAAACTTTATAAAAGGGCAGATGACGCTGTGAATACTTTCATCGATGCCTGAGCTGGCAAAAATATTTTTCTTCCAAAGGAGTGTATTAAAAAGTGGGTGAATGTACTTGCAAATGATTAATGAGGAGATCGTACCACATTGGACCAACATTTTGAGAGGCAGGTTCGAGGAGGAGTGTACCTGCATTTTTGGTGGATTCAGGACGAGCACTCCTGTCCTTCGATCCAACATCGTTGGAGATAGTTTCAAAGAAGTCTTTGGACATCAAGTTGTTGTCCTCAACCATGACGTAGAATGGCCATCAAGATCCCTGACCTCGCGCTCCTGTGATTATTTCCTATCGGGACACTTAATGTAATTCCTCCTCAAGATCTTGATGATTTGCAGAGCCGAACACGACATGAGGTGAATGCTTTTTGTGCAATGATCCGGCAATGGTAAGACGAGCTGTCCAAGATATCCTTAATTCCTCCACGCTACCGTTTTTGTGTGCAAAGGAGAAGAGGACATGTTGAAGGTGTAGGTGAACAAGACATTAACCTTTCAATCATCATTTCAGAGGTATGCCTTGACACTTCTTTCCAAAAATCCCCTTTTTTTTACATTTTATTCTATCAAGCACACATTTTACCCACTTTACCAAAAAAGTGGTACCTGCACCTGTTGTCTTCAACGACAATTAATTTGGTCATGCGTGGCACAAATGGTACTAATAGGGTACCAATGGAAAGCTAACAAGTTTCTCTTTCATATCCATGCAGAAATAATGTCATAAAATTAAAATCTGAATATCGACCCTCTAGATTTGGATTACTTTTTTTTTTAAACGCGCTGTAGTTTGGATTAATACACCGTAGGAGATACCAAATATTAAAATAACCTTGTCCAAAATACTCAAATGTCTCTGGGAAGTGATGCATGAAAACCAGGAGACCACCACATATCGGCCACCTCTTTTGAAACTGACCACCTTGCGCGCATTAGGATTATTGCGTATTACAAAAACTACGCGAAGGAGCGTAGGCGCAGTGTCCATAGGAACAATGAGAATTGATTTCACGAGAGAAAAAGAGGAATGAAAAGTTAGAAATTTCATAGAATTTATCAAAATTGTATTGACCAGACCCGAACCCCACTGCAAAATGGCTGTCCATACCAAGAAATCAGATTGGAAATGGCTTTAGAACAAATATTCGTCGTCAGTTGTCATCATGTGCCGGAGGTGGCGATTGAAGTAGCGAGACTATCAACCAGCATGATGACATCATAGAATTGATTTGGAAGAGTAAAAATATTTCAACAACGCAAGAAGAATTGGCCATAACATGAGCGTATAGCGGATGGTCTGTCCTAAAAAAAAGGGGTGCATTTGAGAGAATTTAAAATCGTCGCATTCGTTGGTCGCCGATATCTATGCGCATAGAATCTGAGTTGTCGATCTAAAACATGAAATTCTCATCTGCTTAATTTTCTCCACAAATGAGACGAAAACTAGGTAAAACTGATAAATATTTTTGCAGATACGATGCTTAGAAAATTAGGTGGTTAATAAAAGGTAGTCCAACCATACATCTTATCACAGTCAATTTTGATTATGACACAGTATAAGACACAATGTGGTAATTCAACCAAGAAGTTTTTAAATGAGATGGAGCAACAGCAAACGAAACCACTTCTTACCACTTTTGAAGCTGCCAGCAGAGAATATGACAGGCATGCACTTTGCTCAATCTTTCTTGCTTTAAAGTAGACACACGAAGAAAAATTCACGAAAGTGATGATTATAGACAAATTATATATGGATGGAAAGGTATTGTCTTTTTATACACAAATATGTCACTAAAAAGTCTTATAGATGTCGTGGAAATGCAAGAAATGAAATTATTAGACACCCTTCTCAGCCCCCCAGACCGACAATCACGCAGCCGAAAACGGTCGAGAATAATGACGTCACACAATCGACGTGCTCATCATCTCTCTGTGCATCATGCACTGAATCACCTTACTGACCTGTTCAATATCTTCCGAATTTACCGTTTTCTTCGTGTAATGTGATATTCAATTTCTGTTTTTGACAACTTCAGACCAAACGTGAATCAGAACTGTGTTCCCTTGCCAGTTTTTATTGAATTGTGGACTGTAAAGACCGATTTTGTCTACTGCATTCGTCATTGTGTTGCTCCACTCCAGTCAGTGAGTGAGTGAGTCGCTGCCCAAATAATCAAGAACTTGAAAATCAAAAGCAGCAATTAAGAAGTAAGATTTAATAAATACAGGACTGAATAGAATCTCACATGAAAATAAAAAAGGAAAAAAGAGCTGATAGGAATGGGGAAGGAATATAATTAAAAAAAAAAAAATCCAGAACCAAAAAAAATCAAAGAGTTTCGAACCAGGATCCCCGCACTCATAAAAAAAACCTTCGTGCGTACAGATTTGTCCACAGACCATGTCCTTGTATGGACCGTGTTCATAACAATATATGAACAAAGTGTGTTCGCTGCTGTTGCCTCGCAATGCTTCGGCAATCCAACTGCAATTCCAATCATTTCGCGATCATATATTGCCCTGTTTTTTGTGGTTCCTGAGCTTGCTACGTAATTAAATTTCATAATTTTTATTCAGTTGTGAAGACGAATGTCTATGCTTTATATTGATAATAATATCAATGTGGTGCAAGCATGATTTCTAAGTGAAAAGATGCTTTGTTTATTCACGTATATTTCTTGAAAACAAATAATTTTTTCTAAGCTAAATATCGGTTACCAAAATATGTTAAATGTGCATTTCATTTTACTGTTCAGAAAATTCAAACTTTTATCTATGTAATAAGACCAATCTTGAGAGGAATAAACTATTCTAAGAGCAAAAAACGCTGATTGGAAAGATCGTCTTCCATGGGCTGCTGTCAGCTCAGCTGCTCACTGCTCGTGGTGTGACGTCACTCAGCTGGAGCTCGTCAGAGGACGGACGAAGGCAGAAATATGCCATGAAAATAAGTCATTTTTGAGAGCTGATTTCTGCAAACTCTAATCACTATTTTAAAAGGTGAAGTTATATATCTGATTAGTAATACTTCCCCTTTACAATGATGACCAAAAAAAGTCATCATAAAATACTTTTGATTCTTCGGTTGTCTACTTTAAAGATTAACAGCTGCGTGAATAAACTGCTTGTTGGAACTCCAGTCATAAAAACTTCTTGATTCAACACTTTCGCTTGCACTTTCTTCTCATCACAATTGATACGATTTTGATTCATACACGGTACAAGACACCAAATGATAATTCAACACTTTCCAAAAGTGCTTCACCAATGCATGTACTTCATTTCATCACAGTTAATATAATCATTATAAATGTTCCTGTTGGTTTGTAATTAGGTTAATACCCATTCCAAAATTCCTATGGTATGATTTTCATTGTAACAAAGGTTTTGGTTAATCGCTGCACAAAAGCTTGTATTGTCACTCGATCAAAATCAATGTAGTGTCTTTAAACCATCTTTTGGCTTGGACATGTATATACATTCCCTTAAATTAAACTGTAGCTTCATACCCTTTTTTCAAAGCATTGAATGTTTCTTTAAAGTGTTGCACAAATACATTGTTGAATGGCCTCTGGAATTGCAATTTGATATACTTTTATTTCAAATGTAGAAATATTTCTGAATCGCACTTGTTAATAATAATAATAATACATTTTTATAGCTCCTTTTCTAATACAAGATACAAAGTGCATTATATTGAGAGGAGAAATAAAACATAGAAATACATATAAATGCAAATGAAAATTTAAGCAATAAAAGACCAGTGCTGGCAAGCGGGAGTTAGCGGAAAAGATGTGTTTTTAGATTTTTCTTGAATACATTGAGTGAAACAGAATTCTTTACAAACTTGTTAAATGAATTGCATGTGAGATATGAACATAATTAGTCGGAAAAAAATTGAACCAGCCGTATTTGTATCTGCAATCTACTGCTCACTGGGCAGTGACTTAACCACTAGGCCATTATAATGATCCGTGCCGCAGATATAAATACCTCAGCTCTTCTGATTTTACTTTAACAGAATGGAGTGTTATCAAAGGCTTCCCAATTAAAATCTAAGATATGTATTAAAATACATTCTTAACTTGCAATCAGCTAATAAGATTGTATGTTTGGCTTTGAGAAGCAATGAGGCTTTTTGGTCACCATTTTCTCTAACATTGATGATAAATCTAGAAAATTCCTGCTTAGATTTTAATTTCAATAGCAAATTGCTTTTTACGAAAGTATGTAGTTAAGATGTTTGTTATTATAGATTGTGGCAAAAAGAAATTGTCATTTATCCTTTATGGATATTCTTGGGAACTTCAACTTTTCTGCTCTGGAAATTCATGGAAAGAGTCAATTTTGTAAATTTATTAATTGTGTACCCTGACAAGAGTAGAATAGGAGTCACAATAACAAATCCAACTCTTGACTAACCGATAATGTATCATTTGAAAGAATGCATGGATTGTTCTGGGGGTGTTTCATAAAGATTTAAGTATGACTTAAGGGTCACACTCAAATGCTGACGCATACATGATATGCAATGTGCAACCTAATTGATCAATACGCAGTAGTGCGCGTCCTCTTGGCATGATCTGACCATGGCGGTAACATTTTTATCCCTCAAGCAAATAGGCATTTAAGTGCAACTCTAAGTCATACTTAAATCTTTGTGAAACACCCACCTTGAACAAGTTTTTTTTGTTTAACTGTTCTATTAGGGCCATGTCTCTCAAAGAGTTGCGATTGGTCTTCAATCACATGTATGGAAAGCCAAGGTTGCCAAGGAAGAGGATCCATTTCTGTTTATATCTTATTAATATTTTATTGACACAGTTCAACTTTTCAAGTCACTTTCATTTATTTATCACAAGAACATCACATAACTTGTTATCCAATGTTTTCAGGACTGATATGCTCCAAATTAGTTTGATCTTTTTTATTTCCAAAAGATTGCGTGTACATGTATTTCCTGTATAGGCCCGCTTTTCCGATGGCGACGGTGTCAACATCAAATCTTAACCTCAGGTTAAGTTTTTGAAATGACATCATAACTTAGAAAGTGTATGGACTTAGTTTGTGAAACTTGGACTTAAGGGCAATCAAGTAATGCTGAACATCCTGCCTTGGTTTCTGGTCACATGACCAAGGTCAAACGTCATTTAGGATCAATGAACTTGGGCATGTGATTAATTATTCAATACATTGTAGCTGTTTTAATTTCAGCACTGCTGCTATATCGAATCGCGTAATCCAGGCGAGACTGCCAGAGACGTTCTACTTGTTAAAAGTTAGGATTGATTGGAATAATCGCCATTAAAACAGGGGATCAGGACAAATGTTGGTTGATAAAATTGAATGGGAGTCCATTGGCTGTTTTAGTTTTGGGGTACAAAGAAGACAAATAGAGATTTAGATTTAAATCCATGCATAGCATATAAGGCCTTGTATAGTTCATTGACCATGGCTGTAATGATGCGCTTACATTTTATAATGCAAAATGTATTTATTTAATAATGAATACAGAAGCCCATGGTGGGACCCACATCAAAGAAGTGAAGTGCTCATGTTCCGAGGATCGCAAGAACTTCCAGTGCCCCAAGAACGTTGGGACCCCTGACCCTCCGCTCTTGCAGGTCATCACCAGTGACAATCTTATGGACGTCAGTGGAAGGAATCTCTCTGAATATCTTCTCTACACGACGAACAGGTTCAGACTTCATAGGTAAGCAGGAAATTCTTTTTTGTCCTGCGTTATTTGTCATGTTTTGTCTGGTCGTGGTCGAGTCAGAACTTAAAATATGATCATCAGCATTCATAGTCCCCAAGGTCATTGATTTGGCTGACACACTGGGAGTGGGGGGGGGTCATCAACAAATATAAGTGTTCTCCTTACCCCAAGAAAAAAATGTGAATGTGGCCAATTTGATTTCCCCATAATGTATAGTGATTACAAATATTTAAGGTAATAACTTTTTCCTTGTTTGTAGGCTTTGGTTCAAATATTGACCAATTTGCTTTTTTTCTTATTGTATTTTCTTTTCAAACATCTTTTTACATAGATTGGATTCTATTTTAATGTATTATATTTTTTTTGTAAGTTTATTATATTTTGCACAAATGAGTTTGTACTACATTTTTGTGTATAGTATCGATGGAGTGTTTCATAAAGCAAGGATTTCAGTAGATAATAACTGTTATCGTTCAAAGTGACTGACTCTTTGTTTTCATTTCTTGCATTCCAGTGCTCCTCAAAGCATAGAAAACAACAACTGAATATTAAAATTACAATTTTGATCAGATTTGATGAGTGAAATTTCCCTTGATATCGTTCATCATTTTACAGGTATGGAGCTCTGTCTTTTGGCAATGTTAGAAACTTTGTTCCTCCAAAGTTCAATGACGATGTACCCACCATCTATAAGAAGATCGCTGTGCGCAACGCTGCAATGGTGAGTCTTCAAATTGGAAACTGACTAGATTTCCATTTTGTCAAGTTTGTCTGACAAGTTATCAGATCTGACATCTTTCCTTGATTTTGATTGGCTGAGAGGCACTCTTACTATGGTAACTGTCGGATAAAACGTCCGACAAGTCCTTTCATGAAACGCCCCCCCTGATATCCAACATGTGTTAATAACTTGACCTTGGTGAGATGAATGGTACTTATTAGGATTTATTCCTTGAATGCTTAATATGTGCCTGGATGGTGGACCAGCTACATGTTCAGTACACAGTAGAGTCGAGTTTGAGATGACTGGTCAGAGGGGAAGGGGGGGGGGTGACAAAAGAAGACATGGAAGACGTATGTGGTGGAGGAGGGTATGAGTGTTAGGTTGAGGGAGGAGGATGCACTGAATAGTGTAAAGTGGAGGGAGAGGGTGATGAAGATCTCGATGAATGCAAGGAGAATCTGGCCACCTCCGTAGTCCGGGACTAAACTGGATTTAAAACCTGGATGACTGAGTATATGCATGCAGCAACTGTTTTGCATGAAAATGGAACTATCATTATAATTACCATTATCGTTATCAATTTTCTTGTTAGACATGGCACAATCATAAAGGATTTCACAGCCTGCCAACATATCTCAGTGTGATGAACAATGCGATCCTGAGAGCCAACCTTGACCCACAGATACATGGTAACCCATCAGCCTATGGTATCTCTGTCATCAACCAACCAATGAACAAGACAAGCTCCACCATGTTGGATGATTACACGTAAGTCTACAAGCACTGGAGTCCTATCTGATATGACATGGTGTTGGGTCTTGAAAATTTGGTACATGTGTCTGCTATTAAATCATACATGTAGTTGTAGTTTTACCAATTTTCATTGCATTTACATAACATAATATCTTCCGTTCCACCTCTATCTATCTCTCCTCAGTGAGCAACTTGCTTTTTTATATCTCCTTTTGAAAACTGGCTAGAAAATTGTGAATATTTTCCATCTAGATTTTTTTTTAAAGGATAGGTAACACACATTCTTCCTAGACCCCAGGCCACATACATGCCGGCTCAGTTTCTAATAGGTGAGAGAACTACAAAAAGCACACCATTCTTTCATTATTATCAATCTATTCTTCGGACTTCAAGAGACATCTCAAGTCCTTTTGTTATGCTCATCGCCATAGCCATGTCCTTTGCACCAGCCAGCTTTATGGCCTTTGTGGTAGCAGAGATGACATCCATTAGACATTGCTTAAAGATCTGTCAAAGATCTCTAAAAACTTACTGTTTTTTTTTAAAGGATACACACGAAGAAAATTCACGAAAGTGATGATTATAGACAAATTATATATGGATGGAAAGGTATTGTCTTTTTATACACAAATATATCACTAAAAAGTCTTATAGATGTCGTGGAAATGCAAGAAATGAAATTATTAGACACCCTTCTCAGCCCCCCAGACCGACAATCACGCAGCCAAAAACGGTCGAGAATAATGACGTCACACAATCGACGAGCTCATCAGCTCTCTGTGCATCATGCACTGAATCACCTTACTGACCTGTTCAATATCTTCCGAATTTACCGTTTTCTTCATGTTATGTGACATTCAATTTCTGTTTTCGACAACTTCAGACCAAACGTGAATCAGAACTGTGTTCCTTTGCCCGTTTTTATTGAATTGTGGACTGTAAAGACCGATTTTGTCTACTGCATTCGTCATTGTGTTGCTCCACTCCAGTCAGTGAGTGATCAGGGTACCGGTAGTCACTTAAGAACCAAGTTTGAAAGGATACTCGTAAAATTACGTCACTCTCGCCGATGAATATTCATTAGATCGTGGTCGTGCGTGTTCAATACACACTGAGTGCATGCATGCAGAGAGTTTGTATTGAACACGCACGACCACGATCTAATGAATATTCATCGGCGAGAGTGACGTAATTTTACGAGTGTCCTTTCAAACTTGGTTCTTAAGTGACTACCGTGAGGGAGTCGCTGCCCAAAGTAGGCCTAGAGAATCTAACTTGAAAATAAAAAGCAGCAATTAAGAAGTAAGATTTAATAAATACAGGACTGAACAGAATCTCACATGAAAATAAAAAGAGAAAAAAGAGCTGGTAGGAACGGGGAAGGAATATAATTGAAAAAAAAAAAATCCCGAACCAAAAAAAATCAAAGAGTTTCGAACCAGGATCCCCGCACTCACAAAAAAAACTACGTGCGTACAGATTTGTCCACAGAGAGTCTCTATATCGTTTCCGGGTTCATAATGATATATATACAAAGTGCGTTCGCTGCTGTTGCCTCGCAATGCTTCGGCAATCCAACTGCAATTCCAATCATTTCGCGATGGATATTGCTTTTTTTTTGTGGTTCCTGAACTTGCTACGTAATTAAATTTCATAATTTTTATTCAGTCGTGAAGACGAATGTCTATGTTTTATATTGATAATAATATCAATGCGGTGCAAGCATGATTTCTAAGTGAAAATATGCTTTGTTTATTCACGTATATTTCTTGAAAACAAATAATTTTTTCTAAGCTAAATATCGGTTACCAAAATATGTTAAATGTGCATTTCATTTTACTGTTCAGAAAATTCAAACTTTTATCTATGTAATAAGACCAATCTTGTGAGGAATAAACAATTCTAAGAGCAAAAAACGCTGATTGGAAAGATCGTCTTCAATGGGCTGCTGTCAGCTCAGCTGCTCACTGCTCTTGGTGTGACGTCACTCAGCTGGAGCTCGCCAGAGGACGGACGAAGGCAGAAATATGCCATGAAAATAAGTCATTTTTGAGAGCTGATTTCTGCAAACTCTAATCACTATTTTAAAAAGTGAAGTTATATATCTGATTAGTAATACTTCCCCTTTATAATGATGACCACAAAAAGACATTATAAAATACTTTTGATTCTTCGGTTGTCTACTTTAACCATCCCATTCTTCAGACTTCAAGAAACATCCCAGGTCCTCATTGCCATGTTCATCATTGTAGCCATGTCCTTTGTACTGGTTAGCTTTGTAGTCTTGCAGCAGAGATGACATCCAAGAATTTGCCTTTAGATCTGTCTGCTAAAGAGCTCAAAAAGCTTACAGTTCTCTTACTTATTTCATTGTTCATTTTATATTGTTTATTATTAAGTGCTATGATTTGAGATTGTTATTCTCTTTTTTATTTATCATTTCAGACTTCAAGAAACATCCCAAGTCCTTATCGCCATGTTCATCATCGTAGCCATGTCCTTTGTACCAGCTAGCTTTGTAGTCTTTGTGGTGGCGGAGAGGGCATCCAAAGCCAAGCATCTCCAGTTTGTCAGTGGGGTCAACCCTCTCGTCTACTGGCTCTCCAATTTCTTCTGGGACATGGTGAGTGGCACGAAACCTTCCTAGCCTTCCATCATGGCTGTTGTCCTGGGCCTGTATTCAATTAAAATAATTGATTTATTAAGTAACTTACTTAGTATTGTACTGGCTTAGCATAATGATTATACTCGTATTCTGATTACTTATTTAACTTTATCAGGCCAACTCTAAGCAAAATACTTACTAATAACCACTGTGACGTCATAAAGTTCTAGTCAAGTGATAAGCAATATATGTATCCTTCTGTGCGCCGCATGGTTGACTGCGTGAATAGTTTGCCCAAAATAACACAATTCTCATTGTTCCTATTACTTTTTTGTTTCTTGTAGATGAACTACTTGATACCAGCAGCTTGCTGTGTGACGATCCTCAAAGCTTTTGATATTCCAGCTTACTCCTCGGCCACCAACCTTCCAGCTGTTGTGATCCTTTTCTTGCTTTATGGGTATGGTATCTTCAGCAATGTTAATAAATTAGAATTTATCTGGTAGTAAGCAAAAATCACAATAGGATGAAGGGTAGTGTTGTCACCTTTCGTTTTTTGTTTGGTGGTAATTGAATGTTGTTTTCCTCCCACTGCAGCTCTTGCAAGATGTTCCTCTACATATGGCACCCTCCCTCCTGGGCCCCGTCTTACAAACAGTTACGATTGATCCAATCAATCGTAACTGGTAATCCATCAGTGTCATTTTATCAACAGTAACTTTGCAAATTGTCGTTTGTAAACAAAGGAAATCACACAAAATTGTCAAGAACTCAATGACTTTATGAATATACATTCATATCTAGAATTTTTTTTGGAACAATCATGCATTTCATATTTTGACTTTGCTGGCTTTCCATAGTTGCGATTGATTGGATCAATTGCAACTCTTTGAAAGACGGGCCCCTGGTGTAGTACAATTACATAGGTACTCGGTAGGAAGGAATTCTTTGATTGCTTGAGCAACTGATCAAGGTAGCCATGCAGAAGACGGTAACAAATTTAGTATGCAGCACTTTCAAGTATTAAGCCCTATATCCATGTTGCATGTTAGTATTATTATTATTACATGTTTTTTTGCCCTTATACTTTCATTGTGTTTTTACCTTGATTTAGTTTTTCCATCACACCAATGATGTACCCAGCCTCACTCATCTTCAAGGAGTCTAGTCTTGCCTACGTGTGCCTCATTGTTATCAATCTTTTCATCGGTATCACAACAATCTGTGGAAGTTTCCTCGTTGAACTCTTCAATCTTGATGATGAGGTATGTGTCTTTTCTGCTCCAAGCCTTGGGCCCTGTTTCACAAACCATTGTGTTTGATCATAGAACAGATTTTATGATTAATTGCATCTGTCCATGATGTACAATCAATCGTGAAACTTTGTTTAATAATCGATCGCTAGCTTTGCATCACAGGACCTTTGTGGATATTATTATTAAATCTCTAATTAACTGTTTTTTTAATAGACTAGGGGTGGGGGCTTTTTTTTCTCTTCAAAATATTGATTAACTTGTGTTGAACAAGTATTTTATATCTACTACAGTATATATGATATCTTTTAGTCTGATTTTCAGATCACACCTAGCCCATTTATTTGAGATTTATTTGACAATAACATGAGGTTGAGTGTTCGCTGTTTATCGTTTTATCTCACAATATATGATGATCATATACTGCATACTAGGATGGGGGGGGGGGGGGCGGGTGGGGTTGGCAATATGCAGACATCTTATCACCTATTTTTTTTTGATAATACATGAATTTCGAATTATGAATTCTAAGGGTTATCAACCTATTGCAGAAGAGTTATCGCTAAGTTGTATTGTTTATGTAGAGTTAGATTGTTATGATATATTTTATTTTGCATTTATGTGTATATGTTATGTGAAGCCACTGGAAACTAAATTTCTTTGTATGCTTTGCATTCATGGACCAATAAAACAATCTTGAATCTTGAACAGGGTTTAAAGAAGGTGTACGATACA
Organism: Lytechinus variegatus; assembly: GCF_018143015.1. Classification (NCBI taxonomy): domain Eukaryota; kingdom Metazoa; phylum Echinodermata; class Echinoidea; order Temnopleuroida; family Toxopneustidae; genus Lytechinus; species Lytechinus variegatus. Next base: position 29,001,722 of record NC_054754.1, read on the forward strand.
ATGTACTCTGTCTTTGTCATCTTTCCTAACTATTGTCTTGGACGTGGGCTCATGGATCTTGCTTATAATGACTACATGAATGAGTATTACACCAAAATAGGTGAGTCAGAACATTAATGTGGTCAGAGTTGCTTATAGGGCTGCCACATGTGGACCTTTAAGCCATTGTATGCTGACATGCATGTGGCAGAATGTCATCTCATTTAATCCTCTTTCTTGATATTAAGCATTCTACTCTTTATTTCAAGAATTCCCTTTTATTGATGACACAAAATATCAAATCAAATTCTTTATAATTATCAAGAAATAAAAGAAAGGAGGCGCGATAGCTCAGTCGGTAGAGTGGGGATTTCAGATTCTAGTGTCCTGTTTTCGATTCCCACTTGGTGTGCTAGCACCCTTTGGTAAGGCATTTATCCTCATTTCCAGGTCCCATGAAGAGGACCTTTAGCCGTCAGTCCTCTGGTTACTTGCTTACAAGCATTCATGCTTTCTTAGCAATCAGGTAAAAAATCACCACCACCCATCGATTCAATTAAATTTGTGTATAACCAAAGGCAATTTTTGATATACAAAACAGTGTTGAATAAGAAAACGGCTCTTCAAACGTACTATGCTGGCTAGCATGTCTGGTTGTGACAGCCCTGTTAGGTAAAGAATTGGTTGAACATTTGTTTGTTCTATCTTTCTTCAACTTTTATCTATTGTAATTTGAGCAAGAATTGTTTTTTCTCTATTTTTGTGAGATCCTGATGAAAAAAGAAATACTTGGAGGATACCACTTCTGTTGGTCATATGAAATGTATACTTGGTACACTGGAAGGGAAGCACGTAGACCTAAATTCCCCAAAGTTGGTTCATTTTGTTAATTTCAATCCAATGATTAAAATGTGTCATTGGAAGTCATTTAACTCATTGGCTAAATAAAATCCTAGGTGTTAGTATTTGAGTTTTACAAAAGAAGACTATGTTAAGCTGATCCATGGATTAAATATTTCATTTGACATTAGATCATCAATGCAATGTTTTCTTTTAATATGTAGGTTGACTAAGCCCACCTCTCTGAATAAGGGCCCAAATAAAAAAACTCTTCCTGCTAGCCACAATGATGTATATATTGTTTTCAACTGTTTTTGTTTTATATAGGTGCCGTTGATGAAGTTCAGTCACCGTTCAGATGGGATATGCTTAACAGAATGTTTTTTGTGATGGTCATAGAGGGCGTCCTGGCATTTGCATTTACCGTCCTATGTGAATATGGATACATCATCAGAAGAATGTAAATATAACAATACAGTTTTTTGAAAAATTTAAGTGATATATTTGTAATATGTTGGAACATGGCAATATGTGATACTTCTTTGTTTTGCGTATAATAACAATATCATCTTAAGCAGGGCCCACTGGTAGAACAGTTTTCAGAACTGAAGTGGCTACCGTGGGTGAAATATGACATTATTATTATCAAATTAATTGAAATAGAAGTGATTTCAGATGTGGCATAGGTCTCATTTAACTCCGTCAAAATTTTCTTTGTGTTTAGTTACATGGCAAAAGGTGGAAAAAAGTCTACGTATTTTACGTACATGTAATGGATTGTTAAAAGCGCATATTTACATAGCTTTTGTTTAATATCGAGTCCTGTCTATAGCATCCAAGAAACCTTATGCACATTTAGTGGGATGACAACATCGTTGTCTTACATCTCTTTCGTTTCACAGAGAAATATTGCCATGCTGTAGAAGAAAAAAAGTTGATAAGAGTCTTCTATTCAGCGAAGACGAAGATGTTTTAAGGGAGAGACAGCGAGTATTAGTCGGAGAAGCGTCCCAAGATTTACTGAGAATAGAAAACCTTACAAAGGTAAGTGCATTGATCTTTGTCTGCCATGCATAGAAGTCGAGTCCAAAAATTAATGGTTATTTCTGTCAAGACCAACAGAAAATTGCCCAAAATTCAACCACTTCATTAAAAATATACTTCTTGTGCTATGGTATTTTAATAATTAATAATTTGACTTTTATCGCACCAAATCCACTCTGTAGAGTGCTCAAGGTGCTTTTTAGGAAATAAAAGAAATTAAGAAGAATTGAAGATAAATGTTTTAAGGTAATGTTTGAAAGTTTCAGATGTCAAGCACTGTTTGATGTTTTCAGGGAGGCTATTCCATACCTTAGAGGATGAGTAAACAAATTATCTTTCCCCCAGGTTTTAGAAACTTTGGGGGTAACAAGAGAATTGGAAAAGGAGGAACGTAAGGATCTTGAAGGGGTATAACTTTTGATCAGTGAATGAGGTACTGGGGAGAAGAGCCATGGACACAGTGGAAAGTTAACAACAATATCTTGAACATAATTATTTACTTTTCAAAATATTATTTTCTACTCATATATGTTAAATATTAGTCTGTTTCTGATTGCATAGTTCAATTCAGTAATACAATTAAAAAATACTTCTGGAAATTTCACACATTCTGAAAATTTGATATCCCCTGCAAACCATTCTACAATCTTATTAAATATTGAATAATAATTCTCTTTGAGAGTTTCTGAAATGTGCAGAATATGTGTCTAGAAAGTTGAGGGTGTTGCAATTTAGGGGGGGGGGGTGCAATGTGCAATCTACATGTAAATACTGTATTCTTTAATTTTCTTTCCATTTTTCCCCCAGATATATAAAACTAGAAGATTAGGGAGCCATTTAGCGGTGGATGGTCTCTGTTTAGGAGTGCCGGAAGGAGAGGTAAGAGTAGTCATAATAATCAAGAATCTTAAACTTCTGTTTCTGTTTATGGTAACTCCTGTAGGAACTTAGCAGAACAGCATTTTGCTGGTAATTATGCCAAGCTCGTAATTTGTGATAGAAAGGATGATGATGAGAAAAATCATGATTATTGTAATAGTGGTGATCATGGCAGTAACGATTACAAGTTAGCATGGTGATTTTGAAGATGGTGGTTGTGGTGGTGATGATGATGATGATTTTGAGAATGATGATGATAATGATAGTGGTTGTGGTGGTGATGATGATGATTTTGAGAATGATGATGATAATGATGATAGTGGTTGTGGTGATGATGATGATATTGAGAATGATGATGATTGTGGTTGTGGTAGTCATGATGATGATGATGATATTGAGAATGATGATGATAATGATGATGATAATGATGATGGTGGTTTTGGTGATGAAGAAGATGACATTGAGAATGATGATGAGAATGATGATGATTTTGATGATGGTGGTTGTGGTGGTCATGATGATGATGATATTGAGAATGATGATGATAATGATGATGATTGTGGTTGTGGTGATGATGATGATATTTAGAATGATGATGGTGGTTGAAATAGTGCTGATCATGATGGTGATAACAATGACTAATTATTATAGTGATGATTGGTATCCTAAAAGATTGAAAAACAATAATTTTATTGAAACTTTATGCAACGATCATTGAAATAATTTGAAATGATGATGTATTGCTTCTTTTGTTTTCTAGTGTTTTGGTCTCCTTGGCGTAAACGGTGCAGGGAAGACGACTACATTTAAAATGCTTTGTGGTGATTTAGGAATCACTGGGGGAGATGCGTACATAAATAAAGATAGGTGAGTCTAAGCACATCATTGTTGTCCAGTAGATTAGTCTACAGACTTTGAAACAGGGTGAATGGGTTCCGGAAATGGTTAATTCCTTGAATGCATGAAGCACTGAAAATTGCAGTTCAAGCTAAAGTCCATGTTACAGTAATAGTGTGCCTTGGAATATGTATTTCTAGATAGATAGTATCGTATAAATGCCTATAATTATTTTTTTGTGAAGGCCTTTCTCATTTTCTAAACTGTGCTTAATGATGAAAATCAAATGGAAAGTTCCTGTTACATGCAGAGGGCAATTGTTCTAGTTTAGATTGAAATTGCCTTTTAAGCGTATATTAAAACAAGTTGTTAAGTTGTCTGTTATGTTTCAGATCAATTCTCTTTTAAGTGTATTTTAAAAGATTGCTAAGTTGTATGTTATAATTAATAAATGTCATAATTTATTATCAATAAACATAATTTTTGTTGTTTTCTTTACAGTATATTCAAGAAGAAGATGAAGGCATATAAATGTATAGGATACTGTCCTCAGTTTGATGCACTATTTGATGAGCTCACAGCGAGAGAACATCTCCTACTCTATGCAAGAATAAAGGGGGTCCAGCAAAAAGATGAAAAACAGGTACATGTTTGATAAAAGGGTGTCTTGAAGAAATAGACCAGGGGCCCATTTCATAACGCTGTTCGTAAGTTACAAATGACTTTATGCACGACTGGTTACCCTTTCTTATGCTACATGATATCCCTATGTAACTGATTCAGCACCTAAGAACAGGTTCCAGTCGTGCGTAAAGTTGTGCGTAACTTTACGAAAAGCTTTATGAAACACCACCGAGGGACCCGTAATAAAAAGGTTAGCGATTAATCACTAAATGAAATGGCCTATCAGGATCGTCGTTGCATCTGCATTTTGCTCTGTAGACTGACTAGGAACCAATCGGAATTGTTCTTTCAAATTAGTGATTAATGGCTAACCTTTGTGTTACAGGACCATGATGACCACTTTATGAAACTGCTTGTAAATTATGCATGACTGGTGATCTGAATGGTTTGTTGCAAAAAAAAATTCATATTTTCTTTTCTCTTCTTGTTTCCTCTTGATTCAGGTTGTAACATGGGCATTACGCAAGATGGCGTTGATGCAGTACGCAGACCGACCCGTCGGGACGTACAGTGGAGGGAACAAGAGGAAACTGTCGACTGCCATCGCACTTCTAGGCAATCCTCAGATCATATTCATGGTAGGATGGAGATCTGGGCGGTGTTTTACAAAGAGTTGCGATTGATCTGGGGAGCGTTTCATGAAAGGACTTGTCGGACGTTTTATCTGACAAGTCCCATTTTATCCGACAGTTACCATATTAACAGTACATTTCAGCCAATCAACATCAGAGAAAGATGTCAGATCTGACAACTTGTCGGATGAAAATGTTGATGAAACACTCCCCAGATCAACCATAACTATAGAAAGCCAGCAATGTCAACATCTAAATTCATGTTTGTTGAAAATGTCTTCTAGATATGATGTATATATTCATACATCTGTTTTCTTGACAATTCAGCATACTCCTCTTTGTTTACAAAGGGACACTGTGTAATTTTCATTGAGGAAAACTTATGATATTGATTGATTTCCATATAGTTGAGGTTGATTGGGTCAATCCCAACTTTGGCCATGTTGGGGGTATTTGTTGAATTACACTATACCATTATATCTGTGTAAGTGTATTGGTCTAGTTCATAAAACGTGGACATAAGAGTTATCAAGTATCACTGAACATCTTGTGCGAGTTTCAGGTCACATGACCAAGGTCAAAGGTGAATGGACTTTGGCCATGTTAGGGGTATTTGTTGAATTACCCTCATGACTCCGTAGGTATATTGGTCTAGTTCATAAAACTTGGATATAAGAGTCATCAAGTATCACTGATCATCTCATGCAAGTTTCAGATCACATGACCAAAGTTAAAGGTCCTTTAATGTCATTGAACTTTGGCCATTTTAGAGGTAATTGTTAGATTGCTGTCATTATTTTCAAACTTTATAGATATAGTGTATAAAATGAGGATATAGGGGTAATCAAGTATCACTGACAAGTTTTATGTCACATGATCAAGGTCAAATGTCAATGAACGTAGTATCGTATAATTATATGAATGCTGTTTTTTGTGAATAATTATTTTACAGTAGTTTTTAAAGTCAGAACTGCTGCTATATTGAATCGCGCGATGCAGGTGAGACTGCCAGAGGCATTCCACTTGTTATTCTTTGTACTGTCCAAAGTTGAATGAAATACAACTGTAGACATCTAATGCTTTAATTAAAGAGAAATTCCAGTATTTGCAGTAAACACTGATTTCATGAGAAAGTCTGTAAAACAAGGCTTAATTGTCAGTATATCATCGAGGATCTAGATCTGGTACAGTTACATTAACTGAACTTTGTGAAATCTTGAAATCTACGCTGAAAAATGTTCACACCGAAGATCCCCAACACAGATAAGCGCACGTGGGACAATGTATAATTATTGCTTAGGGCGTCGGGCCCGACGCCCTACCCGATTCCTGTGCTTATTTGCTGATTTCTCAGCAATTACACAATTTCTTCCAGAATTCTTTGGCACATGCGTTTTATTTATACAAACAGACACTTTGGTGGTCATTTCATTGGATTCTGTACGAACTCATTTTGATATCGTTACCAAAACTAGCATTTACCTTTAACTCTTTGACTCCAAACCATGTTTTCTACTTAGTTTGGGTATCTCATGCTGAATATCTTCTACTTTCAAACAAGCACTTGTGAGAGTTATTTTTCTTATCAGTTTTGACAAGGTAGATATCATTTGAAAGCTTCAGATGTGCTATCTCAAGCTCAATGAAAATCTCAAAATTCATATTGAGGAATTGTAATCAAGTATCACTGACAAGTTTTATGTCACATGATCAAGGTCAAATGTCAATGAACGTAGTATCGTATAATTATATGAATGCTGTTTTTTGTGAAAAGTTATTTTACAGTAGTTTTTAAAGTCAGAACTGCTGCTATATTGAATTGCGTGATGCAGTTGATACAGCCAGAGGCATTCCACTTGTAATTCTTTGTACTGTCCAAAGTTGAATGAAATACAACTGTAGAGATCTCATGTTTTAGTTAACTCTTTGACTCCAAACCATGTTTTCTACTTAGTTTGGGTATCTCATGCTGAATATCTTCTACTTTCAAACAAGCACTTGTGAGAGTTATTTTTCTTATCAGTTTTGACAAGTTAGATATCATTTGAAAGCTTCAGATGTGCTATCTCAAGCTCAATGAAAATCTCAAAATTCATATTGAGGAATTGTAATCAAGTATCACTGACAAGTTTTATGTCACATGATCAAGGTCAAATGTCAATGAACGTAGTATCGTATAATTATATGAATGCTGTTTTTTGTGAATAGTTATTTTGCAGTAGTTTTTAAAGTCAGAACTGCTGCTATATTGAATTGCGTGATGCAGTTGAGACAGCCAGAGGCATTCCACTTGTTACATGTTTGCATGACCCAGGCTAGTGAACAAAGAAACAAATGAATGAATTGTGTAATAAATGAATTACTTAATGAGTCAGTGAGTTAATTTATAGTTTAATAAATCTGACGATCACTCTTTCATTGCTCTGTACAACACAGGACGAGCCTACAACAGGGATGGACCCGCATTCCCGACGTTTCCTCTGGGACTGTCTCCTCTCCATCGTGCAGGAAGGTCAAAGGTCAGTTATCCTCACATCGCACAGCATGGAGGAGTGCGAAGTCCTCTGCGGCCGTCTAGCCATCATGGTTAATGGTAAATTTAAGTGCCTTGGATCCGCCCAGCATCTGAAGAATCGTTATGGCGACGGATACACTGTGACGCTGAAGGTGGGAGGGGAGAGGCCCAATGTTAAACCGGTTACGAGGTGGTTTAGCCATACCTTCCCACATTCAGACCTCAAGGTATATTTATTCTCTCTCTGTCTGACCCTCTCTTTCTCTGTCCCTATGTATTTACCTTTACCGATTGGCAATGCCATGAAATATGCATGTCCTACCCCTACTTGTGGGACCTTCATGAAATTTTTTGTCTCCGATTTCTTGTTCTTTTGACAGTCTGTAATGTTCTCAAAGGATCATGGCTTGATCACTTTGTGAAGTAAAGTAAGACTTGAGAAAGATGGGAGTTAGACATACAAAAAGCTTAATCATTTTATGGAATTGCCCCCATCTGTCTGCCCTATCTTTATTTTATGTCTCTTTCCCTATCTCTCCTCTCTACCTCTGTCTCTATGTCTTTATCTCTACTATTCTGTGTATCTATTTTCTATCGATTGTATCTTGCTCCTTAAAAATTTCTGAGTTGTTCCTTCTAAATACCCGAGTGCAAGGTTTGTATGTGGGCAATTCCATACAATATATACGTCTGACCCCCCATATGTGGGACCTTCATGAAATTTACTGACTCTGATTTCTGGTTCTTATGACAGTCTGTATCATGACTTGGTCAGGTTATGCAGTGAAGTAAAATGGGGGGTTAGATTTACAAAAAGGCTGATCCTTTTATGAAATTGCCTATGTGTGTCTTTCCCTCTTCGTTTTCCCTTCTAATATCATCTATAGTAGATATGAATGTATTCTGTAAAACTTATCATTATTGTACATATTTATTATATCCCATCAAAAATATTTTAGTAATAAGCTATCTATGAAAATATTTATTTACGTGTTAAACCTATTTTGCACAGATCCGCTAGTAAGGCTGCATGGATTTTCTTCCTTGTCCCTAATTTTCCATAATTTTAACCGTGTCATTGAAATCAACAATCATACAATTTTTTTCAAAGTAAACAAATTCTGTAACTAATATGGATGAGTAAAGCTATATTTATTGAAATTATGTGCAACTTTATTTTGCAGGAGGAACATTTTAATATGGTGCAATATAGTATAAAGCTAGAGCATGTAGATCTAGCCGCTATCTTCAGTCAAATAGAAGATGTAAGAGCCTTACTCAACATCAAGGAGTACTCCGTCAGTCAAACAACACTGGATGATGTAAGTATTTCAATATTATTGACTCTGTCTGTGTCTTCAAGTCATGTAATTTTTTTTTCTTTCATTAATGGCCATTTTCTGTAGAAAAATGTCATGAAAATAGATTGATGTTGACTGCATGATGGTGCCGAAAATTGGCATTGCCTTAGACATGATCTACAAATTTTATAATATATATCATGAAAAGTGCTGAATTGGTATGCAAAATCATACTCTTTCCTTTAACTCCCTAAATAAAGGTCCAAAAGTTGTAATTTTTGGTGTAGAAACTCTTTTTGGTGTTCTTTGCAAATGTACATGAAAATATTGCAATGTCAGATCAATTTCTCATGTATTATTTTTTTTTGCAATATCTGATGTATTTCTGTGTTTTTTCTACCTTTTTTTTTTTTTTTGTCATTGAACTTTGTCAGGGACCCTATTGAGATCATAAAAAGAATAAAATGAATTCATTTAGACCAGCAAAAGTAAAAATAATAATACATTTATGATTTTGCTTGAAAACACAATTTGCATTGACTTTGTACACAAAATCATATTTTTGAGCAATTTTGGGTCCGACATGCCCCAGCCTCGATAGGGTTAATATACTGTGTTTGGCCATTCATAATGTTCCTGTTCAATTTAATGACAGAGATTATACATATTCCAAAATGTGGGATCTTTACACTAATAGCTGTTATAAGCTACTAAAACCCTTGCATCTGATTGGCTCAGCACAAATTAAGAATTAGCATTTACTTACTATTTGCTTCATTAAACATTCATCTCGGCGTTTTTTTTTTTGGCTGGATGTGATTGAATTCCAAGTTTAAATTGATATACAATTTAATGTCTATTTTTGTCCCTGTGACTATTTTACTTATTTTGAAATCAAACTAATCTTGTATTTGCTGTTGTCACTGGGATGTTAAAACCTTGTTTGTCAAAATCCGAGATATTTTGAGGTCGGCTCATAAAAGGTATTACTTCAAAAATATGGACTAATGGTAATAATGTTGAAAAGAATAATTATGATAATGATAGTAATTATAATAAATGGCAACAATAACAAGAACAACAAATGAGTTTAAAAATTATCTTTTGCAGGTGTTTGTGACGTTTGCCAAGCAACAAGTGGGCCATGAAGACGACAACTCATCTGGAAGCAAAGATAATAAGAAATCATCTAGAAGAACCAAACTTGAAATGAAATCCATGTTACTAGATGAAAGTCACCTTGAATCGGATTCCGATGACGAATTCCTACTCAAATTTAGCAAAAATAATGTAAGATATTTTACATAATGGTATTTTGTGTTGAATGGCTCAGAATGGGATACCAGGTTCAAGTTCAATGTCTTTATTTTCATATCAGTAAAAATCAAATTCATATTTACAACACATAAATTATAAATGCATTTTTAAGGCATTAAATATTTACATACATAAAGAGAGCAGAAAAAAAATGCATTTCATAATTCATGTACAATAATATAGTAGATGAGGAAAAAGGGGGGAACTAAAAAGCGAAGCTTGTGGGTTAAATGTTGCCCGAAGGATACCAGGTGCCCGTTTCATAAAAACTTATAAACTATTGTTAAAATCTTCATTGTGATTGCAGAGATCAAAATTTACAGCTTCTTATACTTTCCATACTTTGTGGTCCACCCCATCTAATTCATTTCAAATTTGATGTGTGGAGGGATTTCATCATGCTCTACCATAAATTTGGTAATGAAAGTGCTGAAATGCACAAAGAATATTGGCACAATGTAGTACTCCAATATTTTCAAAAACTATTTTTTCTTTCTTTCTCTCACTACAGCCTCATCTGACCTTTGATATAGAAGTATGAAGTTTGCGGCATCTCGGTGTCCTCACCATCTCGTTCAAGTAACTATAGCAGCCAAAGTGATCGTTAACATTACAACTTTACCATCAAGCACCATCATCATTGATAACAAGAAAGAAGTAAAGAAAGACACATGACGGAATTTGCTTCCTCATGTCAATGGGTGAAGTCTGTTGGAGCCAAGTAATTGAGTAGTTCAAAGGCTTTAGGGCATAAATTCATGAGCTGCTTGGACAAAGGTTAGAGCTTCCGATGAGTCTCTGGAAGTCATAGCAACAATTACAACTAATATATTTGTGGAAAGAAAAGTGCAATTAGAGTGAGTAAGAATGGGTATTGGAGCCTGCCTTGAGATGGAAATATTTTGTATTCCAACATTTTTTAAAAGTGATGAAATTGAAGAGAACTTTTATAGGAGAATCCTGCTTTGTTTTTGAAAATATTAGAGTCAAGAGTTCTGGACAGACAAGATTTTCTTTTGAAGGGAACTCTTTTCAAGGCTGAAATATGATGGGTCACTTTGAGGTTTCATGGCTAGGGGTACTTCCCTGTACTCCTCAACCATCATGGAAAGTGAAGTTAATTGTATTTTGGCAGGATTTTCCATCTCTTTGGTACTTGTTATGGAAACAACATCCAACTGAAGTCATAACGAAGAAGTGATCTATTCCAAACAGAAGTCATAATCCAACTGAAGTCATAACGGAAGAAGTGATCTATTCCAAACAGAATTTTGGAGAACGTTACCGCAGAAAACTTGTGGGATGATAGTTCAACAGTTGGAATATATCGTGAAGGTTTATCGTTATGTGATTGATACATGTATAGGAAGGGGCCTTGCAGAGCTGCAGAATTTTCTGAAATAAAGAAAAGATAAAGTGTCTCTTGTTGGTATACACTTGAAGTACAATGTATGTTTCCTCTGTGTGTCTCATACAACATGCTGCATTGTTCATACCTGTTTTAACCCAAATTTATATTGTATGGACCTATGAGGTACAGATTGTCATTAGATTTTTATGAAATGTACAAAACGCTTTGAAGACTTGACAAACTATTTAAAAAAACAAATGAATTATTGAAAGATAAGTAGGGGAAGGCGGGGTAAGTTGTGACAATTTTTGCTTTTTGCATGTTAGAATTGATATGATTAATAATCTTGTCAAAATAAGTACCTTGCCTTGAAATTTAATTCTTCTGAAATATTTTCCACCTATACATAACTTTCTACCCCCACACTGAAAGTCATTGTGACCTTTGAAAAAAAACGATGTCAAATGGCTCAACTTGCCCCATATATGGGGTAAGTTTGAGCTGCCTTCTGGGGTAAGTTGAGCCACAAAAACTATGTACAAAATGTATAAGGGGAGAACCAGCATGTCAATTTTTTGTTTAAAGTCTTTTCACTTGCTCATTCTCTATAAATACTAGTATCCTTTGAAAGGAAAAGAGCAATCATGTAAATTTGCTCCTTTCAGCCAGCATTTCAATCGATTTTTATGGTTTGTTTGTTTTTTAAAATACATTACCATAGGAATTACCATGGCTCAACTTGCCCCATGCTGTTTGGCTCAACTTACCCCAGTCCGAACTTAGTGCGATAATTTTGTATCCACACATTTATTATGCATCCATCATATAAAAGACTATGACAAGAATGAAGATCCATACCTGGACTAATAATGTTGTTATCATGTCTTTATTATATTTAAAGACGTGTGTGTTCATAAAGCACTTATCTATTTCACACACTTTTTTACTTTTTTGGCTGAAATTCATATTTTTCCCTCTAAAAAACTACTTTTTGTTTCAAAGTTGAAAACAATGTGGTGGGGTTTGGGGTTATGCTATGGGTCATCAATATATGACACCACCACAATGTCTGACTCATTCATTATTAGCCTGGGGCTGGTGGCTCAACTTGCCCCTATGCTCAACTTACCCCGCCTTCCCCTACATATCACTGCAGAAGTGGAATCTAAAATACAAAATTTTACTCTAAAAACATCAATATCAATAAAAAATATAAAGAATATATTTTAAAAATAAGGAAAGAAAAAAATACTTTCAAATAGGTTTCCTGGTTGTGTTATGGTCTATTCATTCCTGTTATCGTGTTGTGCAAAGTTTTCTCTCCCCTTTTTATAATTTGGCAAGATTTATATGGTATTGCAAATATCATATTGTTTTAATGCAAATATTAATGTTATCATGAACTTGGGGAACATCTCATTAAATTATTGATTGGTTTAGATCCACTTTATGTACTTTCCGTTTTGTCTAATACCACATGGCATAAGACTAGTTCATCTACATCCTGTACAGACCACGCAGAGAACCACAACAGTAGGCCCAGTCACATTCTTTCATATTGTGATGTCAAATGTTGATCCAAGATGTAAATAACATGTTGTTGTGACATCAGGCATTGTTGTCACCTCGCCGGTTGTAACAGGTCTCTGCTAGTGCATTGTTAAGCTTACAATGATTCTGTGCAGCTGGTACAACTTGTCTTGTCACCATTTGGGTCCCATAACACAAAGGTTAGAGATTAATCGTAAGCTTGATTTTTACGATTAATTGTACATTGTAGTCAATGCAATCAATTGTAGAAAAATGTTCTACGATCATTGCTAAGCTTTGTGCTACGGGCCCCAGGTATAATTGACATCATGCCCATTTTCCATGTGCAATTCAAATATTCAATTCAATCCAGGTTTATTGCAAACAACATGAATGGCAGTCACAGACTGAATTGTAGATGTTTACACAATGCCAGAAAAATATATAAAAATGATTAAGATGTCTTTAATTAAGTTTGGTTTTATCAATTTGGTCTCCTATCCACTAGGCCTAACAACATTTAGTGAATATGGTTAATTTGATTAAAAATCAAATGATCATTTGGCAGTGTGCAAAATAATTAGTAGACAACATGAAAATTTAGACCAGCTAGCCATTAGACTAAACTATTAGACTAAATGAGAATTAGACTACAAGTGGGTACTAGACCAAGTGTAGTGTAGACCAAAGAGTAATCAGACCAAATTGAGAGTAAACCAAATTGGTTTAGCCCATGTGGTTAAAGACTATTTTAGAATGAGACCAACTGTTTATAGGCCAGGTGAATAAGCCAGTTCACGGTTAGCTCATGATCAACTTTTCTTAAATGACCTTTGTGATTTTTATAAGGATAAGCACTATCATTTTCAAATGTAGATGTTGCGTAAGCTTTACCGGTAGAGTATTCAAATTCTAAGAACAAAGGCATTGTATAGACCAGACTAGAATAGTACATCAGGGATAAAGTTTGGAAATCTTTATTGTCTGCCTTTGGCACATTTGACTATTGTTTAGGCTACTGTCAAATACCAGTGATTATGAAGGCTCTATTTATTACTCTTCAGCTTGGATGTGATAAAATGAATATTTTGAAAGGAATACATGAATAATCATCAAATCACAAATGCCTATGTCAGTGAATTTGAAAGCCACCTTCATGGTTTATCTCAAATGACCTTTTTCTGCTTGTGCGCAGTTAACAAACGTGAACAGGCTTATATAAACCAATCATATATTTTTTGGTCAATATTGAAGCATTTGCTGCAAAGTTACATGTATTTATTTGTGTTCGCATATTCATATCGATATGTGTGTGATTTGAGATTTTAAACAGAAGTTTGTAAATCACTTAACTTTTCCCTTAACAGCAGGAAGTGTCTCTTGGGTTCAAACTATGAACTCCTCAATTCGTTTGTAACCTCCACATGTGGATGGATAAAAGTTGGACACCACATTAGCCAGTTGACTTGCATTCAATGCTCAAGTTATTGAATATGTAATGTCTTTTTTTAAGCGCTTTGGGCCTCGTATTCTAACATACAGTGTGCTATATTGATCTTAGTATTATTATCATGAGTCCAGTATTATCAAAACATTTTGGCAATATTGATGTACTAGTAACAGGTATGAGGTGGGGTTTTTTTCAGATCAGAACAAAAGGGTATGACCAAATTCCTCTTATCACCAATTTGTTTGATCACAATTATTAATACATTTTTTGGGGGTGGGGCTCTAATCAATATTTCACTAACTTTTATTTTTCCAGTATTTAAGACTAACAGGCATTGGAAACCCCAGATCACTTTTCCCTGTTCAAATGGATGAATTTCTACTGATACTTTTTATAAAAGTAAAGGCAGAAACATATACAGCCAACAAACCAAAAGAAAGCAATGTATGTCAATATGGAGGTTTTGTGGCTCAGTTGATGTCTTTGGACGACATGCTCCATGGTTCAAAACCCACTTCAGCATTTGTCTTCATTGGCCTTCACCCAGATGTAGGAATACTTGATCGCCAGATCAGGGAAGCCATGCTAAAGCCGAGATAATATCATGCAGTGCATAGAAACTGTGCTTTAAGCATGTTATAAATACTACATACAGTATTCAAAGATCTTCATATGCATCTTTTATCACAAAGTGGAATAAATAACAGGGCATTGTTTTTTTTAAGTTACTACAGAAGTATTACCTGGGGGGTGTTTCACAAAGATTGAAGTATGATTTAGGTCGCACTTAAATGGCAAAGCGTACACGATATGCAACGCGCAATCTTATTGATCAATACGCAGTAGTGCACGTCCTCTTGATATGATCTGACCAATGTGGTCATGCCTTTCTTACAGCGGGCAACTAGACATTTAAGTGCGACTCTAAGTCATACTTAAATCTCTGTGAAACACCCCCTGGTCATTTTAAATGTACATGTGACCAGTTTTGATTTTTGCACCAGACTACCGCACACTGCAATAATTTTGTTTGAAATTTATGGAATGGCTTGTGTAAATAGCATACCGCATAGTTTGTATAATGTGATATAGCTTGCATGCATACAGTACATGTAGATATGTAGTTGTGATAGAGTGCAAGCCACATAATATTGTATGCATTTTTTTGCTAATGTGCTGGATAATATATATTTTTTGTTTGGTTATGGAATATGTGCTATTTAAACTTTACATGGCTAATAAATATGATCACAGGATCTTTAATACAAGGAATCATTGTACATGTAATGATATCATGTACCGATTTTTGGTTAGAGAATATGTATTCAAAATGGCCGTACGGCATTGAAATGTTGCGAGTCCAGACTTGCAGTTTCATGAAAACAACACCTTTCCTAAAATGCTTGTTTATAAAACAGAACCATTGCATGAGGTTCACCTTATATTATTTAAGTATTGAGTTTAAACAGTGCCAAATATGGGTTTTTATAAACTGATGTGATTATCACTTAACAATTTAAAAGAAAATCAAGGAAAATTGAGGGTTTTTTTGTAAAGAAGGGGGGGGGGCTATTCTTGAGAATTTTACACTTAACTGAGGCGACCAGAATGTTGCTGTGTTTTCTGTTATTCCATTTTATCATCCTATGATCATGTTTATTTTTTATGTTTGATCTTTAAAATGTGCTATTTGTTTTCATTTCTTTATGTGTGTGAGGTAATGGAGATTTTTATCAAAATGCTTCGAAACATTTATCACTGGCATTAATATGTCTTCCTAATTTGAGCTTGTAAAACAAAGGGGCCTTTTGCAATAGGTATAAAGGTGGTTGTGAAAAAGAATCTCACTTCTTTTGAATAACTTGAATATATCTATGTATGCACTCTTTGAACCAGCCTAACAACTTAACCTTTGCTAGTTTCCAAATGTGTAATGTTGGTTGGCTGCCGCTATATTTGTTTGAAAAACATACATGTATATAGGTCTGAATTCTACAGCTACAGCTTTTCCTTTTACAGTGTATGGAGCCGAGCTGAAGTTGACATTGATTTTTATTTTCAGTTCTGTTTCAAGCTTACATGTACACCCTGTAAACATTATGTAATCATAATTCATGTGCTTATGCCTTATCTGTTTTAATACATGTACATGGCTTACTGCATAAATGCTCACATGCCTTTAGCAATGGAGGCCCTACATGTAGCAACTTCTCTATTCAGGCCTTAGATAATACTTTTTCATACAAATATAAATGCTCATTATACGTGCTTTGTTGTTCAATTTTTAAACTTTTCTCTCCATTTCAATGGACAGATAGCCACTGCCTTTCTCGGTGTGAAAAAAAGCCAGTACATGTACCTTAAATTTCTTGTGCTATCATTGATACGATTCCATTAATCCTATTGATCCACAGTGTCTACAACTCATGTTTCAAGTTTCTGAATACTTTTCTAATTGCTATATGAACATCGGTCAATTCTAATTAGAATCACTAACATTTTACAATAGACAAATGGTATGGAACTTCCCAAAGTTCAGCACATGATAGCAATAGGCCAGTTCGTAATTACTTCATGGACAATTTCGGTCAACTGACCTTTCATTTCTTTCATTGTGATAGGCAGGTTTCAAAAGCAAGATATTACATAAGCTTGCCTTACATAGCAGGATGAAATTGAATAGACAAGGTGACTAGAATACCACACCAACAAATACTATATGAAGGTATTTGTTGCATTTCTACTTTAAATGCATACATGGAGCTTGTTGTACAATGTACTTGGCAAACTGTAAAATACCAGTCATTCATGGATGCATCATTGTTTTTTGTGGATGTAAATGAAAAACACAATTCAAAAGAATATATGCATAATTAAGACATCAAAGTTGTTGCTTATCTCGTTGAATTTTAAACCACCATGTCACTGTAGTACCAATGACCTTCCTCTGATCATGCGCAGAATATTCTAATCATGCGCAGAGTGTAACTACGAACTGGCTTATAGAATAACATGCTTTGCATGGCTGGTGATGCTTCCTCATGCCTGACATTGCACCTGTTTATCAATGAGACACTTAACAAGTTGTCAGCCGTGGCAAAGCTTCATCCTCCGGTCCCGGGGGGTCACTAGCATTGCTCTGATTCAAAGGATTGATCTTACAATTGAAATTATATTTTTTTAAATCTACAAATTTGAATGCTTTTGAATGGCAGCTTTGGTGTATTCAGCATTGTGTACCAATCAGTATCAATTCTTGATCAGCTTTGATTGCAAATTAAAATCTGGACTACATGGGTCCGTAAAAGGTAATGAAACCAGCGGAACAAGTTACAGGTTGCCTGTGTGAAAACATAAAAATCAAAGAATAAAAGGAAACTTATAAAACAATTGGACAAATAGTAAGATACAATGTAGTCAGGAACATATCTGTGGATCACTCATGTTATGGACCAAGATGTTTTATGTAAACCCACCCCTTTCCACTTTACTGGATAGAAGGTCTGCAAGATGTAATATAATATAATACATCTAGGTTTTACAAAATATAAAATGAGCAAACGGATGTTAAATAGGGTATATTTTCCATATGTGCAACTGGGAGAGTTGTTCATGTGTAACACCACAAATCTTCATTGCATTGCCGTTGGGAGGATCCCCAAAGCATTTGTAATCTTGACATTCAAATGCTGATCGCCTGTCAATTGTTTGTCCATTTGTAGAACTTACAGTGTTTCTTTTTATTTTAAGTTTTTAACTTGTTCCAAGGGTGAGGATTTTAGGAAGAGGAAGATTAATATATGTATTTACTGTTACATGTGTAGGTAATATTTACAAACTAAATTCATTTAATAAATTTCTTCATTTTATATAATTATTGTAATGAATACAAATTATGAATGGATCGATAACGATGTGAACAAAAAAAATATTTGAAAACCAATAAATTGTGTTTTTGAAACTTACATGCTTGTTTATCTGTATTACATACCATTGTACCTGTTGCTAACTTTGCTGTTGGGGAATGACCTTCAATACTTTAAACATTGAAGCAATGTTCATGGCTAGACTGACTTCTGCTGCAGTCATATACCCCTATGTTGTCCGCACGGTGAGTAAAAAACAGTCGTTTTCTATACAAACCAAATCATATGAAAGCTGGTGCAGATTACAAAAACCGCCGTTTTCAACTCGCTGTACGGCCCATATAGTAGATGGAATGTGACTGCGCCATAAGCAAGAATTATTCAAACTAGACTCTGAGAATTGTATCCATGAAAAACATTTATGAAAACCCTATTCCTAATTCCCAACAAAGAAACGTACACAAAATGGAATAATGAGTTTACACTGTTATATTATTAATTGAAGAGACTATCTGCCCTTTCACATGGTAAAAAAATCGTAATTTGAATGATGACTCCAGTGAAAAATAAGGCTAGTGACAAATTTTTAGCACGTGTGAAACCAAACTAGAATCACAAATTCTACTCAAATTACGGTACAAATTTTCTGTGTCAAAGGCTTAACCACCAAAACATCTTTTCGGGGGCTGAGCTTATGTGACCTTTAAACAAGCAATTCTGTAGAAAATAAAATTGAAATGAACTCATCGTAGTTTGTATTTGCGATGCGGTGCTTAGATTGACAAGCTAAGGACACATACCGCCTTCGCTCGGGAATTCGAATTCAAATCACAGTTTTCGAGTGAGCGTTTGAAAGCGTGTGAATTGCAATCATTATTACAATGATTCAAGATTCACATGTGAAAAGGCCCCACATATAACACCCATGGAAAGTCTATACTGTTGACTTTTCTACAAAGGGGACTGATACATTTATATAAATTAAGTCATTAAAATAGAATGTCACCAAGAGAATGGGTAAATCGATAGTAGATACATTGTAACAGCAATCAATGAATCACAAAATTATCATCAAAACTACATATAAATAAAGCAACCAATCAGCAAAAGGATATCAACTTCAATTAACCAATTGCAACTAACTATAGTGTACAATATTAAACAAATCCATAGTGAAATGAGCAAATTAGACAAGTGAATAATGATCAAATTAGCTTTTATTGGTCTTTAAACATTAGCAAGGTCAAAAATTATTAAAAAAAAAATCACAATAAATATAAAATAGGTAAACCTCTGTAAAAAAGTAACCTTTATGATTCATAAAAAAAACCTAGGAACACCTCTGTAAAAAGATATCCTGAATGATTATGATTTTCTTATGGTGCAGTCTTAATAAGGACATATGTAAGCTGCCAGAAAAGATTCCTAATCTCAAAGGAGAAGTCCTTGATGCAGTCCTCTTCATCAAGGATCTATTGGACAGGCAGGAATAGCAGGCTCCATCAATTCATATATAAAAATAAATAGCTAGTGAGTGACAACATAGACTTTTATTGCATAACAATAAGTTGTGCTTACAATTTTATACAAACATTGTAAAGCCATATCTTTTTTTTCTCCGAAGGTCCCGTCAAATGTGCAGTCTGCTTTTTGAAAACTGGGGATAGTGTAATCCTTGGAAGCGGTTTCTCTTTTGTGATGGTCTGTCATATCTCCTATCAATAACATCAGCAAACAGAACCAAACATTATATAACAAAATATACTGTTAAAAAGAAATACATTTACAAAAATTAGCATAAAAAACGTCTGAAATATCAAAGTGCCCACAGGTTATTGTACACCAGAAGTGATCTTTTTTTATTTGTTAATACAAATATTACATGTTGTGGAAATGGCTTATGGTTTTCGCAATTTTCAGCTACTTAGGTCCACTACTGGTATAGTCCGCCATTCTGCCCTCCCCTGTGGGATAATATATTTGTCCGTCTGGCTGGATGCACCTATGAGGAGGCGATCTGGTGCCATGTGATGCTGACTGGGAGGGGCGCAATCTTCTCGGCACGTGTGTGACGCACCCAGGTCTGAATGTAGACTAGCAGTAATAAAGAGTTCGCAGCTAGAGATCAAATACACAAACACGGCTTCCCTGTCTTTAAAAGATGTGTCATCGATTGTGAGGGTTTGGGGTGACTTAGGAGTTGGATAAGTTGAGGTTGTTGTGTGCTGAGATGTAGAGTTGGTCCTGGCCACGTACCATATTTGGGACCTTGTCCAGGAGTCGGAAAACAAGCCAGTTTTCATGTTCAGGTAGTTCGTTTTCGTATTCCGGTTATTACGTACAGTACATGTAGTATAATGCGCTAGCGCTGCGTGTAGTTATGTAGTTATAGCGGCACACCGAGAGACAACTTGACTTTATTCTTGGAACTAAATCTATGGACAACTGTTGGATTCATTTTATTATCATTGTGCTGAATTTGACTGTATTTTTTTCATTATTGATATTTGCCTGAAGGTGAGTGTTATCGCTGTTATAAAATATACTAATATTACTGAGTTATATAGCTCTATATATATATCTTTGTATCTGAGTTTGAAGGCTAATCAAACTACATTGGCATAGCCTAAGAAGGTATGGAGCTGGAACCAGAGTCCTTAGCTGATGGTAATTCCCTGGTAGAGGAATGCACCGTTCTTGCCAACCAGCCAGAGGAACCAGCAGGCTGTGTCAAAGTGGGGATTAAGGAGCCGGAACCAGTCCCTAAACAATGATTTCCTTGGAGGGGAGGAGGAATTTAATATTCTTCCCACCCAGTTAGAGGATCTAAAATTGGAAGAAAATTCCCTGCAGGATCTAGTGGTTTGTCAGCTGAGATTGTTCTTATCTACACCGCCCAAATAGCCGATGAGATGTTCTTGGGTTTAGACTTTCTCCAAAGGCATTCCATCGACATCCTCATAAGAAGCAAGGAACTGCTTCTGCGGACAGAAAGAATACCGCTAGAAATCAGTGGGCACTGATCAGCAATGCAAGTGGAACCAGACTTGACATGAATCTATGCCAGTAAGAATAGAGTTGGACTATCGTCACAACAAGGATAAACCACGAAAACAGGCTTGCACATCATTTTAACCAGTCTCGGCGATTGACAATGCAGCAATATTGAAAATACGGGAGAAACTTGTGGCTTATTGTGCGACAAGTGGACATAATGTGATTGTATTAACCAAATTACTACCACCACCTAGGACCACGCCTCCATCAATGCCAGAATTGTGTGCTCGATTTTATTCATCGGATGATGAAAGCATTGTTGCATTCATCAGTAAAGCAACCTCAGATGAACATCAGACTACTTCCGCAGCCTCAGTCAAGATGATGAAGAGTGGTTGGATGAACAGAATGGGTCGTATCATTGCTACTGACGTTCCCAGTTTGAAAGACACTTCAGAAAGGGAAGACAGTAATACAGGGAACCATGGGTACTGCACCAAGGATCCAGACAAAAGCGATGGCTTATGGTCATGTGTATGAAAGTGTTGCTCGACAGATATATTCTAGTGAAATGGAAAAACACAAGGACTTTGAATGCAACACGACAGGTGTCCTACCAGAAGCACCATTTCTGGGAGCATCTCCAGATGGCATATCTTCATGTACATGCCATGCAAAGAAAGTAGTCGAGATCAATGTGCTTTGAAGCATAAGAATTTGTCTATGGCAGAAATTCCAGTGATGGACCCTTCGTATCATCTGGAATCTTCTAATGGAGAGGTTCGATTAAAGGAGACATCATCCTGGTACTTTCCATCCCAACTACAGATGGGAGTTCTCGCAGTTGATAGTTGTGACTTTGTCATTTACACCAGAAATGGCATTTATGTGATAATTGACATTCCTTTTGACGGTGTGCTGTGGGAATCTCTGAAACATAAATAATGAAACAATGCGATCATCAAAAACTTTATTTTTGGCACAATTACAGTAAGCAATCTTCACATTATCTGGGGCCGTCCCAGTTGTGAGGAAAAAATAAATTGGATATTGCACATATGTACATGTAGATGCTTGCTGATGTTATCTTTTAAAACTGAGTCTGGAACAGCATCAAAACAAGCACTGATGTAATTTTTCATTTCCATTATCCAATGATATATTTCTATTTACTTTGAGGGTGGAGGATGGGGGGGGGGGGTAATTACTGACAAAATGGAATCTGCATAATTCATACGTATAAGGAGTGTATTCTAGTAAGACTGTTTTCAATGTTCTATTTGATCTATAATATGTCAGTTCTTGTGTATTTCTTCTGACAAAAGCGTTCAAACGTTTGGCAGTACCAGTAGATATAAGAATTGTGTTTGATAATAATGTTCTTATTCTAAGTACCGGTAAATGGAAAAAGTCTAGCAGAATTTTTAGAGGAAAGATGAATATTGATACTTATGTTAAACAAAGAGTGAAAGACATATTTGGAAATTCATTTTGGGTTAATCTTGATCAATAATCATGCAATATTACAATGAAAAAGGCAAGATATTTCAATGACGGTTTTGAAAATAACATAAGTGTGTACTCACTAATCGGAATAACATAAGATGTGTGGTGCATTATGGGGTAATGTATTAGTACAGGGTTTGAATTTGAATAAAATAGGCATATTGAACTCTTCAACTACATATACATTTTTTTTTTGTTGTCGTCAATAACTTTACCAATCATAATGGAATCAATATTGTAGTGTCTTGGAATTAGACTAGCGAGAATAGTGCCACTGGTATTGTACGATGTTTGGATGTTGTGCAATAGAGAGAACAGATTATACAAGTGAACCGAGTTATCATGTAAAGAAACCGTCTGCAGAGTCATTATTAGTTAGTCGTGTGATTAACTATGCGAATAGTGATCCTACTGAGATGTCAGATGTTACATTGGCGACCCTTGCAAACTACGGAAGGATGATGATTTGGTGTTTTGACTGATTTTGCCCGACGGAGGTTGGCCTGAACCTCGGTGACGTGCACTGTGAGTACCATACAGTCCCATCCATTGAGTTTTGTGTGTCTATCAGAATGGCAGAACAAATTACGATTATTACGGAGACGAGAAACCTAAAGACTGGTCCGTTTGTCCATACAGATAATCAGATGACCACGGGTAAGGCGTGGGAGGATTGGATTGAGGGATTGGAAAGAGAGTTTAGATATTTCAAGATAACTGAGGCTCAAGATAAAGCTGATGCACTAATGATTTACGGGGGCAAGGAAATTTCCAGATTAGCCAAATCATTGCCAGATATAGAAGGCGGTGCTAGTCAAGATTGCTACAGTAAAATCAAGAATAAACTGGATGACTATTATAAACCAAAGAGAAATAAGCACCATGCCAGATACATCTTTCTCAAAACAAGAATGGATGAAGGGGAATCCACGATTGCCTATGCTGCCAGAGAGAAAAAGCAGCAGAATGTGAATTTGGGGCAACAACAGATGAGAGAATAATGGAACACCTTATCCAAACAATCAAAAATCCAGTACTAATTCAGAAAGCTATTGGGAAGCAGTGGACACTCTCACAATTGCTTAGTGAAGCATCATAACTGGAAGATGTCAAGATGCAAATGAATGAAATGAGGAATGAAACCCCAAATGATAAACATGTAGCAAAGCTGCAAAAGAAAAGATGGATACCAGACAAGAAGAATCAGAAACTAACAGCATCAACAGATGAGAGAAAGCAGACAAGATGCACATACTGTGGATATGACAAACATGTCAAAGGTCAACGATGCCCAGCCTATGGAAGCTTCTGCTTCTCCATTGGCTTGGGCATGGTCTGGTGTGACCGTTTTATGCTCGAATCCCTCTTCCTTTGCAAACTCTTTGAACTCCTTGGAATTAAAAGGTGGTCCATTATCTGTTTCCACTCTGTTGGGTATCCCATGGGTGGCAAACATCTTTTTCATCTTGGTTCTTGTTGCCTTGAAGGAAGTAGAATGAGTCGTCTCTACCTCTGGATACCTCGTTCTTTTGTCTACAGCAACTAGGTTGTAGTGGCCATCTGGATATGGACCTCCAAAGTCTACTGCGATTACATCCCAAGGTTTGTCTGGTATTGTGGTCATTTTGATTGGTTCCTGCCTGTGCTGTTTAGTGGTGACTTGACATTCATAGCATTGGCCTATCATCTGTTCTGTCAGTGTATTCATCTCTGGGAACCAATATTTCTCTCTGAGCATTTGTTTTGTTTTTGTCATGCCCAGATGTCCCATTTTGTGAGCAGCTTTGATCACTTTTCTTTGCAGTTTGGCTGGTATGACAATCAAATTCAGTCTGAAGATCATACCCTCAGCAATGTATAGCTCATGTCTAAGAGGATAGAATGGCTTGATGTCATCATCTTTCCTGAATTCTTCCCAGTCATCTCTGGTGATCTTTTGTTTGAGTTTGCTCAGTTGTGGGTCTTGTGTAGTTTCATCTTTGATCTTGTCAAGGATAACTGCATGTTCATCCATGACAATTTGCTTGATCATCTTTTCTGTCTTGTCGGATCCTGTTTCTGGCAATGGATGTCTAGACAGAAAGTCAAGTGGATCTGCTTCATCTTTGCCTGGTTCATATACTAGTTCATAGTCCACGTCTTGCATGTCCATTACCCATTTCTCTATTCTTGGTGGTAGCTTGGCTGTTGGCTTGTTAAACATGGGTACAATGGGTTTGTGGGCTGTCACTATTTTGAATCTTTGTGTGCACAAGAAGATACATTCTCAGCCTTTTCTTAGCCCAGTGGATGGCAAGGGCGTCCTTCTCCGTCTGGCTGTACCTCTTCTCAGCTTGCGTCATAGTTCTGCTGATGTAGTGCACCGGTTGAATCCCTCGATTGGTATATTGGAACAATCCTGCTGACAGTCCATCATGGAAACTAGCTTCAGTACGAAGGATAATCTCCTTAGAAGGGTCGAAGTATGTGATTGTGTCTTCACTCGTGATGCTGTCCTTCAATCTCTGAAATGCCTCCTCCTCTTTGTCTCCCCAGACAAATTTGACATCCTTCTTAGTCACTTCTCTCAGTGGTGCGGTCAGACTAGAGTATTTGGGTATGAATTTTGACAGATATCCAATCATCCCAAGAAAACTCCTTACTGCTCCCTTCGATTCTGGTCTCTTACTGTCTTTTACCGCCTTCACCTTGTCCTCAGTCGGTTTCAGACCATCTTTCGTGAACATGTATCCGTAGAATTCAATCTCTTCAACAGCGAACTGGCATTTGTCATTGTTAAAGGTGACATTGAAGTCTGCAGCTCTTTGTAGTACTTGTTGGAGGGTCTGGTTGTGATCTGATAGCGTCTTCCCACCTATCAGTATGTCATCCCTCTGTCAGGCAGTAGGGAATGTCGCCGAAGATCCTCTCGATTAAATTCTGTGATTGTTGGTTGTGTTATGAATAATCTTACAGGTTTAGCTACCTCTAACATAAATGTGCTTTTAATGTTTTTTTTTGTAAATTAAATCGCAATTGTTACATTTGCGACTTTTTAAAAGCAATTGTTTATGGATGGCTTTTGGATTATCTTTTAGATGTTTTAGTAATTTTTTTGCAATAGAAGTATTTGTAAGTATTTCCCAAAGTTTTGTTTGATTGAACAACAGTGGTATTGGGTCAAATATGGTGATAAAGTCATTGAATTTATTTCTGTTACATTTTTTATGTTCCCGTATTTACTAAACCTCAAGGAACAACCTCTTATTAAACTATTGAAGGTTTGGCAGAGACAAAAATGCAGTGAGGAAAAAGAAGAGAGGAGGGAGTGATGTCATGAATATTCAAATGAACGAGTTGACCTTTGTGTCGAATAGCATGTGCACTATGCAAGGGTGTGCGCGATATGAATGTAAAGCAATAAAAGAGATGTGTTAATATCACGATGAGAACTACATGTATTATGTGGTGTAAAGCCATTTTGAGGCAGAATGGCAACTGAAGGTTTTGAATTTCAAAGAATCAAAGAGCGTTTCTTATTCTGATCCATGCGATGGGAATATGACATGAGGACTTTGACTCAGTCTAGGGTTGTTTGTTGGTAATGAGGCCGGGGCAGTGGCGATGCCAGAGCAAGTGACGTGATCTTGGAAGGTATTGTTACTATACACTGCCCAAGCTGCTGCCTGGAAGACTTTCAAGAACTTGCCAGACACTGGAGGAAAGGCTGATCATCCTAAAGCTGTGAGGGCCTTAAAAAATCATTATGTAGTGAGAGGAAATTCAACCTTCCAGCACTATGTATTTTTCGAGACTTGTCGGAAAGAGGGAGAAAATGTAGCCCAGTTTGTAGCTTGACTTCATCAGGAGGATGCAACTTTGGAAATTATTTTGAGAATCAACATAGATATCAAGTTGTGCAATGTTGCAAGTCTGCCACTTTGCATAGGAAGCTCTTAGAGAAAGAGGATATTGTGACTTTGATAGATCCATTGATCACTCCCTCAAGGCACAGACTAGAGGGAAAAGGTCTGCAGGTATTGAGCCTGTGAAATTCGATATCAAGGACAACACTGACTTTATGCTTGTCTCAATGAAGACTCTTTTGTCTCACAATTACACCAAGTCACAACTGACAGAGTATCTTGGAAAGGCTCTTCAGCATGCATACCGGTATACCAATAAAACAGTGGCAAGAACAATGTAGTGGTCTACAGAAATGACACATATTCCAACAAGCCAGATGTGTTTGATCCAGAATTCACCCATCACACATATGAGGAAACATACTCATTTGGATATACAGGATACATGTACCTCAGTGTCAGCAGAGATCATTATAGTTTTGATGTTTACTCCCTAGACACTGATGGATCTTTGCTCTTCTTACAACATCTTAGGTCATCTTTGATTCATCACTGGAAAAGGAAATGCCAAACGTACAATCGACATTGCGGAGAGATGTTCTGTAGATGGTTGTGAAAGAAGCAAAGGTTTGCTTGGTCTTCGAGCATTCAGCAGTTCTCAATTGAGGTGATAAATTTGCAGGCATCTCAAAAGGCAGATGGATCAAGCAGTACTTAATCCTTGATCCAGAATGCGGTATAGTTTATGCATTCCAGACTTTTTAGTGACAAAGATTTCAACTAAGAAAGTGTGTTATCAGACTTAAAATGCTTTAATAATATCTGCAAGAAACAGTAAAATCACAAAAGTGAGCTAAGATGGGAGATATTTGAGCCAGAAAACCTCCCACCAATGATTGCATCATTGACACCTAGCATCCAGAGAGCAAACTTTGTAGACAGAGTCAACAAGGGACACAGAGCTCCAAAACCAGCGCTGCCCCCTCAAGATAGAAATGGATGGGACCTCTCCCCAGACGGAACATTTTGTGAAATCAAGTGTTTGGAGTTCTTCCAGCACCAAAGGCGTTCATGGAATTGGTCAAATGTCTATGTCAAAAGGCCACCCAAGACATGGCCGAAAAAAAAATGGAACCAAAGTTTTTTGGATTCAGCCCCCCTTAAACTGACAAAGTGGGGAAAGCATAGTAGCCCAGACCTGCCAACCTTCTGCAACAACAAAAGTATTCTCAGAAAGAAAAAAAAAGTATTTTTAAAAATTTATCTCAACATAACAATCGCCAGCCTGTTGTAGTGAGATCGGTGAAAAAACATGTAAAATGACTCTACTTGAAAACTTCATAATTCACTGTTTTAAACATTGGTTTGTAGGCAAGAATTTACTTGTTCTTTTCATGCAACAAGTTACTGGCCCGACAGTGATTTTTACCAGTCTGGGACCGTCGGACTAGTGTCGCACGCTGTGTATAATACATACTCCATGATTGGAAATTTTTAAAAAAGTAACAAATCATACAAAAAAATTATTGGCATATTCATACCAAGAGGAACAAATACTCTAAAAAGGGAATGGTTGGCATGTCTGGTAGCCGCTATTATCACACTGATCACATACATTTAGGTTTGTCACCAATGTGGATTCATTTGTCACAATGCCTTACCCCACTAATCACATACATAAGGTTTCCCGCCAATTTGGATTTGTTTGTCACAATACCTTACCACACTGATCACATACATAGGGTTTCTCACCAACGTGGATTAGTTTGTCACAATGCCTTACCACACTGATGATCACATACATAGGGTTTCTCACCAAAATGGATTTGTCACAATGCCTTACCACACTGATCACATACATAGGGTTTCTCACCAATGTGGTTTTGTTTATCACAATGCCTTACCACACTGATCACACACAGGGTTTCTCACCAATGTGGTTTTGTTTATCACAATGCCTTACCACACTGATCACATACATAGGATTTCTCACCAATATGGATTTGTTGGTCACAATGCCTTACCACACTGATCAAATACATAGGGTTTCTCACCAATGTGGATTTGTTGGTCACAATGTTTTACCACATACATAGGATTTGTTCAACACAATGCCAATGTGGATTTATTTGTCACCATGCCTAACCACACTTATCACATACATAAGGTTTATCACCAATAAAGATTTGTTGGCCACAATGCCTTACCACACTGATTACATACATAGGGTTTCTCACCAATCTGGATTTGTCACAATACCTTACCACACTGATCACATACATAAGGTTTCTCACCAATCTGGATTTGTTGGTCACAATGCCTTACCACACTGATCACATACATAGATTTCTTACCAGTTTGCTTTTGTTTATCACAATGCCTTACCACACTGATCACATACATAGATTTCTTACCAGTTTGCTTTTGTTTATCACAATGCCTTACCACACTGATCACATACATAGATTTCTTACCAGTTTGCTTTTGTTTATCACAATGCCTTACCACACTGATCACATACATAGATTTCTTACCAGTTTGCTTTTGTTTATCACAATGCCGTACCGCACTGATCACATACATAGATTTCTTACCAGTTTTCTTTTGTTTATCACAATGCCGTACCACACTGATCACATACATAGGGTTTCTTACCAATGTGGTTTTCTTTGTCACAATGCCTTACCACACTGATCACATTCATAAGAGTTTCTCACTTGCATGGATTTGTTTATTTTGTTACAAGAAGTCAACAAAAGACGGCAGTCTTTTAGAGAGGCTATAGACCACCAAGATGCAATGATAATGGAGTTGCAGACAGGTTTCTGAGAAGAAAACTAGTAATTTGGTTGATGTTTGATCCCAGAAGAATGAAGAGATCAAGCGGCTGAAGAGGGAGCTGAACGCTCAAGAGTAGTAATCGAGGAGAAAAGACACAGATAAAGCGGTCATTGACCTTATTACTGACTCTCGCAGAGTCCGTCTCAAGAAGGGCGAGATTGAAAGAAGCCGTCTGAAAGCTCTGAAAGCATTACCACACTGATCACAAATATATATTTGTTTATTGTTTAAACAAAACCAATACAATATGCTGCAGCCATATCACATTAATCACATACATAGTGATTCTCACCTGTATGGAATCTAATTAAAATCGAGTTGAAACATACCACCACTATTAATAGATGACAGGTGGTTGTGATCAGAACTGGTACTGGAACTAAACTGACCAATAGAACTGGAAAAAGACTAACATTCAGAACTGGAACTGTGGCTGAGAGCATGCCAAGAAATGGCACGGCAGCCTACATGAAGGAAGCAGAGACAAAGCCTCGATCAGAGACAAATGCAACATTTTAAGATGCATCACTTCATTGTACCAGAAGCTAATGCCATGACTCTCAATACCAATTACTCAAGATTGGGAAAGAGTGGTGTACCGACTCAAAATAATGGAGGGGAAAATTAATTTTCAATACAAGTAATGAAGTTGAGCAGCATCTTTGCCAATCATTTGCGCCTGTATGATCAAACAATCGATAAGACAGAAGACGGACAAAAAATCAATTAAACTCAAAGCATTATACAATATGCTCCCCTCCCCCTGCTGAAATCGAGTTGGTCAAATGAATGTGAAAACAAAG
The DNA here is from genome assembly GCF_018143015.1 of Lytechinus variegatus. Lineage (NCBI taxonomy): Eukaryota > Metazoa > Echinodermata > Echinoidea > Temnopleuroida > Toxopneustidae > Lytechinus > Lytechinus variegatus. Next base: position 29,031,879 of record NC_054754.1, read on the forward strand.
GTTTGGAAGCCATTACTGGTAAAGGCAACTTCCTCTGTGTCTTTATCGATCTGTGTTATACAGCCACAGTTTGAAATCTCAAGTAAAACAAAATGAGAAACACAATTGAGGCATTGGAGCTACATATTAGACTTGCTTTCACAACTACGCATGAGCTTTTTCTCACAATTAGCATGAACTATGATATGAATTTAAAAACAGATATAAGCACAGCAAAACATACAAAATATCTAATGTTCTCCCCCACCCCTTCTAGAAAAAATGTAGCAACGCATACTTGATGGTATCCTTGTAATTATCTCTCAAACTCAAATCTCAACATGAAATAGAATACTAGTTTCTTTTACCAGTGGTAGAGGACATTATGACTTTGCTCCATTACATCAGCACGAGATATATGTATACCTGGCAATCCAATGTAAATGTGTGTTTGCTAAATGTCTTGGGCAAGTAGACTAGTTGGGTGCGTCGCAGCATAGCGGTTCTGACTCATGCCTTATAATCGCAAGGTCGCGTGTTCAAATTCCCCTGCAGCCTAGCATCCTTGGCAAGGCACACTTTGCCACTCTCCATGCGGTTGTGAAATGGTTATCCAATAGGATGCAAAAGAATATTTTAGTATGGCAATTTAGTTTGGAAACTCTTGTGGAAATGCTCCCAAGGGAATGCAGAAGTGCATATAAGTACATTGTAAGCAGGCTACCTAGGATTCCATGATTGGGGTAATAAAAGCACTCGGAGCTGCCATCGTAATGTATTACGTGCTATATTAAATAGAAAAAATTATCTTTATGAACTGTTGTTCACAGACATTTCTATAAATCTAGAGTTAACTCGGCTAAGAGGATTGAAGACATGAAGTTCTTAATCATGAACTCTGCAGTCAAAGACGATATAAAAAATTGAGATAAAAAATTTCATCTAAAACACCAAAGAAAAAGGTCACTTAAATGTATTCTTAAACTTTTGTACAATATAAAATATCTTTCTCATAATATTTTGCCAAATTTTAAACACCTTCTGTAGTGTGTAGGGCATATTTGGTCTCCATACACATGTCAATCTTTCTCACTGGCATGTTCAACATCCGCAGCATCAGTAAATTCATCCCATACACCACCATCATCAATATCATTAGCTCATTTTCAGACATTAGCTATTACATGTATCTTGATCCATCAGGTGACTAGAATCATCAGATGTCTTGAAATTGTTACAGCAATCCCTTAAAAGCAGTTCCCAGGTAGATGTACCAAGATGTCTTGATCCATTTGAACCTCTGCTCCTTGATTACCTATAGTTCGAAATCTCCATCTCATAACCCTCCTACAGAAAAAAAGAAATACATATCCACAATTAAACTTACTCCACTGGAGGAATAAAACAAATAATCATTGGCATGCACTATTGTGCCATTAATCGAACTGCTACAATCTTTGCTAACAAGGGATCATTGCTGACATGTTAATAAATTGTTCTTTCAACTGAGAAATGTTTTTTAGCTCCTATCCTAATTAGATATTGCAGTTGGATTTCTTGCTGATTAAATTATGTGATGACTAACCTGCAGAAGCTCACTAGTGTCTGTACTGTAGTATCACAAGGTTTGCTGTTTTGGCACGTCTGAGAAATTGCAGAATTTTCGTCATGTGTGATTTGTTTTCAACGTTATTAATATCATTGCTAGAATATGTTTGGTCACATGATGCTGTAAAATATGCTTAACTTGTGTAGGATATACATGTAATAAAAGCTTTTTACCAGTGACATCGATGCTAGCCCCAGTGATGTACTTGCTCTTGTTTGAGGCCAGGAAGAGACAGGTCTCTGCAATATCATTGGGTTCACCAAGGGTACCAAGAGGGATCATGGGTAACATCTGGTCGACAAGAATTTACAAGGAAAATAAATATAGGTTAGAGGCCCAGGATTTCTGTTTTTAAATTGCTAATTCAATATTCATCAGTCAGAGCTGCGGACCTGAACGAGCACATTTCGTATTTCAAAGGCATAAAAAAAATCAGTATTTTGGTAAGGAAATCAGTATTTTCAAAGAAATACCAGAGGACAACAAATACCCCTTCAGAAATCAGTATATTGCATGAAACCATCTGAATTCTTCACATGTATCAGTACTAATTACTGAAAATTAGTAATATTTGGAAGCCCTATTCACTATTCCTTACATCACACTCCCTGTTCTTCTGTGAAAAAAAAAAAAAATGTGAAGCAAGTCTCACGGAAAACAGAAGTTTCCATGCAGCTTGGCAAACAAATGCTAAACATTGCAAAAAGGTTTGATGGGTAGATTTTTCACTTTACTTCATTATGATTTTTTACTCACTGACCAAGAAACAATCAGAGCTTTCTGTCATATTTTCCATCGCAATCATTTGAGCAAATTCTGGTTAAGTTGGAATTATTCTAGTAGTATAATAAAATAAAAAAAATAAACTGGATACAAATTTGTGGCCCAGTTTTCACCTACCATTTTAATGACTTTCTCTGGAACCTTGTCAGTCATTGGTGTTGTAATGAAACCAGGTAAAACACTATTGCATCGGATTTCAAATCTAAAAAGAAAAATTTAAATTAAATGAAAAATGTTTGAACAAATGGAATTTAATGTACATTTTTTTAATTAAAAAAAAGGCAATTATTATAGGGGATATTTGTTTTACATGAAAAGTCTTACTTGATTTTTAAGAAAATAAATTATATACTAAGTGATATATTTTCCATGGAAACTTTTGTCTATTTTTTTTAATTAGATCAGAATATTCAAACTTTTCAATTATCAATCTGTAAGAATTATAAACCTTGTATTTTAAGTTAGAGTTGAATTCCTAACATCCAGCAAAGTACTAGTATCTTGATTAAATAATCCCAAGACTTGAAAGTACACAAAGTGGGTGTAGAACAAGTGGCAATTTAAAATCCAATTTACCTGCTCAGTTCTTGGGCCATGGTTTTGGTCATTCCTATAACGCCAGCTTTCGATGCGGAATAGTTGGCTTGGCCAATATTACCCATCTGCATTTTGAAAATAAAGTACCGGTGTAGGGGTAGGAAAAAAAGAGAATGCTACATGTATATTGTGATATCATAATTCTTAAATTAAAGATTCATGATTTTAACAAAAGTAAAACAGATGATTCACTGCAGCTATTGAGCAGCTGATGTTAATTTTATACTCATAAAAGGGAAATTCATTTTGAACTTGCTCAATCAGGGGTAAAAAATGCAAAGCAGATCAAATATTAAATCATAAATTATTAAATGGTCTAACACCACTATAATAGCTTTCTTGGTCCACATGGAGGGAAAACTCCTCCACCTCCAACAATTCAATTCAATTCAATTCAAAATGGTTTATTAAAAATCCTTTCTTTGCAGCCAAAGCCGAATTGCGAAAGTTTACATTTCAAACAAAATCATCAATAACAAGGTAAAAATAACTTAGAGTACTACGGACAAATTTCAATATAGACATATGTGTAACAAAGTATTTCATAAAGAAATTCAAATCAATACTCACTGATAAATGAAACAAAAATGGAAAATATTCAAAATACATGTAAATATGAGTGGATACAGGAAATGAAATGGAAAGCAGAAATGAAGAGAAATAGTTGAAGAGAGAAGAGAAGCAGAGAGGGGGAGAGAGAAGAGAAGAAATTGATAGTGAAAGGGAAGCTGAGAGAAAAGGGCGAAAAAGCAATTAGGTCACATGTTTTCATACATACTTGCAATGATACATATTTTGGCAGATTTTTGTGATTTCAATTAAAATATTAAGTTCACGACTAGATATCAGTGAATAATTGCTCATATGGAAGAAAAATATTTTGATTAACAAAGTAAAATGAGATGAAATAAAACTTGAGTTCTCCAACATAAAGAGAGCTCAACATTAGAATTATTATGTACATATAATCTGCATTTTACAAAAAGCAACAATCTTTTAATGATATCCTATTTAAAGAGTCCAATGAATGTTGAATAGCTTGATATTATTATACATGTAACGATAGGGGAAGATATATAAACAAAACTACTCCTTGTAATCAATTCTTTTAGAGTTTAGGTGACGAATCAAAGAGGGCAAGGGGCTATTTCTATATCGTGAAGTTCGACATCGCATCTCTACTATTCCAGTCGAGCTTCTGGTCTGATATTGACAAGTCCTATTTTGAGGTAGAAGATGATGCAGTTTAGACGTGGGGATTTGCATAGACTTCGCAAACGCAAGACAGAGTTTGATCCGTCTAGGAAGCAAATGTAATGCTCAAATGTAATTAACATACTTCGTGTCTTCATCCCCTCCTCCTCCCAGGGCCAAATGCTGGTAGGAAGATATTCCTGAGTGGTAAGTCTGAAGACTTGTAGTTGAACCTTGCCCATCTCATCAAAATACACTGGTGCAGCAAGAACTTGGCCGAGGAGGATGATCTATTGTTACTCGTTGGGGTGCATTGACAATGCTAAGCACTCCCAGTAATACAATAATCCACCAAAACCAAGTCCCCGTGGTGTGGACCCTCACCAAAAATGCAAACTTTGTTGTGAAGTTAAACTTCAACTCACCGTTGCTACAACACTGCTGATATTGATGAAACTTCCTCCTGTAACTTTACTCTTCACCATAGCCTGGCTAACTGCCTGGCACATCAGAAAGGTGCCCTAGGCAAAATCAGAGGTCAAAGGTCATGTTAGTATCAGTAAACTTCCATCACTCCCAACTAACAATTTTTCAAACAAATGTCATTTAACAAAAATCACAACTGAAAACTAGAACAGCTAATTGATTGGGATGCCTCAAAAACCTCCCATGGTCTCAAGAAATGGCACCCAAGGTATCACACACCATTTTTAATATTATGGAGATTTTAACATTATGATATCCCTAGAAAAAAAAGTGGAAATGGAAGCCTTGGAGCATTAATTGGTTTTTAAGTTAGATCTTTTCTGGTTAATGATCTAAACGTTGGACAAAGAATATACCGCCTAAAGGGTCAAAATCTTCAACCCCATTCTAAAGTATAGAATGGATCCTCAAGCAACTCAATAGAAAGAGACAATGTGTGTGAAATTCTGATTACCTTCAGGTTAACTTTGATAACCTCGTCGAAATCCTCTTCCTTCATTTTCAGCATCAACTGATCTCGCGTGATTCCTGCAGAGTTCACCAAAATGGTGGCAGGCTTCTTGAAGGCGTCCGCTATCCCGGCAACAAGATCCCGTACTGCACCCCCATCACTGACATCCGCCACAAAAGATTCATGACTCTGATTATCTATGTCCGATGGCAGGCTTGCAATAGTTTCATCCAAGCTGCTCTGTGTCCGATCAACTACAGCTACGCTTGCTCCATTCTTGGCAAAAAGCTGGCAGGTTGCACGGCCTATTCCACTTCCTCCACCTGTGTGGAAATTGAGACTTCATGAAAGCTTATAGGGTTTAATAGACCAGGGGGAGGGGGTGGATCCAGGAAGTCAAAATTTTAACAAAAATGAAATGGTTTGTTTCATGGATGGTTTTTGTTACTGAACTGCTAACAATTTTTTCATTAAACTTCGCACATGACTTTAGATTAACACTATCCAATAGGCGTGCACACCTAAATAATTATTCGATATGGCAGAGTGGGGCCAAGGCCTTAAACTTTCTTCTCATTTGCATAATTTTTTAATATTGTGTGCTCACTGAGCATTAGATATCAGGATTTTCATAAAAATCAAATCAAATGAACTATGCAAGGTTTGTGACAGTTATCAATAGTTAGCAATTGCATTTTTTTCACAAACATAAAAAAAAGCTAATCACATTCCTCATTCAAGCATGAATGTTTAATTAAACGCATTTGAATCATATTAATTGGTCATGATCATAACAAAAAAGGTTGAGAAAAAATCATTTCAGTTACCAAAATGAAACAATACTTGCCTACGATAATTGAAATTTGTATTTTTTGCTTTCATTAAATGTTCATTGATTCGTGAAATGATGAATATTGTTGAAGGTGGTTACACTTCGTAATTCCGAAACAAGTAAATTGCCTATACCTCGATGTTCGTTAATCCGAAAACGTAAAAGGGTTCGTTAATCCGAACATTTGTGGCGTTATTCTGAAGGTTCGATAATCTGAAAACAAAATAAGGTTCGATGTTCCGAAGGTTCGTTAATCTGAAAACGAAATAAGGTTCGTTGTTCCGAAAGTTTTAATCCGAAAACAAAATAAGGTTTGTTGTTCCAAATGTTCGCTAGTCCGAAAACGAAATAAGGTTCATTAATCATTTCGTTTTTGGACTAACGAACCTTCGGAATTACAAAGCTCATTTCGTTTTCGGATTAACGAACCTTTGGAATTACGAACCTCACTTCGTTTTCGGACTAACGAACCTTCAGAATTACGAACCTTCGGAATATCCGAACCTTTGGAATTACGAACCTTCGGAATATCCGAACCTTCGGAATAACGAAACTTTGGAATTATGAATGTATGCAGTTGAAGATACTCTTCCCAAAAATAACCGTCATCATAATCGATCATTTTTATTGATAGAAATTAATCCAATTATAGCAAATTTTAACACGTGTTTATTCAACCATGAAATTTAGCAAAAAAACTTGTATCGTCTTTTAGAATGTACCTTAGACAAGCCTTCTATTTTTTATGGATGAGAATATGGAATTCGTTCCAAAAAAGTGGAATCTAAATCAGGATATTTGGCTTGTGACTTTTGAAAAGTGACAATTTTGCTTTCTAGATTTTTATGCTACTTGCATTGCAACTTGCAAGTCCCCTAATGGTGGCTGCACGATAGCGAGCCGTCTGTGTACAAGGAGAAATTTAAAAAAAAATGTAAAAAACTCCTCGAAACAGACGGCTGCCAGCTGTCTAGGATAAATCTTGCTCATTAACATATGGCCACGGCCTGGGCTTGCAGATGCAGACTGACCGAGAATGGATTTGCAGTTACTCCAACAATCATGACAATTATCTTCTTACCAGTTATTATAGCAACTCTACCAGCCAATAGATTGCTTGCTGCCATTTTACTGTCAGATCAGTGATGCAGTAATTGTGGCAGTCCTCAAATCTCAATGATGAATCCCGGCCCAGAATTCCGGCTTCCACTAGTGTCAAAGCACAAGCTGCAAGTAGCACCAGGGTGCGGTCAGGGACTTCAGAAAAAAAAATTAAAAAGCGCTCCGTCACTCGAATAAGAGAGGGGATAGGGAAGGATTGACACCTAAAACAAAAACAAAAAAGATTTATTCAGACTCTTAGACAGAAAATAATGATATGACGGTGATGAGACACCTTATCATCATTACAAAAAAGATATGCGACTTTATACTTCTCAGCTCAGTCTGTGCTGACTGATATTGATAACCTGCCCGAAAGCTCGGCGCGACAGAGTGCGAGCGCGGTTGCGCCGAGATCGATAGCGAGCCTGCACGCACGTGCTTGCACATTCAGTATGGGGCGCCAAGTGTCCGCCAGTATTTTCGTCCAAATCAAGCTATTTCGTACACAAAATTTGTTTTTATTCAGACGAAAATCATTTCGTCATGACGCTGTTTTATTTCGTACACGAAATTTATTTTTTGTCACAAAAAATTAATTTTGTCTCAACGAAAAAAATTTCGTCTAGACGAAATGTAATTGCGTCCACAAACTTTTTTTGGCGTGCCATACTCCGTCCAATTCACGCCATTCCGTACACAAAAGTTTTTTTGTTCATATGAAAATGATTTCGTCATGATGCAATTTTATTTCGTATACGAAATTATTCTTGTCACACAAAATAAATTTTCGTCGAGACAAAATGTAATTTCGTCCACAAAATTTATTTCGTACACACGAAATGAATTTTGATCTAACGAAATGGCACCCCAAGCGTTCCAAGGAAAATTCTGTAGGAAAATTTGTGTTTCACTCCAACGAAATTCATTTCGTCATGATGCAGTGTGATTTCGTATACGAAATTTATTTTGTGTCACACTTATAATCAATTTCGTCGAGACGAAATAAAATTGCGTCCTCAAAATTCATTTCGTTGCGATGCGAATATCTATTCCGTCGATGAAATGATTTTGTGTCACATCACAAAAAATTCCGTCGACAAAATGATTTTGTGTCACATCACAAAAAATTCTGTCCATGTAAAATAATTCTGTCTCCTCTTTCTGGCAGGGTATATGAGATCGTCGCTGATTGGCTGCACCTTGCTCAAGCCGATCTTCGATCGATCGATATCCGGCCGCGGGACGGTCACACTCACAGGTCGGCGTGTTGGTGAACCTTTCTTGTTTAGCTTAGATTTCACGTTATTCATGCCAACAAGAGCTGCAAACAACTTCTCTAATTGGTAGAATGTGGACGGACATTGCATTCGTAAGTTCAGCTATGTTTGAATTACGTTGAAAACAAAATGGGAAATCGTAGTGGTTGCCATACCTGCTACTTTCATTTGCAAGAAGCTGTGTACTGTAAAAATTATAGTCCCATGTATTCAAGTTTGTGTACTGTAGTCAGACAAAGGGGGGGGGGGGGATTGGTCTTTTCTGCACACCTAAAATGGTGAGGAATTATACAGGCTGAAGATATTTTGGCCTAGAACTTAGCAAATAATGTAAAATTCATACAGAGCAAAATGCTGAAAATTTCATTGAAATCAGATGACAAATATATTTTTTTTAATTTGAAAGAACAAATTTATTCAACAGTTTGGGCATGTTGGGCGGGCTTGGCCGCAACTTGGCGCAAGTTTACCCAGCCTCACTAACCTCGTACCCCGGGGCCGGGGCACTTGAACAAAAAAGTGGTGGGGGTGTGCCGCAGGAGAGACAAAAACGGGGGCCTTGGGCTTGGAGCGGGCGTATTGTAAAAAGGAGGGTCTTCGGAACGGGGTTTGGTCTTTGGAACTAAAATTTTGTGAAATGGGGGTCCTTGGAAGTTGGAACGGATCGATCGCCAGCGTGTGAGTACGTGCGTATGCATCCCTATGGAACGGGCATCCGTGATGCAGCTAGCGCAGCCTCCGCCGGGTGCGCTCGCTCAGAGACGATGGTCGGACAGCGCTCTGTGGCCGCTTTTCACCAAAATTGCAGATCAATGCAACCGGAATGGCGTAACGAAAAATATGCGAAGCTTTGGAGCGAATTTCTTCTTTTTTCTAGATAACAAAATGCTTTGCCTTGGAGCAGCTTTCTTTGTTTTTTTCTCAATAAGACAAAAATGCTATGCCTTGGCTTGGAACGGAAATTTGGGTGTAAAAATGGGGGTCCCCTCCGCGGCACATACCCACTATGCATTATATACTGAGTGCCCCCCCCCCCGGGCCTCGTACTAGTGTGAGTGCCCTAGCCTAGGCTACTCCACTTACACGTATTGCGATGTTTCAGTCTTGATTCAGGCCCTCTTCAAATTCAGCTCCTCTGTAATTATGCTCTCGCAGACAAAGTCCGGAGGGGGCATATAAAAGCGTTCCACCTGTCCATTGATTTGCCTGCCTCCCCCCCACCCCCACTTGGTTTCAGTGCAATAAATTGAAATATATTTGATTGTTTTTTTTTTTAATTTAGGTGTGTTGGTAGATGACACTCTAGGCACCGTGCCTATTAATTCCTGTGTTAAAAAAGTGAGTGCACGCGAATTAAAAGTTGGACTTAAATTACTAGATTTTAACATGGAACTCCATTAAGAAAACTATTTTTAATTAGTCCCTAGATACTACTTCTTTTCTTGGGGTATTGAAGCCTATTCGTCCAGAACTTGCTCAACTTTTGCGAATAGCCTTGTCGCCATAGGGTTGTACACATCCTTGTTTAATACTGATTGTCACGTGACACGGCAATGTGTGTGTGTCGTTAGGCTGTTTGGCCTGTATTCAAGGCGTTCTATCCGTTATGATTTTATATTGAAGCAGAATACATCAGGTATAGGCCCATGTCAAGTCAAATCGATACAGGGATCGAGGAGGGGGGAGGGGTAGAGCAAAAAATTCCCAGTCACATGGATTGAAAATGATATTTTTTAATGATTGTTCATGCATTAGGGCAAACCCCTGTGTGGCAGGAGCATGATGAGTAAAAAAAATGAAATAGTAGAAAGAAAGAGGCCGAAACATATGGCACGTGGGAATGAAGTTGCTTTATATGTTCCAAGCGAATGAAGCAAGCGAGAAAAAACCTTTCGTGCAAATCTAAATTTGAGACAGATATCTTACCTTACACTTTTCCTAATTTTGGTTTCTTTAATTCCCTTCATTTTTTTATATCTTGGTTGTACGTAGAACATTCGGGGGGCATGCACTGGGCATAACCCTGGCTTGTGTACCCCAGTGCTAAATCAGCAGGTGGGTTTTGATATCTCTGGATATTTAGCAATTTTAAAACTTTTTATAGAATGGATGAGAAAATCCCTGCAATCTGATTGGTTGAGAGCAATGCAAAAATTTTACTGGGCTGCATGAACGATATCCCGATAATCAAAACGCAACGATATCCACTGTAAACAAGCAATCTTCTTCTTCTTCTTCTGTATCCTTCCTCCGCTGTATCGGAGATCCGCAGTTTGATACTGCATTAATGGTAGCGTTACATATTTTGACGTGAGAGTAAGGTAGATCGAGAGAGGTGAATCTTATGCAAGAAATTTAAGACAAGTAGGTTAAGGTCGTTTCTGGAGGAATCTGCTAATTCGACGTCAGGTAGAAACAGGACGGAAGTGGTAAATTGTTGTGGTTCTTGATCATTGAAATACACAGAAAAATACTGCAGTTCCTCGTCTTCTTTTATTAAGTGTAGAAGTGTTTTCCTGTGTGTGCTAAACGCTGGGCATTCTCCAACAAAATGTACAACGCTTTCCAGTTCGGAGTGGCAGAATTTGCAGGACGTTGTGGTACTTTGATTCAGAGAGAATAATCTTCTATTCGTTGGGTATGTACTGCAGGATAATTGAGCTCTGATGGATATAGCTTCCCTCAAGAGAGAACGCTGGAGACTTGCTTTGGGTAATAATTCTTTTTATTACGTTGGGTCATGCCCGACCATAGACTTAGAGAAGATTTTTTAGCAACTGCAATTTCAAGGGCTGCATAGTGTTGTTTATAAATTTTTCCCATTGCTAGCTTCTTCCATACTTTATATGGAATGCGCTCTCTAAGGATGTTAGTGAGACTTGGAAGCTCATAACTATTGAGAATTTTTATCCAGCGTCTTACCAATGGTGTATTGTTTGCTATACCATTCAATAGGATTCTTCTTTCAGTGCGCTCGTCTGAAAGGCTTGCATATTGCCCAAGTAAGAGAAGAATTTCATAGTCGATTCGCTTATCCATTGGAAGGATATCTAGCAATAAATAAACAATTTCGTCAGCCGCACTCCTTGGCAAACCAAGCACTCTTTTAAAAAGAAAAGATTGAGCCTTGTTCAGACGGGACAGCATGTAGTTGGTAAGTTGGATAATCTGAATCCCATACAGCATTCTTGGTATACAGAACATTTTCCAAAGATGAGTACATATTGGTGGCAGCAGGCGTAGAGTTCCTTGCTTTGTTCCAGTAAGCGAGAAGAAGGTGTTATATCCCTTTGATATGATGTCATTGGTGTGATCAATATTACAATTGCTTTTTATTATGCCAAGGTGTGGGTGCTCTCTGCTTTCCTTGATCGTCATTCCTCCCATTTTCCACTCGATTGAACTTACACTGGTTGATGTTTTTTTGTTTATTACTACTACGGCACTTTTTTGTGGATTAATTTTATATCTCCAGGCACAGGAATAATTGAAGGTGAGGTCCAGCATTGATTGGAGTTCACGAGGGCATGTACTGATAAGAGCAACATCATCTGCTAGTACTATCACTCCCATGTAGCAACCGTTAATAGAGCATCCTAGACAAGCATTCCTTAGTGATTTGATCAGGCCGTCGATGAAGACTGTATATAAGGTGGGAGAGAGCACACTTCCCTGTTTTACACCTTGAAGGATTTGAAAAGGAGAGCTGACTTTTCCTTCCCACATGACTCTACTGGTACTACCATTGTAGAATTCTTCCAGTGTAGATAACAGAGATTCATGGAGGCCTAGGTTTTGAAGCTTAGAAAATAGGCCTTTATGCCAAACGATGTCAAATGCTTTCTGTGCATCAAGAAGAGCAAGATATGTTGTGCATTTCTTGGCAGAGTTCAGTTGGATTATTAATTCCAGTGAGGATGCAGTAAGGAGGCAAGATTTGCCTTTCTGGAATCCAAATTGTAACTGGTCTGGGACATCATTTATTGCAAGTGGAATTTCTAGTTGAGATTTGATGAGCATTTCCAAAACTTTACCAATTGTTGAAGAAACTGTTATGCCTCGGTAGTTTGAAGGATCTTTAACATCTTTTCCTTTTCCTTTGTGAACTGGGACTATAAGGCCGGACTTCAAAGGTTCAGGAATATACTTTAGGGATATACATCGATTGAAGAGGGCGAGGAGTAATTTCCGAGCTATTGGGCCAAGATATATAAGATGCTCAGGAGATATATTATCAGGTCCTGCAGCTTTTTGTTTCTTGAGAGAGTTAATAGCTTCATCTAGATCTTTTGAAGTAGAGGGTTGAAGTGGTTGATTCAGATTGTCCTGGAACGGGCGAGTGGGGAAGGCTTCATCTATTTCAGGCGGAGAAGAGGCATTTATATAATCCGGTTTAGCAAGATCTGAGAAATATGTGTTGAAGCCATCTAAAACTGCCTCTCCTTCATACGTTGTACCCCTATAAGACAGTGTGTCGGTAGACCGAGATCCTTTGGTGCGTTTGACAAGCCTATAGAAGAGTTTGTCATTGCTACCTTTAGCATCCTCAATTTCTGAAAGGAGATTATTGTGACACATCCTCCGTGCTTGCCTGATGCTACTTCTAAAAAGACGTTTGGTATATATATGCTTGATCCAGAGAGGGTCCTTGCCTTTTGGTTTCCCGCTGGCCCTCCAGAGACGCCAATAATGTTGAGATTGTTTATAACATGCCTCTACCTTTTTTTGTCCACTCTCTTTTCCCTTTCCTTTTTCTTTTCTGACGGCCCTTTGAGTGTGGTAGAGTTAGTGATACCTTCAGCATTTCTTTGCTAAGTTGATCAAGCAACAAGTCAATTTTAGTCGGATCCAAACACATTGTAGGAAGATTATAGAAAAGTTTCTTTGATATTTGTTCCATAGGAAGAGTATAGAGATGGTGCCGCTGGTCTGCACTGCACTGATGCCAAAATATCTTAGGACGAAGTATAGACTTTCCAGATCCTCCAGTAATGCGATCAGGTATATCATGATCTACTTGATAATTGGCTAAAAGTGGTAGTGAAAATGTCACTTTAACCGGTGTGTGGTCAGAGGTGTTTAGAGGATCATCATGCTCAATAAGAAGGTCAGAGAAGCAGTTTTCTAGTTTTGCAGGTATTATAAAGTCATCAATGTATGAATGTCGTAAACCATCATCTGATTGGAAGGTGTACAGCTCCTTTTTATTTTGGAGAGATGACAAGTTAATCATGTTCTCACTAATCAGAAATTCCTTTAGAATACGTTTTGTAGGTTTCTTGCACGATGCATTTGTCAGATCAGCATTCAGATCTCCACCAAGTATAATCAAGGCCTCTTTATGAGTTGTTTCGATGTGGGATATGGTAGAGAGCATATGATGATACTCAGAAATACTATTGGCATCAACATCACACGGAAAGTATCCATTGCAGATAATTAAATGCGAGTTTGATGGCTCATGGAGTAGATCTGTAATGACTAATCTTTGTGATTGAGATTCTATCTTTGTTGCTTTCCAAGAGCTTGATGTTCTGATGAATGTAGCTACTCCACCCTTTGCTCTCCTTCTTGGTAGTGGTAACGATGAGTTATTTTGCTGTGATATACTAAAGACTTGGAAGTTATCATTGATATTAGCAAGCTCATTAAGGTCCCAATGGTAAAGCCAGTGTTCTTGAATTAATAGGATATCCAATTCTTCTAATAGACGTGATATGAAAGCATTGTTAGACTGTGCCCCCCTGCAGTTGAAGGTTCCCATTCTTAGTTGTTTTCCTTGTTGTTTTCTAGTAAGTGGAGACTTGTGGAGGTTAAGTGTAGTATTTGTTGGTGTTGGGCTCTCAGTGCTTGGCGAATGACAGGGTCTGTAGTGGATAGGGGTAGTGCTAGAAGATTTATTGTATACATCACTGCCTGGTAAGTGTTCTCCATTAGAGTTTTGTGGTCGGCGGTTGAGGCTCGGCCCTGCCGAAAATCCTGTTGCTTTGGTGAAGGTGTTAGGTTGGAGGCCTCCTGATTCAGTTCTTGAGTGACTGATGATCTATCTTTCGTGATGCTGTTATCCTGTTGTTTCCTGGGCTGTTGTAATTCAAGGCATTCTTGAAGAGATATTGGGCTGAGGGGCCTAGAGGTGTGGTAGTGGCTGTTTCTATTTTTCTTTCTCTGAGGTAGATCTGAATCATTGGTATCATGACGAGAGTTACTCTGCTCTTGACCATCTTTAACCTTGTCTGCATAAGATACAAACTGTGCCTGCATATCGTTTATCTCTCTTGCTGTATCCTGTTGAGTTTTTGATGTTACATAACTTGTTTGTGCTGGCCATTGTTCATTATAGTTGACTGCACTTTGCCTTCTTTCATTTGAATGGAACTTGGTGTTTTGACTCTTCCTGTTATTATTATTTATTCCTTTGCTGACATATGGATGGTTTGGTTTCCTTCTGATGAATTCTGGGTGTTTCTTTTTCACACTGAAGGGAGGTTGAGCCTGAATACTAGTATCATAGTTAGAAGCCTTGTCTGAGCTGGTATCGTCAGATAAGAAGCATTCATCAATCAATGGAGAAAATGAGTTCCTGATGGGTATTCTATCTCTAGTATTACATGTAGATGTTCTCCTTTTCATCTGACCTTTAGGCTCATTTCTGACTCTAGAAGTTGACTTTGAGGTATGTTGCAGGGGAGGATTCTCATTCATCATAAGATCAACTCCTTGTTGAAGGCACTGTGCATATATGAAGTCGAGTTGAAGTTGTAAGTCATACACTGTATCATCCCGATCTTTTACAGCCTTCTCTAATTTATGAATGTAGTGATCTTTCTGTTTAAGTAGATTCTGATCATTAAAACGCAGATCTTGTAACTGCTTGATTTCTCTGGTAGACTCCCCCATCTGCCTGTGAAGACTCTCATTTTCGCTCATGGTCAGGCTAGTAAGTGATCTCTGAACTTTGAGGTCTTCTCTCAATCGATCTTTTTCTTTTTTCATTTTGAAACAATGAGTGCAGGGACCTGTAGAATCTGAAGAGTCTTGACTTTGATTGACATTATTACTCTTCTTGAGTAATTTTTCCCCTTCTGGCTCTAACTGCTCTACTGGAGAGATGATGGAGGGGGACTGGTTAGCATTAGGAACTGGGTCAGGAGTACCAGATTCTTCTTCCAAAAAATCGCCCGAAAAGGTCATTGTGATGTCATCGCGCATGTACTGTTACCGTCACTTGTTTACGTCAAAATTTGAATTTCGATCAAAGCAGAATGAATCAAAGGATGCAAAATGATCTGTAAGTACAAATACGGTACCGTAAATTGTCATTGGGATTAAAACTGCCCACATACTCGTTAGTTGAGAAGTCCAGACATACATGTACGATCTAACGTTAGATCTATACTGCCCTGGGCTGGCTGTGCACAGCCAAATATCCACTGCAGGCCCAGGCAGGCGCTGGCCCCCGGCGCGGCCCGCATACACACACACAGCTACATGTATTGGAGGTCGGAGGCTGCCTCAACTGCTCAAGATATAGTCAATGCAAAGCTGTATGTATCTGGCATTTTGGGTATAACAATATCTTTGTGGCAACATTATCCAGTTAAGCCCATATTTATGTTGTCCAGGGTTATCAAAGTGTCTGCGCTCTGCATGCTGCATTAGATTTTGGAATTTTCATGCATCGATCCGGTAAATAAATCATGCGTCCGGTAAATAAATCATGCGTCCGGTAAAAAAAATCATGTGTCCGGTAAATTAAATTTACCGGACGCATGAAATTATCATGCATCCAGTAAATCATTAATTTTTGTGGTTTATTAAAAAAAAATTCCATTCTATAAAACAGATGATGCATGGGTTTCTTTCGTGGGTCAGTGGAACTGTGTGCATGTGGTTACCTTGTACACAGAGTTCCTACTGACCCACTCTAACGCATCATTTGTATATAGATGGCTACTATTTTTTATTAAATCGCGAGTGTAGACCTAAATGTAATTATAGAAAAACATTTCGTTAAGGTTTTTATTTTTTTGACCCCCCCCCATAAAAGAAGGAAAAACAATTATAAACGAAGTTATAATATACACCCCTTTAATGATTTCGCTTTTTCTTCTCTCTTTTCCCCTCCTTTTTTTGGGGGGGACCTTTTCGGGGGGCACCACCCCTAGCCATGCGCCACCAAATAAAGAGACGAGCGAGCAAAACTTTTGTCACCCAATACAAATATCAATTTTGTGATATATTTTGACACTACATTTGGGATGATTCTCGCATGAATTTTTCTTTCATTTGCTTTTTTATGGCCGTTTATTTCCCAGTCTTCCCTTTCTCCCCCCCCCCCTCTCTCTTTCTTTCTTTCCTTTTCTCTTATCTGGATTTTTTTTCCGGTGAAATCCACTAGGGATCAAGGGCCAGCCTGCATGCCCCTGCAGCGGTTTACGCCTCTGCCGTGGTATACGCATGATCTTAACCCTAAAAAGACTGAATCAGCCCCCCCCTCGACATTTTTCGTGATAAATCCGCCGCGCAAATCTTTTTGACCGCGTTGCTCGCTGACTTTTTACTTTCAAGTCTCGCGCAACTTTTGAGACCAAAATTGTGACCCCCGGGTACACAGTTTCGAAATTACGCAACATTTCGTTCCTGCATGCAGACCCAAAATTACTCAAAAACGTGAATTTGTGTACAAATCCAATACAAATAGTGTTTTTAGCCAAAATTCATAAATGTATTATTATTTTTCCTTTTACTGCTTAAAATCAATTTATTTTATCTTTTTCATGGTCAAAATAAAGTCCCTGACAATTTCCATTGAAAAAACAATGAAAAACAAAGTCGAAAAACAATGAAATACATAAGAAATTTAGAAAACAATAGAATACATAAGAAAATAAACATGTTGAAATTTTTAAAAAATAAATTTGATCAGATGCCTATCTAGAGTAGGTGAAACAAAAATTAGCATTTCAGGGGCATTTTTTTATTAATTAGAGCAAACTAATGATTTTACGCAAAAATTAGCATAATTAATGAAACATGAGATTTTTTGCATAATTTGATGTGATAATTTGGTAGATTATGCCATGGGTAATGTGTGCCAATTTTCGTCGCGATCGCGCAATCGACGTCCGAGATCATAAGGGGGCGCTGAATCAGCCCCCTCCCCAGTCTTCTTAGGCATCGAAATAGCCCAGTCTATTTAGGGTTAATCATGATTAAAACTAGAGGTAAATCCAAGATTTTCCAAAGTAGGGGGGGGGAGTGGGGTGAATTTTCTCAAGTACAATTAGACAACTCCCAAAAAAGGTTCTCACTTAAAAAAAAAACCGGTCATTTTGTCTCACGTGAAGTGATGGTCACTAAAAATGAAAGTCATTTCGTTCGCGTGATATTCGGCAAGCTCCCCCCAAAAAAATAAATAAGAAAAGGGAAAGTCATTTTGTCCATGTTATATTTGGCAACCCCCCCAAAAAAAAATTAAAATTAAAAAAAAGGTTTTAACTGTAATAATGATCGAAGGTAATTTTGTCTTGCGTAAAATTTGACAAATGAAAAATAAGATTGTCACTAAAAAAATGAATGTAATTTTGACCCACATAAAATTTGGCAAGCCCCCCCCCAAAAAAAAATGAAAAGGTTTTAACAAGCAAAAAAAAGGCTAAAAAGAGAAAGAAGAGACAAGAATATGAACGAAATATATCCCCATTACAAATAATGCTGTGATCATCATAAGGGAGGGGTCGCATAACTAATATAATTCCAAAATATTTACTATAAATCTCAATAGGGGGATCGTGTAGAAATGCTCACCAACAGTGAGCATTAATATAATCCATTTTAATTTCAACTAATTTTATAAAGTATTAAATGTCTTCCCACCAAATGAAAGTCATATCGCATAACTCCAATTTGTATTAAGGCGTACATTTACCAAAGTCTTGGGTTTGAAATCAGATTCAGAACAGCATTGTCCAACCGGCAACCCATATTTTGGGTAATGTCGCCTATGAGGTCCAAACATTAACATTAATCATTGGTACTAGGAGTGTGTGTGTGTATTTTGAGTTTTTGACAGACGTATATCAATCAGGTTTGATTATTTACGTCTGGGACCGACCTTTAATGTCACAATCCGAAAGACGTGATCAGGGCTCGAACCTCTGCATCAATGTGTAACTTCCCCACAGCTTGGAGTGGGTGACACCATAGGAGTGGATGACACCATAGTAATAATAATAATAATATTCCACATATTTATATAGCGCTTAATGCATCGGAACGACGTCTCTAAGAGACTAAGCGCTTTCCAGACTCAGTATTACCACGGTCATCAGAACCTTGTATGCCTGCGTACAATGTATGCACCTTCTCCACTCCCTGGGGAGCACTCCAACAAGAGTTCCAAGACTCAATTGCTAGGCATACTACATTATACATAGGCTTTCACATCCTACCAGGTACCCATTTAACACCTGGTGGAGAGTGGCAAAGTGGATTAACGCCTTGCCAAAGGACGCTAGTCCATGGCGGGATTCGAACACACGACCCTCTGATAGTACAGGCCAAGTTTGAATTTGGAGTCGGCAGGTCAAAACACATTAAATATGCAATTTAGTTTCCGCATGATGTCTTTTTTATGAGTTATGAAATATTCTACTTATTTGAACAAATTTGGGTGTGTAGGTAGATGATACCAATACAGGCTAAGTTCGAATTCGGAATATGCTGGTCAAAGATCACAGCTCATTAAATATGCGAGTTGGATTCCTCACGATATCTTATCAAAAAGTCATCAGATTTTTTAAATTTGGGTGTGTTGGTAGATGATGATGCACAGCATTTATATAGTGCCATATATCTGTTAAAGACATTCCAAGGCGTATTGGAGGAGCCAGCCAATCTGGGTCGCCTACAAGGGTGCGCACACAGAACTGTGACCCGCAGGTATCTCCTCCCAATTACTGGTTGGGGGTATCCAGGTGGACCACTACACTGGGTCATAATATGCGAGTTGGTTTCCTCATAATAACTTATAAATATTCAACAGATTTTTTTTAAATGGGTGTTTAGGTAGATGACACCAAAATACAGGCTGAGATCGAATTAAGAGTCGGTCGAAGCTAATTAACGGCTATGCGAGATCAGCTCATAAAGAGAGTTGCATGTGTCATACATGTACCTTGATTTTCTGCTGCACGGCGGCATAAAAAGTACCCTTGAGTGGCCTAGCCCGAGGACTATGTCACAATTGTCATGAATATTCATTACATGGGCTGATGATATCACATCCCACTTTCCTTTTCCTTGATAGTTAATATTGTACACAAAATTATAATTGCTTCATTTTGTCATGTGTAATTGATATGTCTCCATTCTAATTAAGTAAGTTGCTGTGATCCAATTGTTACTTTTTTTAATAAACCTAATTTCATACAAAATGCAAAAGAACAAGTGGGGGTATGACATCAGTTTGCTCACTGAATATTCATGCATGCCCAGAACTGTTCCACAGGAATATATTTTAAATTCAACAACTGTGCTATTTTCCGATTTTGATCAAATTTCCAGCATTTTTCTCTGTGAATTTTACTCTATTTCTTGAGACATAATCAATTATGAATATCTTCAACCCGGAGCAATCATGTTGGTATTGGAATAATGTTACATGTAGGCCTATTAAGCACTAACACCTATTGTTCTACTTGGCCCGGCCAGAGGCAAGACTTCCAGATTGATGCTCTTTCAAGAATTGAATTACATCCTGGATAGAAATTATGAGCTTGTCTTGTAATGGTTTGGGGATGAAGGGATCAGACCAGTGCCGTAACTAATACCCCTTTCATAAACCCAATTATTTTGCTAATAGCAGTATAATTTGGTCGTAAAATCGGAGGAGGACCAGAGTTATCCGCTTTATTTTGATGCTGCAATTATCTGCAGCAGCATCGGGACCAGATTTTGACTTTATGAACGCATTTCTAAATGCGGATAATTGCCATGGAGCGGTCACAAGGTCACCCTTTTCCGAAACAACCGCATCGGAGGGGGTGTGTGTGTGCAATTGCCATGAAGATTATCCTCCTTTTTCAGGACGGGCGCTTGTAAAAATAGTACGGATTATTTTCAGAGTTTATGAACACAATTTTTATTGAATTATCCGCATTACTCTTAGGCGGCTAATTGGAGGATAGGTTTATGAAAGGGGTATAAGATTTTTTTTTCTCAGGGGGAGGGGGTCAACTTGGGGTCCTTGCTTTTTCAGGGGGGCACCATTTTGTTCTCTGTGTGTGTATATGTGTCACAAGGGTGGATCAGACTTTCGCCAATAGGGGATGGGGCCCAAAATTATCTTCAGGTCTATATTTTCCCTGATCAGTCACTTCTTAGCTTTATTCTTATAAAATAACATCAATATGAAATAATCACGTAGGCCTTATATAAAAAGTGCAAAGGCAAGCAATTTTTTTTCTTACTTTTTTTGGAACTTTTATATATGTATTTAGGATGTATTTTGTCCTGAAAATTTAACATTCTAGGCACCGTTTGTGATCCTGAACAAGATGTGTGTGTTCTAGATAATTACTGAGAATGCCAAGCACGAACATAATTTTTAATAAGTGTTCTAGCATGATCCTGTTAAGGACTGTTTAACCATGAGGATGGTACATATTTCAATAATGGGAATGCGAAGCACGAGTTGAAAATTGTTGACATTCCGACCTAAAAAAAATGGTCATTTGTTCTATGCACTAGATCATAAAATGATAGGTACGTAACTAAATAATTGATGCGAGTGCAAATTGGGAATTTGAGTGTGGCAAACTGATTCTGTTTGGTTCTGCTTGCGTAGACTGGGGCCCGTTTCTCAACACCGTTAAGTCTTCTAACTTCTTAACTAAATTGGAAATAGTTAGCTACCTGTTAGCGAACTGTTTCACGAATCCCTCTTTGCCAAGATCGGGGACAACTTGACCAAATAGTTATGACATCTCCAAACCTGTCATAACTTCTTTCTTAAGGGTCAAGTCCACCTCAGAAAAAATGTTGATTTGAATCAATGGAGAAAGACCAGACAAGCACAATGCTGAAAATTTCATCAGAATCGGATGTAAAATAATAAATTAATGACATTTCAAAGTTTCGCTTATTTTGAACAAAATAGTTATATTAACGAGCCAGTTACATTCAAATGAGTCGATTATGTCACTCACTATTTCTTTTGTTTTTTTTATTGTTTGAATTATACAATATTTCATTTTTTACAAATTTGACAATTAGGACCTCCTTGCCTGAAGCACAAAATGTTAAAATAATGTAATTCCACGTGTTCAGGGAGGAATGACACTTCATTTCACATGACAATGACGAGAAAATAAAAATTATTCATATTTCATATAATAGATTACAAAAGAAATAGTGAGTGATGTCATCAGTTTCTCATTTGCATATCGACCGAGATGTGCATAACTGTTTTGTGAAATGAAGCGAAACTTTAGAATGCCATAACTTATTTTACATGCAATTTTGATGAAATTTTCAGTGTTATGGTTGTTGAATTTTTCTCTTTTTATTCAAATAAAGTTTTTGTTGGAGTGGACTTGTCCTTTATGTAGTGATATCATGTGGATAGACTGTGACATTCAAATGAGCCTCGAAATTTGAAAATTTTATTACGTAATAATTTAAAGAAAAATGAATTATATAGCAAACAAGTGGGATAAATCATTCAATAGTAATTGTAATGCACAGAAATTATAACAAGTGTTAATTTAAGGTAGTAAAATAATTGAATTGACAAAGATTCTACCACTTCAGGTCATCCATAATTGGACTCGTTTTCAGACCCTTATCAAAATTTTAATAAATTCTTCCTCTAATATACGCATAGCATTCATAAAATCTAAAGAGTTTAACAATCCATGATAATATATTTTTTGATGATGTTTGGAATCCTGAAAATCTGTTTGATTATCATCATGTTAAAGGCAAAAAGAAGCTGCTGAAAACTGCTTATCTAAAAAAAAAAGAGCCAATGGAGTAAATTAGAGAGTCAAAAGGGGGCCTAAGCTTTCGATCCTAGCAGAATCTTCGTCGGAGGCAAAATGACAAACATATAAAGTGGAACAACCATGATATAGACCACAAACATCCAACAGCAACACTAGAAACCATCATGTTAGGAAGAAAGCCTTATGGTTTACTTACGTAAACTATTCAAATTTTATATCTTGGGATAAATATCTCAATGTCCACTTACATGTGATTTTTTTTATCATGATATGAATTAGTGTTAATTTCATTTCCTCAGAAATTTAATGCCCATGTCTGCATATTTAAGTACTTTTTAAGCATATTTTGCCTCTATTTTTTGCAACTTTTGGAAAATTTGCTATTTTGTGACTAAGGCTACGTCTGGTATGTACTTTCCACCAATAGTATCAATATGATATTAATGGATTCTAGTTAATCCTTTTGGGTAATTTTGGAACTAATTCTGTGTTTGGTAGATAAATAGGACTAACTTGTCCAGGTGTTGAGAAACGGGCCCCTGCTGATGAGTAGGCCTAGAGTTTTTATGCCCCTGCAGATGAAGCCCGGAGGGGGCATTAAGTGTTGCCCCTGTCAGCCCCCCCCCCCCTTGGTTTCCGCGCAATAACTTGAAAAACATTCAATGGATTTTAAAAAATTTGGTGTGTAAGTAGATGTCACCAAAATACAGGCTAAGTTCACAGCTCATTATGCAAGTTGGTTCAAAATTTATTTTTTTGATTATATTTATATGCGTATTGATTTCTGCATGATATTAAGTTCAATCATATTGAATGGATTTCTGATCGCGTTAACTGGGGCCCGGGTTGGCACGTTTTAACCAGTGTGTTTTAAAACACATTTTTTTTACTTGTGTGTTATAAATAAATCCTCTTTCTCTTCCCCCTTTACTCTTTCTTGATTGCTTTGTCATGTTCCTCTTCTCCTGTTCAATCTTGCACAGCAATCAATATTAAGAATATCATTTTAACAAACAAATCTATGTAATTAGCTCACTTTTATCTACAATAAATTCGTAAACATGGCAGGGCCACACAACATTCAAGACTATTTTGGAATGCATGCATGGTTACACAGTTATGATATACACAAGTGCATATTATCAGATCCCGAATTGCTTAAAAACTTGATTTCATGTACAACTCAATGTGAGTCATTGCCAAAATTTGTATCTGTATCATTATTTTCAGAAATTGCTGAAAATTTCTATTGGTAATAAATTTGAAAATCTGTACATAAGAAAAATGAAAAAGTAAAAAAAAAAACATTACCAGTAACCTACATAGACTGGGCTATTTCATTTCCTAAGAAGACTGGGGGGGGGGGGGGCTTTATGATCTGGGCAGTCAATCATGGGATCACAGCGATGATTGGCAAACGCATTACCCATGGTATATTCTAAAAAACTATAATCAAATTTTGCCTAAATCTCATTGCTAATTTATGCGTAAAATCAAAAGTTTGCTCTAATTAACTAAATAATGCCCCTGAAATGATCACTTTTGGTTCACAGACTCAATATATTTCAACATCACACTTATTTTCTTATGTGTTTATTGTTGTTTCAATGGAAATAGTCGGGGACCATATTTGACCGTAAAAAAGTTGAAATTAATTGATTTTAATCAGTAAAAGGAAATATAATGGCACATTTATGAATTATGGCTAAAAACACTATTTCCATAGATTTGTACGCAAATTCACATTTTTCCAGCAACTTTTGGTCTGCATGCACTTCCAAAATGTTGTGTAATTTCGAAAACACATACCAGGGGGTCGCAATTTTGGTCTCAAAAGTTGCGCGAGACTCGAAAAAGTGAGTGAGTGATGCTGTAAGTCTGTGAGTGATGCGGTAAAAAAAAATTGCGCAGTGGATTTATTGCAAAATATGACAAGGGGGTAAATCAGCCCCCAGTCTCATAAGGTTAAAAACATTATATAGGCCTACTGATTGTTTTTAATATACATTTGATCAGAATTCCTGAATTAAAAAAATAAGTAGTTCAAGGGCTATATTTATAGGTTTGAATTGAATTTGTATTTTATGCCCTAAAATTGGTATAATTGATTCAAATGAAATAAAGCATATTGATTTACCCGAAATGAAATTAAGCTTTGAAACCCAATGTATATCAATTTTTCCATTGTGCAAATTCCCCTCGCCCCCCCCCCTCGATTGACAAGACTCAAGATACCTAGGGACAACACGTATATAATCATGTATTAGGAATGAAATGTCATATTACTTATAAAGTGTTTTTTTTTGTAGGCATTCAATTTCCATGATTTAGTAATTTGGGGGGAAATATCAACTTTTCTGTTCAAAATTCATAAACAAAATTGTGGTAATCTCTTATTAAAACATCAAGAACTGAAATCTTATTTTATTTAGTGTATAGTTTAATTGATTTACAGAAAATTGCATCATAAAACAATAAAAAAACATTTTGTACTACAATTCTGCGGGGGCATCTGTTTCCTTTGGACACGTCAAACTTTCTTAATTATGTGTAATTGATTCTATGACATGTGTTTACATTTGCTGCAGATTCCCATTCAGCCATTGGACTGAACCGGTACCAAGACCGGAACTGTAACACAGTAAGGATGGTCAATATGAAGCGAGCTTCATTGAATTCCTCCAAGAGCTCTGTACTCTGTTCTGATCATTTTGAAGATGCTTGCTTTGACCTGGGCAGACGATACGTCTTAAACAGGATGCTGTCCCAACCATATTTGATTTCCCGCCTCGTCTTCAGAAGGTACAGTGGATCTATATCATACATGCGTTCTAAAGAAATATATATTCTGTTTTATCTACCTTTGTTTTGATAGAACATTGCTTTAATTATTCAATTTTCAGTAGCAAAATAGAGATGAAAATTATCCTAATCAGGAGGATAACCATGGACCGGGGCCTATACTGTGTATTTACAGTAAACTACTAAATAAATATATTTTTTAAAATTTGGTTTAACTCATAATCCTGGGCTACTTTGAGATTGCATAGCCCAGGGAGGGGGAGGTGGGCTTTTTTGGTCCCCCTCTTCAGATCTTGCCTCTGATCAAAACGAAAACCAATGCACACATCAACATCAATGTAATCTGCAAGCATGGAACTAAAGGTTACAGAATTCATTAAAATTTATTGTTAATAAATTATTTATTGTTAATAAATTAGTAATGCTAATTTATGCGTAATAGAGAATTCTTTGTTTTAAAAGGTTAATCTCTAAAGAATTCCCGAAATTCTATGATTTCTAACAAAGTTGCTCAAAAATAAATGGTAAATGACATTTCTAATCTTATGTATTTTATTGTTTCTATAATTCCATATGTATTTCTTTGTTTTGGGGCCTTATGTATTTTATAGTTTTTTTAATGGGATCTGTTCATGGCACTATTCTGATTATAAAAAGCAAAGATTTGATTATTTTCAACCAATAAGTGCAAGAATAATGATAAATTTGTCAATTATGACTGAAATAGAATTTCCATTGGATTAAATGTGTATACAAAATAATATTTTTGAGCAATTTTTGGTCGGACATAAACTCATAAAATGTTGCGTAACTGAATATCCGGGTGTCTCAAAAGCTCTGCAGAATTGACCAAAAGTAATCATGGTACCTCATTTCTCATTGTGGACTTATCATGAAAAATGTGGATGGGGAGGGGAGCTTATTAAGCCCCCCCCCCGGGGCTTGATAGGGTTTATATATCATCATGTATATTTTAAAAAAAATTATCTTGTTGCAAGTCACTGCAAAAGGTTTGATTTCTAAACGAATATTGTTCTTCATGGATAATCGAATATTTGATTGAAAAATTATCTTTGAATAGTTATCTTTTCATTCTTGTATCTGTTTTTGTTCAATATTCTTTTTTCTTATTTTTTTATTAATTCGTCTCCTACAGAATTCACCCAAACCAAGGTATTTCCCAAAAGACTTTTCGATTCAGCAAACAACCTCCCAGATACTGCAAAGACACCAGTGCCAAAGTCTTCAGCACCTTAATTTCTCGAAGACCACTCCTACTGAATACCAGAAAGTCCAAGAGGGGTAAAGTGGAAGTCAACAACAATAATGGACTGTATTAAAACTTGGAGAAGAGGCTGAAAACCACACAGAAGTCCTACCTTATACATTACTTGCTTTTAAGTTTGGACAAACATTGATTTGCACAACTTTACAACAAAAAATTTACGCTGTGTGGATTCTGATTATTTAAAATAGCTCAATGAAAACGTTTATCACTGGGCATGTAACAAAAATGAATTCATTGAATTTGAAGATGTCTTACAGTATATTCATTCTGATTTGAATGTCAGAAGAGAAAAAAGTTTGTGAAAAGTAGGAATGACGGCAAGCTGACAGAAGAATAGAATACATGTAGGATAGAACAAGGCCACAGTTATAAATGAGCTGTTGGATAGAGACAAAAAGATGAATTAAGAATGGGGGTGATAGAGAAATAGAGACAGGAATTGGGGAGCCTGTGATGAATGCCTGAGAAAGTAAAAATTACCATATTTTATTTTTTTAAGGATTTGAACAGTCAGGAAGAATGTGGTCTTTTTTCTGTTGTTTTTTCTCAAAATACTGGTATGTTTTGTGTACAGAAAGGGGTATAATCCTTTGCAATAATCACTCTCACAGAAAATATTAACTAATCAAAAGAAAAGTCAAATATTTCACTGATTTACAATTGTTCGGTCCACTCTCATATCTAAAGTTACCCCCCCCCCCCCCATCATTTCAAGGTATTGGAGAGAGGTTGGGCAGGACATGGCTGTCAGCAGAAAAAAAATGCAGGGTGGGGCAAAACAATTTTGGGATATGTGCGAGGGAGCGAATGCGACAGAGCAGAATTTTGTGGGGGGGGGGATATATGCGAGAGAGCAAAATGACAGAAGGAAAATGCAGGGGCCAAGAGATTTGAGGAATATGTAAGAGGGAGCGAAGTGACCAAGCAGAAGAAATGTAGAGGACAACAAATTGTTGGGTATGTGAGGGAGCAAAGCAACCAATTAAAAAAGGAGGTTAGTCAAAACGTTCTTGAATATGAGTAAGGAAGTAACTTGTTCACTTCCGAGCAGTAGGACTCGTTTTAAAATAGCTTAGGAAATATGTGTTTCCTAAGCATGGTAAACACATATTGTAGGCCTATAGTACAATTTAGGTGCTCTAAGAGTTAAATTCTGAATGAGCTGCATTTGCTGGTAAATCATGCGCAGAGGATCTTTGTCTTTTATCCATTTCTACACTTTTCTTTAGATTTCAGTTTTAAGGCGGGAAGGATCCCACCCTCCTGTGGATGCTAATATTTTGACTGACCCTGGGTAAATAGAATAATTACAAAAACAAAAATTTTAATATGAGATTTTTTAATGCCCCTTGAAAGTCCACCATCTTTCTCACTCTCTCCATCTTTGTTTTTATTCATTTTAACTTTCCAATTCTTTCTCTCTTGATATCTATAAAGTTCAGGTTCACCCTTTTAACTTGCACTATTCCAAGCCCCCAACCAATTGGCATCCACAGGAATGGGGGAGTGGGGCTTCCCCCTAGAAAATAAAGTCAAACAAAAGAAAAATGTGGAAAATAGAAATGGATAAAGACAAATAATCCTCTACGCATGTCTTACCTACCAATACAGATCATTCACAATTTAATTCTTGCAACACCTAAATTCTACTATGAGTTTACCATACTTAGAAAATGCATATTTCCTATGCCATTTTTAAACAAGTCCCTATCGCTGGGAGTGAACGTGTTGCTCACCAGCACGAATTCGAAAATATTTTGATTGACCTGGGGCCCGTTTCATAAAACATTTGCCGCAGCGGCAACTCCCATTTTCTGCGGCAAATCTCAAAACAGCGGCAAATGACAATTTCTGCGGCAATATTTGATGCAGCTATTTGAGCTGCGTCAAATATTTGCCGCAGATACTTTCAGGGGCAAATGACAATTTCTGCGACAATATTTGATCTATTTGAGTTGCGTCAAATATTGCAGCAGAAACGGCTTTTTCATCAAAATATCAACAATTTGGAGGGCCTAACAACCATATTGCTAAAGTTTTTGATGATATTGAATTGATAAATTGCTTTTTGTCATTCTAAATAGAAAATACAGGTATTTTCACTCATTGACAAATAAAAGTAGATATTTATTGAATCACTAAATTTATTGAATTGAATTTACTGAATTTATTAAAGTCAAATTTATTTCATTAAATAGATACATAGGAACATCCATTGTGTTCCTGCAAATTTACACTTTAAAAAAGTATTTCTTTATCCTGTAAAGAATGAATAATTGTCTCAGTTTGTCAAAGATGTTGCGTCATTGGCTTTTGAGTTTCAATTAGATTCATTTCATTATTCATAAGTGTTTTTTTTGCTGCTGTTGGTTTTTTTCTGATGTGTTTGTTGAAACTCCAGCTGAAGCTGTGGTTGCTGTTAACGTTCCCGGAGTGCTTGTTGGACACCTTGATGTTGTTGAGGTTGCCAGTGTGGTTTTTGCATCTCCTGCAGAAATTGTTGATGCTGCTGTAGTTGTTGCTGTTGGTCAATGTAGTGTTACATCTCCTGTGTGTTTGCTGCTGTTTTTGCTCCTACTGTGCATGTGATTGAAGTACCTGAAATAGTAATTAATTTATAATGCATATGAGCAAGATACTAAACTTATTCCTAATTTCAATTTCATTGTTAACCTTAATAGAGTGGGGGGGGGGGGGTGGAGGCACCTCTTGGTACTTTGCAAGATTTATCCAAATGGACAAGATCCTCAGGCACTCCCGGGATGACCTACCAGAATAGCCTCACAGTAAGGTGTATTAACAGGATTTTGTACTCATAACATTCAGTTGATTTTGCATGAACTCAATTCATCAAATGAATGTAAAGGGTCTACCAGTAAAAAAATTCTGTGAGCTTTTTCGGGTAATCTTTCTGAGTCCTTTTACTCCTTTAATGAAATATTAATAATTAAATACATGATGAAGTGAGTTTGGCAGTTATTTGACATGTTGCATCTTATGTGCTAGTGGTGGGGTCAATCATTATAGAAATGCAGAATATACATGTACATGTACCAATTTGGCAAGAGAAAGCAAGTCACATTATCGACCAATGATTGATATTGGTTTGTTACTTTTGCAGCTGAAAAAAAAATCATCAACACCTCAAACTAAGAGTTTAATTCTAAAATTTGGATTCCTGACAAAGAGCAAATCAAGAAGACAAAAATCATTCAAATTGTTATTATGACTTACTTTCTATGCCAAAATGAATCAGAATTATAAATAAGTTTAACTTACGTTTAAATCACATTTCTAGGCTCTTTATCTGGCTCTTCAAACCCTTCAGTTGTTGATTCTGGCATGACTTTCTGATACTATTTTGTGTCCTTCTGGAACTGTGGACAAAACCTCACCTGAAGGAATAAATTAAAATTTTCAAAAAATGTTTGGCACTATAATTTTTTTTCTCACATGAATACATTACATGTATATCAAAAGAAAAAAAGGAAACTTCATTTGACTATTAGGTTTTTGTCAGGGGGGGGGGGGGGGTAAAGGGGTCAAGATGGGTCAATATGATGAACAAAAATGCAATAGTAAATAATATATAAGGATCAATCTCTGGTTGAAAAACGTCACTTCATGCAATTATTCCTCATAATTCATCTTGCACACACATATACACATAGTGAGGATGGGTGAGAGAGAGCGAGCATCGTCATCGTACATGCAAAAAGTATTAAATCCATCACTGATGTATAGATGGGGGCCATGCCCCCAGTCAGACTGCAGGTCCCAAGAGAGTGGCTTCTTTCATCCAAATGATATTCATGACTTGAGATGTTTTGTATATTTAATGAGCTTGACGCGGACCATAACACCTTTTCATTCGGTCATTGCTGCTCTAACTGTGCATCGAATTTCATGAATTTGGTACCATTGTAAAGAAGAAGAATCATTCTTTCATGTCATATGTTTGGATTTATTCAAAGATTTTGTAATATAGGTTCAAAGTTTGATCTAAAATATGCTATAAAATAAATATTTTCACCTGACAAAAGTTGCTATTTTCACACTTTATTTGTGTTGAGCCCAAATGATTTTTATATCATGATAAAGCTGAATATGTATGCTTTGAAACGATATAGGTTTCAAAATAAGAATTGGTTTAATCGGGTCAAGATCACACTTTTCATTTGCCAAGTACATAAAGCAGTTTGAAAACAAGAATACTGCATTCTGATTGGTCAAATAGACCACCCAGTGGCAAATTCCAACGGTTCCAGTGCCAGGGTTCGTAGGAAGGTCACACTTCCCATGTGGTAATCTCCTCAAATACCCTGTGCCTGTTGTTCTGTGAACCTTATCCAGCCAATCAGAACTCTGGATTTCATGCAAGTACAAAATTACAGAAATCTCGTATTGTACCTTAGTGGGAAAAGTGTGATCTTGACCCGATTAAAAGGTGCCGCATATCAAGAGTGGCATTGTGAGAAAGAAAAGAAGTTCAGCTTTATGGTGATATGGATATCATTGAGGCTCAAAATAAAAAGTTTGCACAATGTGCAAAAGAAAATGGAAGAAGAAAATTAAGTTTTGAGGCACACTTTCAGGCCAGAAATTTACTTATTTAACAAAATATTGTATACAAAATAAATGACCAATATGAAAGAGTAACTTTTACTCTATCTGATAGTGCAATAATATTTAATTTAACTTGAGGTTAAAAAGAAATGCCAGTAGTTGCAGTAAACACTGATTTCATGAGAAAGTCTGGCTTAATTGTCAGTATATCATCGAGGATCTAGATTTGGTAAAGTTACATAAACTGAACTTTGTGAAATCTTGAAATCTACGCTGAAAAATGTTCACACTGAAGATCACCAACACAGATAGGCACACGTGGGACAGTGTATTATTATTGCTGGAATATGAGCTTATTTTGCTTATTTCTCAGCAATTACACAATTTCTTCCAGAATCCTTTGGCACATATTTTTTATTCATACAAACAGACACTTGGGTGGTCATTATATTAGATTCTGTAAAAAGTCATTTTGAGATCGTTACCAATACTGGAATTTCTCTTTAAAACAGGTAAATTCTTAGACTCGAGAAAGAAAATCTCACGAATCACAAGATTTTGCAAGGATTCAGCCACAAGATGATTTGGATGTATCTGGACTTTTTGCTCATTAGCATAGGGACCTGCGGTCTGACTGCCCCCCCCCCCCCAATGTTTAACGACCAAGAAGAAAAGGAGAGAAAAAAAGAAAGAAAGCGAACGAGAAAGGGTGAAATAGAGAGTATTTACTGGATATTATTACGTCAAAATCTTTCCAAATTTTGATTTCTGTATTAAAAAGTTCTAAAATTTTGCACACTCCCTTTGCTCTCTTTGGAGAACTTGTTCCATTCGCCATATTTAGCCCTCTCAAAATATTTGGCTCATTACGCCACTGAATTCAATTGTAAGAATTTTATGTTTGCTTAATGTAGACTTAATCTAACCCTAATAAGACTGCCAGGGTATTTTGGAGGCAGGAAAGATGGGCGGAAGGGGAGTGGGGGCCCTCAAGATTGACCGTTAATTGCGCAATTGTGAAGAAATGCAAAATGCCTGCCACAGATGAAAAAATTGTATATTTGATCATTCTAAAATTATTTAGAATTATATATTTTACTAAATCATGCATGAAATTAGAATTTGGCTGGAAATCTATAAACACAGCCCTTGAAGTTTTTGTTCAGACACATAAAAATTAATTGATATCAAATACCTTTCATATGTATTTTTTTCCTTTCTTAAGTATTTGTTTTTTTTTACTTTTTTTATATTGTTGACAAAATTTTCTGATCATAAGCACAATGAAATTAATTGATTTTAATCAGTAAAAATAAACATTAACCGGTATGATACAATTATGAATTCTGGCTAGAAACAGATTTTGCATTGGATTTGTCCATGAAATCACATTTTAGTGCAATTCTGACATGTGTACTTACACAATGCACAATGTTGCATAATTGCAGAACCGGGTACCCAGGTGTCACAAATTTTGTCTGAAAACTCATAAACTTTTTTAAAAAAGGCTTTATAATGACGCGGCACAATCTTTCACGTTGTGGATTTATCGTGAAAATTTTTGGGCTCCCACCGCCTTTTTAGGGTTAAATCAGATAGCACATCATGATGGGTTTTACTGATATTCATTCTGCAACCCATATTTCAAAGACTATCCATCATATCTGACATTGATTTTTACCTGTGGCAGTATGTTAGTCTCTGCATTTCTACAACTGTGGCCAAATATTCTACTACTAGTTCATTAGATGGGCCCATGGCATTTTTCTTATTGTAGGAGACTGGCAAGCCCTGGCTTTGAAGTTCCTGGTATATCCTTCTCCAGCTGCAATATCTGGTCAGTTGAGGACTTGGGGGCTTTGTGTCAGGAGTGGTCTTGGTAATGGCAGTGGCAATGGTGATGGCAGTGACAGAAGCAGACTTGGTGGTGGTGACTGCAATTGCAGCATTGTTGATGGTGGTATATGCCTCATCACGACCAACATTAGCTCCTGCTGCCATGCTGCTGGTCTCCATCTATTATGTTTTAAATGCAACAATGTATGAGTTCATGTCGGACCTAGAATTGCTCAAAAAACATTATTTTTCTTACAAATCTAATCAATGGAAATTCTATTTTAAATCATAAATGACAAATGCATCATTATTCTTGCACTTTTTGGTTGAAAATTATAAAATCTTTGCTTTGTCTCAAAATATTATATCTATATTTTGATATTAATAGATGCTCTAAGATCTTATCTTTGAAATGGCATTTAAAAAGTAAATTCATGCTTGAGCGAACAGGGGACGTTTTATACTTTTAGACTTTTGGCTAATCAGCAGACTTATAATATATTCATTATCTTTGCCATTAATTTCGAAAAATGCTGTCAAATTTCACTAATAAATTTATTCATTTACCTGAATTACATTGGTTTTAATTTGAACTTCTTTTACCTTTGAATTTTCCTTCATAAGTAAGAAGAGACTTTCTTGTCAACCCAAGTGAGAAGATTTGCATTTTAAATTGGGAGAATTTGTAATCATTCAAATCCTTTTTATTATGTGAAACAAATTATGTTATGGTACCTTTGATAATAATTATGTGAAACAATTTATGTAATGGTACCTATAAAAGACATGAATCCTATTTTCAAGGGGTCATTGAATCCTTCACCAAGTTTAATTATGTGCTTGACAGGACAAACAAGAAAATATTCATGTCTTTCAATGGCAATGGTGTATTGAGTCAATTTTGAAGGAGCAAGATGTGGCAGATCAGGTAAAATGCATTAAAAAGTTGTGAAGCGAGCAAGCAAAAATTTCCAGTTTTTACTAAAATATCCAATTTTGTGATTTTGACATAATATTCAGAATATCATATTTCACTTTCTATGTTTTCTGTTATTTTTCTTTCCACTTTTTTCCTTGGTCATAATTTTGTATTGGGAGGGGGGAGCACCCCGAGCCCCCACCCCTCAGTATGCCACTGTTCAAAGGCATCATAACCTTTGCAGAACACAATGAAAGGATTCGAAAAAAAACACGCTCTACCATAATTTGGTTTAAAAAAATGTTCTTGCCTAAGGAAGGAATATTCAAAACTAAAAGAGAACATATTAAAAAGGAACAACACCACAACTATCCAAATAAATAAGTAGATTTGGAAATGAATTTTGACTGCATAATTCGAAAATTATGGCAAAGATAATGAAAAGGTTAAGAGGAATTCTGCTGATAGCAAGAAGTCCGACCATCATATTATGCCATTTTGGCGCAAGCTTCCTTTTTTACCCCAGACAAAACAAAATTTGTGTTTGCGTAAGCACGAACAAAACCAAATTATTTTAATAGCATTTGAAGGATAAGACTCCATAGCATATATTGACACCAAAATATTGAGATCATAATTTGAAACAAAAATTTTATAGACTTTTCAAATCTATCCCATTTTTTCATACGCACTGTAGAACTTGGGAACTTATTTAGAGATTTACTTAACTGTACAGCAGAGAATTCTCTATTTATGCATAAAATAATTTATCAAAAATGAATTTTAATAAATTATGAAAAATCAGCAATACACCCTTAGCTTTGCAATTTCAAAGAAGCTCATGCTAATTATGTAGGGCTAAACCAAATTTTTAATTTGTTTGATCATTTAGTAAGCGTTAACTTAAAATACACAGTCCCCTGGTACACAGTATAGGCCGAGGTCCATGGTGACCCTCCGAATAGGATAATTTTCATTTCTCTTTGGCTACTGAGAATGGAATATTCAAAACATTGTTCTGTCAAACCAAAGGTAGATAGATAATACAGAGATCATATTTCTTTAAAACACGTATGATATAGATCTACTCTACCTTCTGATGACGAGGCGGCAAATTAAATGTGGTTGGGACAGCATCCTGTCTTAGACGAATCGTTTGCCCAGTCCTGTCAAAGCAAGCATCTTCAAAATGATCAGAACAGAGTACAGAGCTCTTGGAGGAATTCGATGAAGCTTGCTTCATATTGACCATCCATACTGTGTTACAGTACCAGTTCAGTCCAACGGCTGAATGGGAATCTGCAGCAAATGTAAACACATGTCATGAAATCAATTATATATAATTAAGAAAACTCTAGGCCTACTCAGCAGCGGCCCGTTTATCAACACCTGGACAAGTGAGTCATATTTATCTACCAACCACAGAGTTAGTTCCTATCTTTAGGATTTTTAACAAGAAATAATCCATTAAT